>NC_073692.1:358731699-359088949 GCF_029784155.1 Uranotaenia lowii
ACAAGCCATCTGTACCTGTGGCTTGAAAAGCAGCACTTTCATAGCTTCCAAGAAATTTACGTGAAAGAGTGTTTGAAAAAACGTCTGCTGCCTTTCCTGAAGAAACACGGTTGTTCCGTACTGTTTTGGCCGGATTTGGCATCTTGCCATTACGGTAAAAAGGCCATGGAGTGGTACGCCGCCAACAACGTGCAGGACAAGTACCCTCCCAACACGCCAGAGCTCCGCCCAATTGAGAAATGCTGGGCTTTTGTCTAGCGGAACCTAAAGAAGACCAAAAAAACTGCTAAGGACGAGCAACAGTTCAAGGCAAACTGGCTTTCTGCGGCGAAGAAGGTGGACAAGGTGGCTGTACAAAATTTGATGGCAGGGGTTAAGCGTAAGGCCCGGCAATTCGGATTTGAAAAGCGGAAGCCTAACTGAATATTTTTCCTGAATTTTATACTAATTAAACTTGAAAAAGAAATTTAATTTGATTTTTTAAATAAACGATTTCACCGATTTACACGCGTTTTCCCTTGATCAAATTTTAACCGTATCACCCTTTATTGCCCAGTAGCCTACTGCTCCTCCAGGCATAATTCCGGACGGTTTGATAGGTTCATGTCCTTTGAAACAGAATGGACAGAATTGATCTCATACCACTCCAGGACAATTATAGAATAGTGGCATGATGCCAAATCTGGCCAAAATAGCGGAGCTTCGTCGTGCTGCTGCAAGAATGGCAAAAGGTGCTTCTCGAGTAGGCTTACCAGAATAAAATTTCGGGAAGTAGGACATTTTGCTCAAAATACTTTAAAAAAATAGGACGTTTTTCAATCTGAAGTAGGACGAAAAGTAGGACGCTTTATTTTGTGATTTTTATTTAAAAAAAAGTTTTTATAGAAATTTTTAACAAGATAAGATGATATCCCAACCTATAAGGATCAAAAACGTTTTTTTACAGTTTAATATAATTCTGTTTTTAAATTCAATATATTATCGATTGTATTTATTTTCATAAAAAAGGAAGTTATTCTTGTTCTGGAGCATACTTCTCTGAAGAACCGATTTTTTCAAGCAACTCTTCATTTTGCAACAAATAGGAATGGAACCCTGAACATGAAATTTGCCTGTTGTTGTATTGCAGTAAGATAATCGCACTAACTGTGTCAATTAGGAGTTTTCCGCGTTCCTCGGTCCACTGGGTATTGATGATGGAAAAAATCCTCTCTACATTGGCGTTGTGATCCGAAATTGCGAAGAAATATTCAGCAATCGTCAGCAGCTCGGAGTGATGATCCGGTAATTGATTTGATTGGAAAAATAATTTCCATTTTTCATGAGTTAGTTTGTTCCTGAAATCATCTTTTTGCTGCACAATGAACGAATTTAGACGAAAAATTGGTCATACAGTTTGACATCGTTGATTTCAATACTTTGGTCCGCTAAAGTTTTCACACAGTTCTCAAGATGCTCGAATTTGAAACTATGTGGTTCCAGCAAAGGCAGCCAATCGAAGGGCTTAAAATCACTCAATGGGCCAAACCACTTGCGAATATAATCCAAAGAAGATTTGTAGACTTGGTAGAACTCCTCTATCACTTTTTCCGTTTCCGATGGGTTATTAGTTTCTTCCAGAAGGGCCTTAACTTTCATTGGCAGAAACCGATCGTGAAGACGATTTTACAAAAGACGTACAAGATTTTCTAAAGAGTGAATAACTTCTATCAGTGAATTATGTTCGCGCCCAACCATGGCCCCGGTGAAAATGATGAAAAGCATTCATCAATGAATGCGTAAACAAAAGATACACTTCTGTGTAACGATTCGTAAAAAATGAAATGATTGGCTTCGGTGGTTGTTCTACGAAATAAAAATATTCTTTCACAGCCAGAAACATTTTAAAAACGAATAATAATAAAATTGATTTTTCGGACTTTTTACTTTCTGAACCAGTTTCTGATAATCTGGTAAAGGTAAATCTAATAAAGGTTTATTAATTAGAATAAATTACCTACACAATGAATATAATATCATCACAATCGGTTAACATTTACAGCCAGGAGAACGAAATCAAACTACAACTCAAATTTCCCCGAAACGGATATTTTGCGAACGGCTTTGGAAGGTTAAAGTAAAAACCCATTTTTAATTGATTATATTTTTACATAATAAGATACGATTGTTTTTCAGTACAAAATATTCAATTTTCCCATACAAAAAATCGCGGTGATAAATCCAAAATTCAATTTTATGTAAAAAAAAGCTATTTAACAGGGGTATGTCTTTTGGTATTGAAAAACAATAAATTCAATTAACATAAATGCTGGGTGCCTAGCGAGGTATTGCATGACTACTTCAAGAGACACGAGTAGTGATTTCAATTGAATTTATTGTTTTTCAATGCGAAAAGACATACCCCTAATCAACATCTATTAACCTTTTTGCATAATGAGATACGAAGTTATGATCTTTAACAAAGTTGTTCAGTTGAAAATTTCCTTTAAAAAAATCATAAATTGGAACAAAAACCATAAGCATTCTCGGTTTTTTTTTAAACGACCACAAACACATAAAGGATGTCAATGAAACTTGGCGTTTCCTCGAAGAGAATCCTTTTATTTAATTCTAAGTCGTACATCTTCTAAGTATATGATGGCTAGCATCTTACAAACGCTAAAAACACCAACCCTCAGAAAATGTACTATGTATGCCGTGACCGAGATTCGATCTCATGACTGTTGGCTTAGCAGACTCGAAGGCTATTCTCTACGCCACGAACAACGCCACTTACTTACTTACTTACTTAATGATCCCGCGCCGATCCTCCGGTGCATAGGGCCGTGGTAAAAGACCTCCACTGTTGACGATCCGGAGCCAGCGTCTTCACCTGGTCCCAGTCAAGATTCTCGTCGACAGTTCGAATTTCAGCGGCTAGGCTTCGCCGCCACGAGTTTCTGGGTCTGCCTCTTCTTCGATGACCTTCTGGATTCCAGTCAAGCGCCTCTCTGCAAATCTCGTTTTCATCTTTTCGCAGCGTGTGCCCAATCCATCTCCACTTACGTTCCCGAATCTCGATTTCTAGCGCCCTTTGATGACACCGGCGATGTAGTTCCTCATTCGAGATCCAGTTGCCAGGCCACCAAGCGCGGATGATATTCCGCAGGCAGCTGTTTACAAATACTTGCAGTTTTCGCGTCGTTACCGCATATGTGCACCAAGTTTCGCACCCGTACAGCAATACGGATTTGACGTTTGAGTTGAAGATTCGGATTTTCGTTCGTAGAGAGATCTGGCGTGACCGCCAGATGTTTCGGAGACTCGCAAACGCAAATCGGGCCTTTCTGATCCGGGTTTCGATGTCTTTCCTGGTACCACCATCAGGCGTTATCTGGCTACCAAGATACTGGAAGCACTCCACTTTCTCAACTTGTTGCCCAGCTACCATGAAACTGGAGGGATTTCCTGTGTTGATTTCCATCGACTTGGTCTTTCCGACATTGACTTTGAGACCTGCTGCCTTGGAGCTTTCGGTGAGGTCGTCGAGTTTGCTCTGCATGTCCGGTTGTGTTTGGGCGAGCAATACAATATCATCAGCCAGGTCAAGGTCGTTCAGTTGCTCCATCGTTAAAGGATTCCACGGCAATCCTCGGTTCGGTGCACAGTCGATCGATCCAGTCAGAATCTCATCCATTACGATGAGGAAAAGTAGCGGTGATAAGATACATCCTTGTCTCACTCCAGCAGTTACCGGAATTGGTTCGGACAAGACACCGTCGTGCAAGACCTTGCACGAAAATGCCTCGTATTGTGCTTCGATGAGATGGACTAGTTTCTCTGGGACCCCTCGTCGCCTTAGAGCCGCCCAGATGTTTTCATGATTAAGTCGGTCGAATGCTTTTTCGAAATCAACGAACACCAGCAGAAGAGAGTCCTGGAATTCGTTGATTTGTTCCAGTATGATTCGTAGCGTTGTGATGTGGTCCACACATGATCGTCCGGATCGGAATCCAGCTTGTTGCCGTCGGAGTTTAGCGTCGATTTTCTCCTGGATCCTGTTCAGGATCACTTTGCAGAGTACTTTGAGGGTTGTACAGATCAACGTTATGCCTCGCCAGTTACCGCACTCTGTCAGGTCTCCTTTCTTCGGGACCTTTACGAGGATACCCTGCATCCAGTCGGCCGGGAATGTTGCAGTATCCCAGATGTCAGCGAAAAGACGGTGCAACATTTGTGCTGACAGGGCAGGGTCGGCTTTGAGCATTTCAGCAGGAATGCAATCGATTCCAGGCGCTTTGTTGGATTTCATGTTTTTGATTGCCGCTTCTATTTCAGCCAGCGAGGGCGCTTCCGAGTTGACGCCATTTATGCGACTTACTGTTGGCGCTTCAAGCTGCGGGTTCTGTTGGCCATCGCTATTCGTGACTCGGAAGAGTTGTTCGAAGTGCTCAGTCCATCGTTTGAGCTGATCTGTTCGATCGGTCAATAACTGACCTGCTCGGTCTTTCAGCGGTATTCTTGCATTAGTCCTTGCACCACTGAGGCGGCGAGAAATGTCATAAAGTAATCGGATATCTCCATTGGCGGCGGCTCTTTCCCCCTCTTCGGCTAGGGAGTTTGTCCAGGCTCTCTTGTCTCGTCTACAAGCTCGTTTAACTGCCTTTTCCAGCTCCGCATATCGTAAGCGGGCGGCTGCTTTGGCTAACCCGGTACATGCCTGCTCAATTCCGACTTTCGCCTTTCTCCGATCATCGACCATCCTCCAAGTTTCATCCGACATCCAAGTCCATAGCTGATGAAAAATTTTCATACTAACAAAACAACAGTGAGTCAAGTGCCTGCACCACACGAATTTCAAGACCTTTGAAAATGATACTTGTTAAGCAATAGTGCAACATAATATCTTCATTTTGCGTGCAAAAATAAGTTCCCTTTGAAAATAAATAATAAGTTTAGCTTGATTTTTTTCTCAGTCTTTTACAGTTTGTTTTTTGTGCACTTGCACACAAACATTCACATTCAAACATTTCTGTACCAAAGAAAGATACCATGCTACCATTATTTCTTTCAATGTACCCTTTTTGGACGTTTTAATGTTATGGCTTAGCCTGTAATTCTTTGATTTAGAGTATGTCGATTGAAGGCTAGATATTTAATTACATCCCCCTAATGAGAAAATGCGTTCTGATGATTTTCAACATTGAACTTTTTTTCCTCTTGAAAATTAAATTCCTCAAACCCTGAGGTATATAATTTATTTTTTTTTTCGGATGACAAGTTCGGTGTGGTTAGATTCTACCGGTTTTGAATAATTTTGAAACTCTTAAGTTGATTTGTCTTTATGTGAAGTGTTTACAGGGTTCATTATGTAGTTCCTGATTGACTTTTTAACGAACCTTTTCTATTCATTCATGATTTGTCAGTCTTTGTAACATTAGCAATTTAAGATCCGTTCACTTAATCTAATTGATTTCCTTTCTCTCTTTCCTTTTCTACTGTTTCAGCTACATGCCGCTACTCCGGTCCAACCTCCGACTAGATCCGGTCCTGTATCGCGATTCCGTTTCGAATCTGAGGAAAAAGTACCGTCAAATCGAACTGGTCGGCAGCTAGCGATTGGTGTACATCTACTAAGATAGGACGGACTCAACAACTCAAACCAATTTCAACTCAACTCAACTCAACTCAACGTAACTAAACTGATGGTTGGCCAAAGCTAGAAGTCTCTAATGCTTAATCTAATCAAATCAACTCAAGAAAGAGCAGATGTGTTCTACTAGAAGAATTTTAAAATTCCAAACCCGGTTTGATTGGGTGCTTCAGGGTTGGCCAACTAGCCGACTGACTAAATGGAGGACAAAGACTCGACGACTCGAAACAGATAGCCAGGACGATCTTCTTCGTTTTCGGGAGAAGAGATTTTTTTAAGGAAACTTTTTTTTTTCAATCATGAAAGTAGAAAAAAAGTAGAGATTCTCTTTTTTTATTAGTGTTTTTATTTTATTTTTGTAACTAGCAATTGTTAGGATGTTTTTTTTAAATAATACCAATAGACGAAGGTCAGTTGAAGAAAGGAACTGAAAATATCAAATTAAGCAAACAACAAAAGAAAAACATCATGTACAGACTAGATCAATTATGAAAAAAGCAAAACGGAAAATCGGTTGTTATTTCGAAAAATTAGTTAAACAAATACTTAGGTATATATACAAACAAATGTATAGAACCAAAAGCTTGTAAATATCATCGTTAGGGGGTTCAATACGTCAAAAAAACAAGAAACAAAAAACAAAATTTGCTAAAATATCAAAACAACACATTCACTAGTCGCATTTTACTCGTTAGTGCGATAAGTAGGACGAAACAAAACAAAAAAAAGTTTAGAAAATAGGCTGAAAAGGTGTGGAATTGCGACTAACTGATATGATGCGTATTAGTTACAATTTCAATTAAGAGGGGGAAAAAACCCGTCAAATCATAGTGGTTTTTTAAAGTTCGGTCTAAGCTTAGGTCAAACATTGTGTAGCTAAGATAAAATATTGAAAGAGATTTTACGATTGGGTTGGAGGTGATTGGTTTGTGAGGAAAAAAACACGTGAAACTATGAAGTCAAATGCAGAATCAAACACAACAAACGTCAAGCAATTGAAATGCATTCGTAATCGAATTGTGCCAGGTTAAAGTTTTAAGAACAGAGGAAAAAAAGAACAAAGTTTTGCATAGCGAAAACAATGCGTAGCATTTATCAAAAGTTTTATATTCGTAATTTTGTATTAGGAAAAAGTGTATTTTTATCGAGCAATTGGCAATCTTTCCGATTTTAAACTGAAACTTCTTTTTCCTAAACTCTAAAGTTAAGAGGGGTTTCGAGCGTTCAACTTTTTGCTACCTGAAAGTTTTATTTAAGGGGGGGTAGGGTCTAACACTTTCAAAAAATCGATTTTTTTATTTTTTTATTTTCTTATTGTAAAACATTTCAAGAATGTTGTGTCAAATTTTCAAGTCAATTGAAGCAAAACTGTAGAAGTTATAGGCCTTTATCTCCTCCTATCTAATACTGCAAGAAAGCAAGAGCAGAAACTTCAAATGCGTTTTTCTCGAAAGCACATATTTAAAGTCCGTGGACATCGTCATTTGAAAACTACTTATCCGATTCTTTTCAAATTTGGAACATATTTTTTACGTATAAAATACCAGACCCCAACGTTTTTCTTTTTTGTTTTTTTTTTTTACTTTGGGGAGATTTTACAGGTGAAAAATGGTGGATTTTTTCGTGAAAAATCGTAGTTTTTACTTCAAACAGCCACAAAAATTTCATAAAATTTTTTTTAAGTTAAATAAAAACGTTGGGGTCCAGAAAAACATCTATTAAAAATATTTTGCTCTGCTTTTTTGACTTCAGATGATTCTGTGCTGAGATACAGTGTCCACCGCAAATCCTGTTTTCTAAAAAGCATCCTCGAAAATGCTCCGTCACCGGCTCATTTTTCAATATTTTTCTACGAAAAAATTACTAAATGTTCTTTTAACAATGCTTTTTATAATGCAAAAAATTTGAATACATTTGTTTGAACGATAGCTCTAGAAAAAAATAAAAAAATCGTGAAAATGGTGTTTTTTTATTCCCGTTAGACCCTACCCCCCCCCCCCCCCCTTAAGGAAGAACCATATGTTTTTAAAAACAATCATTTGTTGCTAGAAATAGAATATTTTTTTATTCCTATTTTAAACTTTTCAAATCGTAAAATGTTAAATTTGAACTAATTATGCAATTTTTATTTCCCGACGGTTAATTTTTTTTTTCCAAAATAAATATGACAATTTTGACAAGTCGATTTTAAATTTTTCTTTTTTTAATTTTGCCAGTTTAAGTAGTTGAGAAAATATTCGATCACTTTGAGAATTTTGCCAGTTTTGACAATTTGACCATAAGAAAATTTGAATGAATTCAATAATTCGGTACGTATTTTTGATAATTTTGACAAAAACTTGAACTGGTAATATCGTCAACATTATCAGAATGGCCAAATTGGAAAAATTTCAACTGTGCCAAAATAGTCCAAATTCACACAAAATTTCAAATTCGTTAGAAAAATCATAATTTACAAAACTTTCAAAATAGTAAATCATCTTAAATCATTCCAATTTTGAACAATTTTTTTTCAATATTTTCATAATAATCAAAATTATCGAAAAAAATTGCAATTGTAAGCATTTTTAAAATTGTCGAAATTGTCAAAATGATTAATTTTTAAACAATTTTGTAAAATTTGAACAATTTAACTAATTTTGTAAGTGTGTTTTTCAAATTGATGAACTTTCCAAAATTAACAATATTTCTTACACTGGAAAATAAAATGCCAGCATTGACAAAACTGACAATATTGATAGAATTGGAAAAAATAGAGAGTTTTGACAATTTTTTAATATTTGTATAATTTTGATTATTTCGACATACATACACATAATATATAAACAATTTTGACTATTTGACAATTTGGAACTTTTGATCCTTTTGATAAATTTGGTAGTTTTTGGCAATTTTAACGGTTATGAAAATTTTGAGAAATTCAACATTTATTAACAATTTTCAAAAATTTTTAAAACAATTTTTAAGAATGATATTGTCCAAATTGCAAAATAATTAAAATTATTCAAATTGCAAAAATTGTCAAAATTTTCAAAAGTTTCAAAATTTTAATTTTTTTTAAACTTTTTAACAAAATTTAGATTATTAAAATTATTTGTTTTGTCAATTTTAATTTTTTTTTTCAATTTTAACTATAGATAAATTTTTTAAATTGTCTTAAATTAACAAAAAAAAGGAAAATTGTCAACTTTGTCAGTTTTTTTTCAAATTTGACAGTTTTGTCAAAATTGTTAGTCAATTTTGAAAATTAAAAACAAATGACATTATGTATTGGTAATTTTTACAGTTCAAATTGTAAAAATTTTGACAAGTATGAAAATTTTGTCAAAATTTTAAAAAAATGTGAAAATTGTCAATTTTATCAATGTTGTTAACTTTGTCAGTTTTGTGAAATTTTACAGTTTTGTATAAACTGTTAATCAATTTTTAGATTTGAAAAAAGAAATGAAATTATGTATTGATAATTTTAACAATTTGAAAATTTTAACAATTTTGAAAATTTTGACATATTGACAAAATTGACAAAATTGGCCAATTGTAAAAAAGTTTGAAAACTTAGCAAATTGTTGGAAAATTTCAAAATGGTCAAACTTTGTCAATTTGACAGTTTTTTATAATTATGAAATTTTTGACAATTTCGGCAGTTTTGTCAAAACAATTTAAATTGTTCAAATTTAAAGAATTGTCCAAATTTTCAAAAAAATTTAAATTGTCAAAATTGTAAATTTTTTTAACATTACAATAATATTCCGATTTTTGCAATTGAAATTGTACAAATCGTTAATATTGACATTATTTTCGAAATTTTTAAAATGGTCTAAATTGTCAATATTTAAAAAGAATTACAAAATTAGCAGAAAATTATTTGTGTTTTAATTTTGTCGACTTTAAAAATTTAGTAAATTTTTCCAATTTCGTCAATTTTGATTATTCGGGAATTTTTTCTTAGTTTTGATAATTTTGTCAATTTTGTCAATTTAAACAGTTTTGACAAATATGAAAATTATTACAAAATTATAAAAAAAAATGTGAAAATTGTCAATCTTGTTATATTGTCAACTTTGGCAGTTTTTCAAATTCGACAGTTTTATCAAATTTGCTGGTCAGTTTTGCAATTTGAAAAAATATAACATTATCTACTGATAATTTTTACAATTTGAAAATTTCAACAATTTTGATAATTTTGACAAAATTGACTAAACACAAAATTGGCAAAATTTGCAAATTTGACAGTTTTGTCAAAACTGTTAGCAGATTTTGAAATTTGAAAAAAAAAGTCACATAATATATTGATTATTTTTACAATATGAAAATTTTAGCAATTTTGATGATTTTGACAAAATTGACTAAATTAAGAAAATTAGCAAAATTATCAAATTGTATATAAGTTTGAAAATTTTTTAAAAATTGTTTAAACATTTCAAAATTATCAGAAAATAATTTGTTTTGTCAATTTTGTCAATTTCAAATATTTGATCAATTTTGGCAATTTTATAATTTTTTTGTCAAAGTCGTCAATCGTGACAATTTTGACAAATATTAAAATTTTGTCACAATTTAAAAAAAAAAATGCGGAAATTTTCAATTTTGTCAACTTTTTCAGTTTTGTCAAATTTGACAGTTTTGTCAAAACTGTAAGTCAATTTTGAAATTTGAAAATAAAAATCACATTATGTATTGATATTTTTAACAATTTGAAAATTTTAACAATTTTTTTATTTTGACAAAATAGACAAAATTGACAAAATTGGCAAAATTGTCAAATTGTTAAAACGCTAAAAAAAATTATTAGAAATGTTTAACAATTTCAAAAAAAAATTTGTTTTGTCAAATTTGTCAATTTTTAATATTTGATCAATTTTCCCAATTTTTACTATTGGTAAATTTTTTAATGTTTGATAATTTTGTCAATTTCGTCAATTGAGAGAGTTTTGACAAATATGAAAATTATTACAAAATTTTAAAAAAATGTGAAAATTAACAATCTTGTCAATGTTGTCAACTTTGGCAGTTTTGTCAAATTCGACAGTTTTATCAAATTTGCTAGTCAGTTTTGCAATTTGAAAAAATATGACATTATCTATTGATAATTTTTACAATTTGAAAATTTTAACAATTTTGATAATTTTGACAAAATTGACTAAAATGACAAAATTGGCAAAATTTGCAAATTTGACAGTTTTGTCAAAACTGTTAGTAGATTTTGAAATTTGAAAAAAAAGTCACATAATATATTGATTATTTTCACAATATGAAAATTTAAGCAATTTTGATAATTTTGACACAATTGACTAAATTGACTGAATTGGCTAAATTTTAAAATTTTAAACAGTTTGAAAAATTTATAAAAATTGTTTAAAAATTTCAAAATTATCAGAAAATTGTTTGTTTTGTCAATTTCAAATATTTGATCAATTTGACCGATTTTATCAATTTTGACTATTTGGTGAATTTTTTTGTGTTTTGATGATTTTGCCAATTTTGTTAATTTCGACAAATGTGTCAATTTTGACAAATAGGAAAATTTTGTGAAAATAAAAAAAAAGTGAAAATTGTTAGTCAAGTGTTGTCAACTTTGTAAATTTCGACAGTTTTGTCAAAACTGTTAGTCAATTTTAAAATTCGAAAAAAAAAAATACATTATGTATTGATAATTTAACAATTTTGATAATTTTAACAAAATTGACAAGATTGGAAAAATTGGCAAAATTGTAGATAAGTTTAAAAAGTTTATTAAAATTGATAAAAAAATTCAAAATTGTCAAAAAATTATTTGTCTTGTCAATTTTGTCTAATTGAAATATTTTGTCAATTGTGACAGTTTTGACAAGTAAGCATTTTGTTTTCAAAATTTAAAAAAAAACTAATAATTGTCAATTTTCTCAACTTAGTCAGATTTATCAAATTTGACAGTTTTGTCAAAACTGTTAGTCAATTGAGAAATTTGAAAAAAGTGGTATTGGTTATTTTTTCAATTGGAAAACTTTAACAATTTTGATAATTTTAACAAAATTACCAAATTGACAAAATAGGTAAAATTGTCAAATTTCAAAAAAGAGGTGAACCAGCCTGTGGCTGAAAACCTCTTAAATAAAGATAAAAAAAAAAAATTTCAAAAAAATTAAAATAAATCGAAAGCTTGTTTAAAAGTTTCAAAATCGGCAAGCTTTGTCAATTTGACAATTTTGACAATTTTGACAGTTTTATCAATGTTGTCAAAATTGTCAAAACAGTTTATATTGTTCAAATTGCCCAAAATTGTCAAGATTTTCATAAATTTCTTAATTGTCAGAACTGTAATTTTTATTTATTTTTCAAAATATTGCGAATTTTGCAATTGAAATTGTACAAATCGTTCATTTTGACAAAATTGTCAAAAAAAAGTCGAAAATGTAAAATGGTATTCAAAAACAAATTCAAATTATCAGAGTATTTTTTTTGTCAATTAAGCTAATTTTTCCCAATCTTGATATATTTGTCAATTTTGTCAATTTTTGTCAATTTTGTCAATTTCGTCTTTAGTAACAATTTTAACAAACATGGAAATTTTGTTAAAATTTAAAAACAAATGTGATAATGGTCCAAATTTTTAAAAGTTTAAAAATTGTCAATTATAAATGTTGTCAAATTTGTCAATTTTTTTCAGTTTTGTCAATTTTGATAATTTTGTAAATTTCGTCGATTTTGTCAATATTGAAAATTTTGAAAGTTTTATCAATTTTTCAGTTTTTCCAATTTTGGCCATTTTGTATTTTGGTCAATTTTTCAACTTTATTAACTTTGACAATTATGTGAAATTTGTCTATTTTTTAAATTCAGTCAATTTTGATGATTTTGTCAGTTTTGTCAATATTGTTAATATGGCAATTTAAGCCATTTTTATCATTTTGTCTATTTCTTCGATTTGTCGATTTGGTCAATTTTATCAATTTTCAAATCTGAAAAAAAATCACATAAGCATGGATCATTTTTACAATTTTTAAAATTTTATCAATTATACCTAATTATTATGACAAATTGTCGAAATTGTAAAAAATAATTAGAAATTGTGAAAAATGTTAAAATAAATTCGAAACTGTCAAATTTAGTCAATTTGGACAATTTTGATAGTTCAGTCAATTTTATTAAAATTGTATAAATTATCAATTTTTAAAATGGTTAAAATTTTCAAAATTGTCAAATTTCTTATACTGTTTTTTTTTCTTCCAATTTGTCACTCTTATCATTATTCTCAATTTTGCCGTTTCATTATTATTGTAAATTTTGAACTTTTATTAGTTTTTTCGTTTAAGTCAATGTTGTGATTGGTCGTTAATAGTAATTGTATTTTTACTCTGGAATATACAGAGTGCAAATTTTTTAATTATTCCATCAAAGTTGAACGTTCGAAGGGTTGCAATTCAATAACTGCCAGAATCAAATTATAGGCTAAACATTATCATTCTCAACTAAGTTAATATGGTTTTACGAAAAAAAAAAAGAATGTAAATTTTGCCCAAATCTTAATTGATGCAAGTGTAATCCAGCAATAAGTTATCAAAGAACGATCAATTGGAACGATGAATGAGCTAAGGTGAATGTCTGAGTGCGATGAGCATAGATATTGTTAAGCAAACAACAAAGTGGTGCCGTTTGATACGATTAGTTAGTAGGTGAATTGTACAGCAGCGAGCGAGAGAATGGAAATCTTAAAAAAGTTTGTAGTTAAATCAAGATAATGAAGTATCAGAAGAAGCAAAAAACACTCACAAATACAATAGCTGTTTTTTTGAACGGTCGTAAACGTTGAATTGCATGAACGTTTTTATGTTCTAACGATTTCACTCATCAAAATCAAAAGAAAAATGGTAAGAAATTATATGTTGGAAGATGATGATGAAAACTATTAAATGGATGCCTAATTTTTACAAACAATTTGAAGAACAGCCCCAAAGTCTCGAACGATTACCGGGAACAGAATGTCTCTAGTGGTGAGATTCAAAAAAAAAAAAAACATAATTGAATCAAATTTCGCCAAGAAGAAAACAGGACGTCTTCCAATCAGCCGTCTTTCAGTTGATTTTATACGACACACAGTAGAGTGGCACATCGATTTTGCCAAAGCTTACACAGCAATCAACGCTAGCTATTATGAGCGGCATTTTTTAATTTCTCAAAACAAAATGCACAAGTGTTTTTGGGAACTGATCCCTAAACAGCAAAACTCAATCAATTTGAAACCATATCCAGTAACTGATACTGCAATAACAAAATCAACCAAAATAAAAAACCCATACTCTACTCTGTCTAGCTAAGCCAGCACAGCACATTACCCAACTATTTACCTAAAATAGTTAAGCAAATACTCATACAATTAGATTTGAATGTGCACTTTTCTTCGAAATAGGATTGGAAATTGGAAAATCACAAAATATTGTTTTCGGAATTCAATGTCGATGTACATCGGTACCAGTAAGGAAGGTTTTGAAGAGTTTTCTTTCTGTTATCAAATATTTGGAAAGTCAAACGACTGACGGATTCTGATACTCATTGCATACCCAAAGGCGTTTAATTTTAATATTAACTGATCTTCCCAAATTAAATTCTTTTGAAACTTTTAACGTTCACCTTTTCAGTGTATACATATTTAAATTCGGGTAGCAAGTTCTCTCATAAGATCGTCAAGCAAGCTGTTCAACTGCTCGTTGTAAAAGGTACATGTGGCAGAATCCTTTGCTCGGTTTGTTTAAAGCGCAATCAGACGCATCTTTATCACCCGACCAGGCCAACCAATCAGAGGCGAACAGGTGGATCTGTGATAAGGTAACCGCATCGATGACCTTTTTTCCACGTAGGCGGCAACAGACGTCATTCCAAGTCGACACGCTTTTTCCTTCAACCACCCACGTTGGACGCCCTCAGAGAGGTAGAAAACCAAATATTGTTCTTCTCACTTTCGTTCGAATCAGGTGCTGTACAGTTGAGGAGTTCAAGGCATTTCTAGTGTCTTTTGAAAATGAAACTTACATGAGACAAGTTCGCAATCTAAGAAGAAAAAGATATCTTTCGCTTGCTGTTGACCCTTCTTTTGGTTGAAAAATTATCATCATTAATTTTTAGGAAGAGGAATCTCCCTGAATTTGATTTGAAATTATTTTTCGGCATTTTAGGTGAGGATTTAAAGAGTTGAAATACACGACTTTCTACTGAAAATTCTATCGACTCAAACCCAATGATTTATTTTAGATAAGGAGTGTATCGAAAATAAGTTATACATTTTTTTTTTCTTCATTGTATTGATCTTATTGATGATTCAAACAAAGAAACAGTTCCGAAGTGTTTCAAAAAGTTCATTCCTACAGTTTATAAAGTAAAAATACAAGTAAAAAAGAAATATTCGCAGACTTTCGACTTGACGCGTTTCATTAGGTTTTGTACAGCTGATTGTTTATTGTTTATTGTTTAAAACATCAACGGATCACATGTTGATCCTAATGACTACACTATAGCAAACAAATTAAAATTAATATCAACATAGAACTACACAATACTAGATACATTTAAAATTTTTCTTCGGAATATGTCCTTGAGACGTCGAAGTCGAAATGTTCGGAAAAACGATTAAATGTTTTTAGAATGCCGATGAAAACGCTGTTAGCACCGTAATTGTTCAGGCGAATAGGTACGTAGAGCTGTGAGTTCTGGTTTCGTAATCTTCGTGGACGTACGCTGAGAGGTATGGCCTCCAACAGTTCGGAGCAGTCGATTCTAGATGTTAGAAGGTCCGCTACAACTAGAGCACGTGTAGCATTTCGGCGTACTTGAAGCGTATCTAAGCCTATGAGACGGCAGCGGTTTTCATAGCTTGGTGAACGAAACGGATCTTGCCAGTTTAGGTGTCGTACCGCAAGAAACGCCGCTGAATAGCCTCGATTCTTTCAGCTCCATTCTGGTAGAAAGGGCACCAAACAGCTGAAGCGTACTCGAGTATAGAACGAAGTATGCAACAATAAAGACTTTTCAGGCAATATACGTCTTTGAAATCTTTGGCCATACGAAACAAGAATCCAAGGCTTCGAGAAGCTTTGTTAACAACATAGTTTGTATGAGTCTTGAACTCCAGCCGTCGGTCAAGAATAACGCCCAGATCGTTGATATGGTCCACGCGGATGATGGTTTGGTCTCCGAGGATGTACTCTGCATGAAGAGGATGTCGCTTACGGGTAAACGATATTACCGAGCATTTACTGCGGTTCAAGGGCAAGCAATTGATATCGCACCAGTGAGCAACAGCGGTGAATTGCTGTTGAAGGAAGTTGATGTCGTCTTGGCCGTTTATGGTGTGAAAAAGTTTCAGGTCATCGGCATATGCGAGCTTTGTGCCACCGAGGAGCGAGAGTACATCATTAAAATAGATCACGAAAATGATTGGTCCCAAATGACTTCCTTGAGGCACTCCTGAAGAGGCAACGAACTGCCTAGAAAAGAATTCACCAGTACGAACGGATAACTTTCGTCCCCTTAAGTAACTCCTGAACCAATCCAATAGGGAACCACAGAAGCCTAAACGTTCGAGCTTTGCGATTGCAATATCGTGGTTTACCTTATCGAACGCAGCAGAGAGATCTGTGTAAATGGCGTCTGTTTGAGTTTTCTTGGCAAAGCTGTCCTGCACGAACGATGTAAAACTCAGTAGGTTTGTAGTCGTGGATCGTTTAGGCATGAACCCGTGCTGATCGTTGGAGAAGTGATGCTTGCAAAATGAGAAAATTGGATCCAAAACAACCAGTTCGAAAAATTTGGCGATCGCGCATAAAGCGGAGATTCCGCGGTAGTTGCTCACATCTCTCTTATCTCCCTTTTTGTGGACAGGAAACGTGTGAGCTTCTTTCCACAATGAGGGAAAGATTCCGCAGTCCAGCGATGATTGAAAGATATGCCTTATAGGTGTCAGCAGAGATGGCATAAAACGCTTCAAAAAAGTAGCTGGTATACCGTCCGGGCCCGTAGAAGATGAATTTTTTAGCTTAGCTGTCGCTTTTAGGATGGCTGCATCGTCGACCAGAATACCATTCAAAGATGACCCTAGGGGTGATATATTTTCGACAGCCCTGGCCAGTTGCTACAAGGAAACTTCCCCAGTGATGAAGATTCCAGAAAATTTCTCGGCAAAAAGTCCACAAATTTCTGGATCAGAATTCGCTGTGTCGCTGTCAAGGAACATGTGAGACGGAAGTTCTGGTTCTTTCCGTTGATTTTTTACGTGTTTCCAAAAAGATTTCAGACTGGTGGGGATTTTTTTTATTATCTGACAATTTGCGCCGGGGGTCTTCAGATTTTCCCCAAAATTGTAAATTTGGTTCATTTTTGCGACTTAAAAACACATGCATTTTTTCAGATTTCTAACATTTTTATTTTTTGTGTTAGCTTCGGTTAGATTTTTTTGTAAATAAAAAATAACCATTTTTCAAAGCTTCATAACTCTGTTGTTTCTCAACGGAAATTATAAAATAGCACATCAAAATGCATTGAAATTTTATCATCTTTCCAAATAGAATAGTTGAAAAAAATTAAATAATGACTTTCAACATGAAAAGTTGTAAATAAACTTTAAATGGCGTCTAAAAGTACCGTCTGCACCACCGAATATTTTGCAAAAAATACCATTGTGTTGCTCGATTCATGATGCAACTTTCATCTGAAGACACCAAAGTGGGCCATTATCACCTTGAAGAGTTATGAAAGAAATAATGACAATAAATCTCTTTTTTTGCATCGAAAACAAACAAAGGTGGAACAACTGCACTCACATATGGAGATAGCAAGCACTTCTAACAACATGGAAACAAAAGAACTTACCAAAGCAGGTAAAAAACACTACTTTTTCGTGCTTTGTAGAGTGTTTGCAGCAAAACATTATTATTTATTTCGTCTTTGGTTTGAATTACCGTACAGACTGATGACTTAAAACTATGTAATTCTGCTTAAACCTAATTTAAAACGACGTTTACACATATTAAAATTAAACAAATGATACACTAGATTAAAAAGTTCACAACACTTGTCTATAGGGTGGTTTTGACCATAAGCAGTACGGTGGTGAGGTATTGAATGAAACTGACGTTGTCGGAGTGTTCTAGTTGGTACATAAATATTAACACGTTGTAGAATGTAAGCACAGTCAATACGGTTGGTCAATATGTCAAATATAAAACCTTGCTGCAGTTCGATGCGACGCTTTTCGAGTGAGGTTAGGCATATCAGCGCACACCTTTCCTCATACGGCGGGAGTTGGATCGGGTCGTTCCAGGGGAGACGCCGTAGAGCGTATCTTAAAAAATAGCGTTGAACTCGTTCAAGACGGTGACATTGTGTCCTCTGAGCTGGAGCCCATGATGCTACGTACTGATGCACAGTATATGGCTTTCAATGCGTAAACGTCATCAAAATCCTTGGTGTTGCGACGCAGGAATCAGAGAGCAGCGAATCCTTTTGCAGAAGTAAGCGCGACATGTTCAGCAAATGTGAGCCTGTTGTCGATCTTCACTCCGAGGTCGAGAATAGACTTCACGTTCTCCAGCTTTACTCCGGTTAGTTGATAGTCAAAATGGATCGTTCTTCTTACACGAGAAAAGTTTATAACCTTGCACTTCTTCACGTTTGCTACCGTTTAAGCGGCACCACTCATCTAGTCTAGCGATGTCAGCTTGAAGGGCCAGACAGTCAATAGTGTTATGGATCTTCCGGAAAATCTTCAGATCATCGGCGTAGAGAAGTGTATCGGACTGAAGTGTTGAGCACAGGTCATTCACGAAGACTATAAACAGCAGAGGTCCTAGGTGGCTCCCCTGAGGAACTCCAGACGGTGTGGCGAACATTCTTGAGCGCGTGTTTCGTATTCTGGTGAAAGCCTGACGGTCGGTTAGATATGACGTAATCCACTCGAGTGCCCAAGCCGGGAAACCTAGTCGATTCAACTTTGCGACCAGTATTTTGTGCGGCACACGGTCGAAAGCTTTGGCAAAGTCAATATATATTGAATCCACCTGGCAACCTTTCTCCATGCTTTTATTCAGTGAACTTACGTAGCACATCAAATTGGTAACTGTTGACCTTTTCTTGACGAAACCATGTTGATATTCCGAGATCAAAGGTTTAACAGCGGCATACATTCTCTCGTGCATCAGAATCTCGAAGATCTTTGAAATCGAATTCAAAATCGATATTGGTCGGTAGTTTTCCACGCTGTGAGCATTTCCGGATTTGTGTATCGGTGAAATAGCCGCAATTTTCCATGCATTAGGAAACGATCTTTCGGTTACTGATCGATTGAGGATACTGCAGATCGGGGCGCATAAAGATGCAGCACAATGTTTCAGAAGAGCGGGAGGTATTCTATCTGGACCAGCGCCTTTTGAAGGATCGACTGTGGACAACTTTTCATAAATATCCTGTTCGGTGAAGCACGGTGAAGGCAAATTTACAACGTAAGATTCCAACGATGCAAGGTAGTTGCAGTCTGCATCAATACCGACAGAACAATACACATTTTGGAAAAATTCCGCGAACAAATTGACCGATTCGGCTTGATTAGTGGCCGTGACGCCATTGAAGCTTACATCTACGGGTACGGGGGAGTTTTGTTTTTTACCTTTAAAATGCTCCCAAAATGATGATGGATCTCGTTTGAGGTTTTCTTCGAGTCGAGAGATATGTTGTCGGTAGAGAAGGTCGTTCAGATGTTTGAATTCATTTTCCAAGTACCTCAAGTGACATCTAAGAGCTTCTGTGCGGTTCTTGTTGAAGCTTTTGCGAACTTTACGCAGCTGGTTCCGTAGTCGCCTTAAATCGGAGTTCCACCATGCGTTCTTTATTGTTTTGGAACGATGTGTACGTTTTAAAGGTACATTTTGTTTTAAAACGGAATAGAGTTTTACGTAAAATAAATTAAGGGCGGATTCCACGTTTTCGGCAGCCTGCAGAGATTCCCAATCTGTCGAAACTAACGCAGTAGCAACCGAATCATAATCGCATCTTCCAAAATCAAAATCAAGCTCTCCAACGGGTTCTTCATGGGGACTATCCACTTGGTTGATATCGAGGCAAAGAATGTATGCCTTATGATGACGATCCGTAGGCAAAATCGGGACATCTGGCTCGAAAACGTCCACGTTACGGGTATTTGAAAACGCAAGGTCTAAAAAGCGTAAACTATTGTTCGGTATGCTAAGGACCTGGTACAACCCGGCGGAAAGTAACTTTTCGGTGAGTGCGATTTCAATTTCTGATGAGGAGTTCGTCGGCAGGAAACTATCTGTTTCATGGTCATGCGTCCAGTGAAGAAGTGGAAGATTATAATCACCCACTACGATGACGGTGTCTCGGGCAGATGCTAAGCTCATTATTTGTTGGACTGCAGCAAAATGGGTTTCATAATTGCGAAGACAGCTGTTAGGTCGCAGATAAATACAGCAAAGGAACAGAGAAAACAATCCAACGTTGATTTTAACGACGGTTTGTTCGAGATGTACGCAGTCTTCGATGAAAATAGGAGTTGCGCTAAGTTCATTTTTTACGGCTATCAAGACACCACCTCCACGTTGAGCTGTGCTTGTGTCAGAATTCCGGTCACAACGATAAATCGTGTAATTTGACGACAGTTCACTGCTGCGGATTTGATCGTTCAACCACGTTTCTGTTATTATAATGCAGTCGTGGTCGCTTGCAGAAAGTGCATTACAAAAAGCGGTTGTCTTGGTGCGCATGCCACCAGCGTTCTGGTAATACAAGGAAAAAGTCCGGCGAGAAACTGGATAAGGCAAACCAATGCTATTCGGATTCGGAGACACGACATTATGACTCGAGCATTCAGTAGGATTAGGTGTTATTGTGTCGGAGTTATGTATGGAGTTGTTTGAGCTGTAGTGTTCAACGGCAACGACGGATGCTTTGGAGCCCAAAAAACCTCACTAGATACATTACCAGTGAATTCTCTAAAACGTATACCAATAGGCCAGGTCTCGGTGGCCAGAGCTTTATTTCTCAAATCAGCATTCATGTCAACTCTAAACGGCACAAATGAGAGGGTGCTGATATCTCGTCCCAGGGCCGTAGGAAGAACCGACTCATGGGGGGGGTTTTGGGGACCTATGATTTTTTGCCTCACTATTGACGAATACAAAAAAACAAATTATGATTTTAACTTTGTGATTATTTATTTTTAAGTACTTTGTATTTAACCTTTTAGTACTTAAGTACTTTTTAAGTACTCAAGTACTAAAAAGTGAGCAAAATTCGCTTTCATTGATGGTTAAAATCTTTGAATTTGTTTAAGAGCCTGGTAGATCAAACTTAGTCGATTTGGGCATAAAATAACCTTTTTTCAGGACCTTTTTTCTTTGCTTTTAAAATATCAAATACTCAAATCAATATACTTTATCTCTCTCTCTTATCTATATTAAATGAGCAGAATTTGGTTTATTGATTTCTGAAATTAAATGCTTGAGTTTTGGTGAACTTAATAATGTTAAATAATACACTGGGAAAATATGAAATTTTGTGCAGATTTTTTGGATGAAGATGTTTTTTAACAGCAAATATTTATCATAAAGAATCAATTCCATAATGAAAATCCTGTGGATGATTCAAAAAAAATCGGGTTTTTCTGATAAAACAAAGAAATCAAATTCTCCCCTATATTTGTGATTTTAAATTGAATTGTGTTTACAAGCAAATTTTGTTTAAGAAATTGAAATCTGCAAATTGAATTGACACACAATCTGAACTCATTAATGACCGCAAAGAAATCTATGAAGAGAAACACCGAAACACCGAAATTTGGCATTCTATATCTCAGAAACCTCTGGACTAAATTTTACAAATTTAGCATTTTTAAGTTAGGATAAATGTTGAGTCCAGTTTTGTTAAATGAAGTTAAACACTCAAATTCAGTTCATTCGGGTTATACTACGAAGTGTGGCACACTGTTGGCAAGCGAAAAGCGAGATGTTTCGTATTTATTTACACTATTCCGTATTACAAATTGAACCTTTTCCTGAATTTTGAATCTGCATTCTGAATCTAAATTCTGAACCAGAATTCAAAAATTGTGACTTGTATCTGTCTCCGAATTTCCATACGATTTCTGCAATGTACAAAAACAATGTAATTTCCGAATTTTATTTCAGATCAGAATTTTATGAGCTAAGTTTTAGAGCCCTCATTCAGCTTAAATAGCAAAGACGACTATTTATTTAAGATCCAACGTTTCGATCCGATGTGGATCTTAAATAAATAGTCGTCTTTGCTATTTAAGTTGACTGATAGCCGAAAAATTTACTCTCAAAAAACTTATTAACAGTCGAAAATCGATACCGAGGAAATTATTATCAAAATATAGAAAATTCATATGATCTCAAAAAACAGTATTTAAATTTGATGGATGGATTTCATGGATTTCAAAGCAGCTTTTCATTTCTAATTTTTTATGATTTTTCGAACTGAAATCAAGAATGCTGAAGTGGTTACAGAATCCGAAATACAAAAATAGAATTTTGAAATTTTGGAATCAGAACCTCCGAAATGAGTTTAACTATATTCAAAATTTTATATCCAGACCAGAATTTCGATGAACAAGCGAGGAAATTCTGAAAAAGTGTTTCAAAATTTTGGACTTGGGATGGATTTTTGAGGTTTTTGCATTAGTTTTGAGTCTAGTTTGTTATTCTTGATTAACATTGCTTTATTATCATAATTATGTTCTGAATTTAAAATTTTGAGTGTTGAGTGGAATACCTCGCTTGCTGTTTTGGATCCTCATGGGGGGGGTTTAACCCCCAAAACCCCCCCCGTTCCTACGGCCATGTCTCGTCCCCTAGGTACGAGTTTTTTAATTTTCACGTTATTATCACCGAGATGACTACGGACCATTTCTAAGACTCTTTCATCCGAAACGTTGGGGTGAACTCCTGCCAGGTAAAGTGAAAACGAGGGCGCGCTAGGCTCAGCACTTTGTGTAGAAATATCAGTAAACTCAGAATTCGTGCCTTGGGCACATATGCGAGGTGGAGGTGGACGACGCGGGGTTGAACTACGGTCATCGTCAAATCTTCTGCGCTTGGTACTTATCACGGGGACATTCAGTTGATTGGAGCGAGGAGTAGCTTTAGGAGTCGGGAAATCCTTCAAACCAGAACGAATCTCACTGCGAATCAGTTGAAGAATGCTGTCATGTATTTCATTTTTCAATGACGATTTCAAAGAATCAACCAAGTCGTCATTGACTTTAAATTTTAACCAAAATTCTGAGTATCGCATTGTTTAAGTGATATAACTAATAATGGGAATGTTGCTTTTACAACCTGGTCATATACTATATGACTTATTAATTTTTCGATCAAAGATCATTGTGAAGCATAATCAATGCCAATAGTAGAAGGTTCAGTCCCTGTGTTTGGGATCACAAAAACGTGATTAAAAAATGAAATATAGACGTGCTTTACATAGTTTTTATATCGGAAGCTAAGCACTGGACACAAAAATCCTTTCCCATTGATCAAAAAAGTATGAGAAAGTGGCACAAATGTTGTAGAAATAATCAAAGAGCTCAGTATGGCCAGCCCAGGCTGTAAAATAATGAAAATATGATACTTTTACCGTACTCGTTTTCTACATTCGCCCAGTTTTGAGGTTTACCATACTAGAACGAACATAATTCGTCGTCAGTGTTTTGCTACCTCAATCGCTCACAAACGAATGTTCACTGTTCCACCGTCCATTTTAAATCAAATCTGGAGAATTACGGATGCAAAACTGAGCGCATAAACTTCTAAAAATGACAGTAATATTTTCAAAACTTGTTGTGGCCTGGTGCAAAACAGGATATAATCGAATACGTTATAAGATTTTTGGATATAACATGAAGTCAGTTAAGCTGCAACAATCTACCGCCCCTTCTTTCATAACAGTCCCATATACAAAAATAAGCAAGCGATACAATCAGTTTTTTCTGTTTTGGAATATATTTTTAAATTGTGACCACCACTTTCAGCATAAACGAAAATCGTTTCTAGGTTGTCATAATAAATCGTTAGGCCTGAAATTTTCGAAATTGGGTTATTGGTAAGGTCGAGAGCACAATTTTTATTCATTATGGGACTGTTAATCGACCATATTTGAAACCTTTTTCGAATCTACTAGCATAACAGTCCCATACAAAATATATTTTTCTCATCAAGCTTCTTTCTAAGACTAAAATTTGATCATTTTTGAACTTCTAAATGCAATTGTCAGAAAAAGAAACATACTTTTGCAAAAAAATATCATGAATTCCACATTGTAAGTTGAATCTTTTTACGATTTTTGATTGCATCCGATAGTTTTTCGCTCAGGAAGTCATTCCAAAGAAAGTCAGACCTGCCTTCGAAAACTAGTGTGCATCATTCGACATCAAGTGAGTTAAAAAAATGTTTAAATGATTCAAAGCAATAAACCAAAGACTATTTCGCCGAAAGAAACATTGAAAAGTAACCAAATCCGTAGTATTTCACATATGGGACTGTTATTCAGGTATATTTCATATAGGACAGCCACGAATTGATATTTTTTTTCGAAATTTCTTGAATAAAACCTCTTTTTTTAGTCTTTTATGTTGAAGCCTTATGTTGACCTAAAATGACGAAAATTCATATGGGACTGTTATGCGAGTAGGGGCAGTCTGAAAAGGACGAAAAAATAGTATTTTTTACCAGCTTTGATAAGTTCTTTTGTTTCCATGTTGTTAGAAGTGCTTGCTATCTCCATATGTGAGTGCAGTTGTTCGACCATTGTTTGTTTTCGATGCAAAAAAAGAGATTTATTGTCATTATTTCTTTCATAACTCTTCAAGGTGATAATGGCCCACTTTGGTGTCTTCAGATGAAAGTTGCATCATGAATCGAGCAACACAATGGTATTTTTTGCAAAATATTCGGTGGTGCAGACGGTACTTTTAGACGCCATTTAAAGTTTATTTACAACTTTTCATGTTGAAAGTCATTATTTAATTTATTTCAACTATTCTATTTGGAAAGATGATAAAATTTCAATGCATTTTGATGTGCTATTTTATAATTTCCGTTGAGAAACAACAGAGTTATGAAGCTTTGAAAAATGGTTATTTTTTATTTACAAAAAAATCTAACCGAAGCTAACACAAAAAATAAAAATGTTAGAAATCTGAAAAAATGCATGTGTTTTTAAGTCGCAAAAATGAACCAAATTTACAATTTTGGGGAAAATCTGAAGACCCCCGGCGCAAACCCGTCAGATAATAAAAAAAAATCCCCTGGTCTTAAAATTCCTTTGTAACCGGTTTAGATAATTTAAGTAGCTACGCTTACTGATTTTTTTATAAGCAGAGTTTAGTTTGCGGTATTCTCCCTTAGTGTAAGGGGATTTGTGCTTGTTGTAGTTTCGGAGTGCACGTTTCTTGGCCGTCTTGAGTCGCCGCAGTTCTTTAATGACCCAGGGAGCCCGTAGATTTGTAGCCACCCTACGTTTCGGATTGGATTGATTGGACTTCTTGGCCGCAGCACTCCGATTTTTCTTGAAAACCGCCATGGTCCTGCCTGTTGGCCTTATCATCCTTCTTGAAAACTCTCTTGACGATAGCCCAATATCGTTCTATGAGGCGAAGCTGGGGGCAGTGTGGTGGGTTAATATCTTTCTCAAGGAAATCTACATCGTTACACTCAAACCATCTAAGAGTGGATTAAGCGTAGTGGGCTGACGCCAAATCCGGCCAGAGCATTTATTGTTCCTTTTGTAAAGAAACTCGCCGAATTCAATCCGCAGGAGCAGATAGCCTGCCACACAAGCACTTTCTGGCCAATTTTTTCCACCTCAATCGACTTCTCGTGGTCACTCACATCCTCCCCAATAGCTGCAGTGTAGAATTGTGCTCTCGAAAGAGTACTGGAATCCTCTTTTACATAAGTTTCATCGTCCATCAGAATGCACGCATCTGGCTTCTGCAAAATCCGATGATACAGCTTCCGGACTCTGGTTTTGGCTCGTGATTTTTGTTCAGCCGTTTGTTTGGACACTTTCTTCTTCTTTTATGTCGTCAGGTTGTTCCGCTACTTGATCCGCTGTACCATTCCGATCGATGTCCCAGCTTTTTTCGCCAAATCCCGTATGGATATCGATCGATTCCAGTTGATGAGGTTGATTACCTCACGGTCCAGATTTGGGTCAGATGGTCCTGGTTTTCTGCCTCTTCCTGACAAATCATCGAACGTATAGTGTTTCCCGAACTTGTGGATGATGGATTTTACTCTCGCCGGATGAATGCCGAAACGTTTCGCCACTTCATTCATCGAGATGCCCTTCTCTCGCATCCAAGTGTCCAACACACGAATTTTAACTTCTTTTTTAATTCGCGACATTTTGGTTTCAAACGTAAACAAAGCGCTGGTTCACTCTTGAAAGATAAAGATGCTACATACAGGTGAGCACAGTTGTGCGCGTTCAAGCGTTAGTAAGTAGAAGGCCCAAATATGTGTATAGTTAATTTTCGATACACTCCTTATACACTATAGGGGAAAATGAGGATACTTGATCCTTGGGGATACTTGATTCCTTCGCAATATCTCGAAACCGGAGTGTTTTATGGATATCAAATGTTCTAGAAAAATGTGCCGAATAGAACAAAACAACAATGCTGTTATCTCAACAAATTTAAAAAAAAAATTTCGAGTTATTGTACTTTGTTTGGAAAATTCAACATAATGTGATTTAAAGATCTTTTATTATAACTTCAAAATGATTCCCACATGAAAAAATATAATAAAATTATGTTATATAAAGGGTGATACGGTCGAAATTCGGTTAAGGGAAAACGCGTGGTAATCGGTGAAATCGTTTATTTAAAAAATCAAATTAAATTTCTTTTTCAAGTTTCATTAGTATAAAATTCAGGTATTCAAATATTCAGTTAGGCTTCCGCTTTTCCAAATCCGAATTGCCAGGCCTTACGCTTAACCCCTGCCATCAGACTTTGTACAGGCACCTTGTCTACCTTTCTTCGCCGCAGAAAGCCAGTTTGCCTTGAACTGCTGCTCGTCCTTAGCAGTATTTTGGTCTTCTTTAGGTTCCGCTTGACAATAGCCCAGTATTTCTCAATTGGGTGGAGCTCTGGCGTGTTGGGAGGGTTCTTGTCCTTGGGAACCACCTGCACGTTGTTGGCGGCTTACCACTCCATGGCCTTTTTACCGTAATGGTAAAATGCCAAATCCGACCAAAACAATACGGAACAACCGTGTTTCTTCAGGAAAGGCAGCAGACGTTTATTCAAACACTCTTTCACGTAAATTTCTTGGTTGACAGTCCCGGAATCTATGAAAATGCTGCTTTTCAAGCCACAGGTACAGATGGCTTGCCAAACCAGATATTTCTTCGCGAGCTTTGACAGTTTCATGTGCTTGAAAATATCTGCTACCTTTCCCCTTCCTTTTGCCGTATAAAACTCCTATCCCGGAAGCTGCTTGTAGTCGGCTTTGACGTAGGTTTCGTCGTCCATTACCACGCAGTCAAACTTCGTCAGCATCGTCGTGTACAGCCTCCGGGATC
Organism: Uranotaenia lowii; assembly: GCF_029784155.1. Classification (NCBI taxonomy): domain Eukaryota; kingdom Metazoa; phylum Arthropoda; class Insecta; order Diptera; family Culicidae; genus Uranotaenia; species Uranotaenia lowii. Next base: position 358,758,920 of record NC_073692.1, read on the forward strand.
GTGCTTTGGCCGTCGTATTTTATTTATCATCGCGATTTGGATTCACTACCTTCTTGTAAGTAGATATTCCGGCTCGTTTTTTGGCCCGATGGCCGGTTGTAGACGATACATTTGCGGCATCTCGGAGAGAGAGTTTAGGGTTTCGCTTGAAACTACCGGCAACTCTCTTTGTCGTCTCAGTGGCTACCGGTTTTTGATTTCCCCCCGATCCAGACTTCCTGTCGACAAACGTTCCCCAAACACTTTAATTACATTTGTAACGGTTGATTTCGCAACTTTTAGCGATTTTGCCAGCTTTGCGTGCGAGTAGCTCGGATTTTCGCGATGCGTGAGCAAAATTTTGATACGCTGCTCTTCCTCCTTGGACGGCATTTTGACAACTGAAGAGTGAATTCCAAAATCAAAATAGGAGTAACATTCTACACACACACCTTAAAAATGAGGGGTGTTCAGGTTTTTTAAATGCAAAATTTAAAGATATACGTCAAGTTGATATTGACCAAATTTTGACCGTATCACCTCCTTTAGATCCCTTGATCATTTTTTTCCTGAATAGCAAAATAGTAAAAATTTTGAAAATGTCGATTTTTTTCTTGAAGTTGTTCTAAAAAAGACACCGTAAATTGTATTGAGAAATAGTATCCGATAGAGAAGGCACTACATTTTTCGCTGTAGTTAATTAAGGATGGTTCGACCGCCATGTGAGTGCATATGTGCCGAACGGACAAAACATTCAGCATGCTTTAGAATCCAAACTCAGAATCCAAACTCAGAGATTAAATTTTAGATTTATACCAAAACGTGTTCCACTTCTGGACGTCAGAAAACGAAAGTTAATTAATTCATATTTTAGAAATGAGCAATTCAAAACTCAAGTAAAAGATTTCATTTTAAAGTAGTTGATTGGTTCTTAATAATGTTTTAAATTCAAAACCTAAATAACTTTAACAAATTTGAATTATTTTAAGAAGGTGTATTTTTTCCGGGCATTTAACAGCAAGCTGGCATTCATCCCTAATATTTCCCTTTAATGCATAGTGTTGTTTTAAAACAACACTAATCAAAATCCTAATATCTCGAAAACGCGTGGATATTTTTGAGTAATGTACAGACAAAAATTATTCTAGAGAATAATAGAAATAAGCCCACGGTATTTTTATTACGATATTTAAATGTATGTGTAAGATATCGAACAAAGTATGCGAAAAAATTGCAAAAATCAAATTTACTTATTTTTTTGAAAAAAGTAGTTTTGGAAAATCGCTATTTTTTCTTCAGTTTTACAATTTCTCACAAATTTTTTGATCTCAACCAATCATAAACACTTTCCTCCACCCAATTAACAAGGCTTGGAAGAAATCAGCAAAACCGTATTGAAATGAACTAAGAATTTAAAAAAATAGTTTTCAACTTTGATGGGCCATAACTTTTATTAATAATCAAAATCACGACTTCAAACCTGTTGAGTTTTGTTATTCGAATTAAAATGTTATTATTTCACTGAATCAATAACTGCAATTCTCATTTAAAAAAAGTCATGCATTAAAGGGTTAAGAAGGTGTAGCAGTACTGGGTTAACTTATTTTAGATAAAGATATTGTTGAGAATTTGAAAATGTTGACTCACCATTTTCAAAACTGATATTTTAATCCAACCAAATTATGCTTGTGGACACAATATAGCTCGAAAAATCATGTTTTTTTTGGTTAAAAAACGATCTGGGGTTATTTTCGAGCTAAGATTGCTCAAAAAATTAATCCAGATCCCAAATAACTTAAATTAACAATATCAAGGCAAAATTGTGATTAGCAAGCAAGGGTTCATATTTTGGATGATCGAAGATTTTCTTTCCATAAAACTCCTTATTTTGATAAATAAAACACAGACATTAAAATTCTGTCTTAACAATACAGACCCAGTTCGTTTTTGGCAACACGCCCGTAAATTTTATGTTGCCAAAATCGAACGGTTTTTTTTGTCACTTTTTTATTTCTAATTTTTATTTTAAATTATTCAAAATTCATGTAAAACCTCATATTAGAATTATTTTTTTAATTTGGTTCAATTATATTAGTTTTTATCAGTAAATCATGGAAAATTCATATTGATACTGTTTAAAACTATTATAATTCGGCTGAATTGAAAAATTTCATGCTAATATTACGTTTTACATTAATTTGGATTAATTTGAAATGAAAATAAAAAATAAAAAAGTGACAAAAATATCGTCTTTTTTGGATGTTGCCAAAAACGAACGGTTTTTGCTCGGATGTTGCCAAAATCGAATGTTGCCAAAATCGAACGGGGTCTGTATACATTTTACTCAAATTTAAACACTACAGAAAACTCGCAAAATATTTTTGAAAAAATTGCTTCATACTTTTGAAGGGCTGCAAATTTAATAATTGAAATTATATCGAAAAAGATTACTTTGTCTAAAAGTAGCATGGTTTGCCCATGTGGCTACTTCACAGCAACTTTTTTTGCTGAAAACCAGCAAAATTTTACTGGTTTTTGTCCCGCTGACTTTCCAGCTAAATTTCCAGCAATTTGAATTGCTGAAAATGATCAGTAAATTCAATATCTTGAAATCCAACAATCTCAATTGCTGGGAACCAGTTACAGACCCCGTTCGTTTTTGGCAACATTCGATTTTAGCAACATCCGATTTTGGCACATGTGCCAAAATCGAACGGTTTTTCGAAGCGATATTACCTTTTAGTTTTTTCTATAACAGGACCAATATAATTTTGACAAACACCAAAAATACGTTTTTAGGTTCAGAAATGGTGATAGAATACAACAACAAAACTAATTTTTTTTTTTAAATAAAAAGTACTCAAAAATTACAAAAAAATAAAAATTTAAAAAAAAAAAGAAAAACAAATACAAACAAAAGATTAAAAATGATGAAATCAACTTTAAAATGGTGAAGAATGATAAAAACAGCAAAAACGACAAAAAAAAACAAAGATTGTAAACAAAACAAAATAAGTGCAGAATGCATCAAAAACATGAGAAAAAAACTATAAAAATTCCAAAAATGGTCGGAAATTGACTTAAAATAACGTTAATGATAATAAAAATAGATTTTGTAAAAATAGGAGAAAAAAATTTCAGAAAAAAAATCGTTCGATTTTGGCAACATTCGATTTGGCAACACAAAATGTTCGGACATGTTGCCAAAAACGAACGGAGTCTGTATATCCATTGCTGGAAATCAGCATTTTTTTCAAAAAACAACCGGAAATTTTTGGATTCTGAATAAGATTTTTAATTTAAATATCAATAACAAACACTTTTCTTAAGCAACGAAAAATAACAATCAAACACAAAAACAAATTCGAGTTTGACAGATCAATTACTGGTTTTTCAGCAATGAAGATCAAGTACTGGAAAAATCAGCAAGAAGGAGAATGTTTGCTGGTTGACAGCAAAAATTTGGATTGCTGGACTTTTCTAGCAATTTTTTTTTTGTTGGAAATTGAGGCAAAAATTTACTGTGTAAACATGATTTTTCTGAGTCACCATCATATAAAATTTTATTTCTTACACTTTTGAGGTTGAGTCCCTCCATTTCTTTGTCCCAGAATTTATTCAAAATAATTTACCAAAGGAAAATAAAAGGTTGGTTTTTACCAAGCTTTCCGCTGCGAAGGGTATTTGGAATGTTTAGCTCCGATTTCAATATTCGTCCCTGGAATTTTCTGAAAAAAATCTTAGTTGGTATTTTATGTGAAATCCTGATATCTTTATCACAATAATTGATCGAGAATTTAACCAAAACAAACTTAGTTTCTATACTGACCAAACGTTTAAAAACACTTTTGTCAGGTTCATTTGTTTACTGAATTTCTCATTTGCGTTTTCAGATCCGTGCCTCCCTAAAGATTGTTTAGCATTGTCTTTAGAATTTTGAGGTCACTGTATCAAAACATTCCAAACGGTTTTCAGGATCTGAAAATTATGAATGGTTGATGTAAAATTTTTCAAATGATAAATTTTCATGAGTATTTCTCATTGTTCAAATCATTGTTAAAATTTTCAAACTGAATTTAAAATAGGTATTTTTCATTGTTTTCAATAAATTTTCATATTTTGTTGTTTGTTTGTGTTTGAAATTTTAAATGAATTAAAATAATACATTTTTAACATATTGCCTCCTCGGTTTTTTCAATTAAAGTTATTTCTTAAAGACATACACCGTCTTAGCCGATTTAGGCTATACAGACTGAATAAATGACGTGGACAACTTAAGATTAACATTTAACACCCAGTACCGAGAAAGGAATCGAACCCATTCTTAACTTTGATCCTTTTGAGTTACTTGTTTTTAAATTCAAGTTTTTAATAATTTCCCTCGAATCTGGCTGAAATTGGATGCAAGATCTTCAATATAATAGCACCTTATTTTTAACATATATTTCCAATTTTTAGAGAAAATTATGCAAAACTTTTCCTTACTGGTACATAACTTATAAAGTATGAAACCATGCACCAAATTGACACCTTTCTTTAATTTCCGATGTTCGATGTGCAAAGTTAAACAATATCTCATTCAGAGAAACGGAGAGAATGGACAGAACAAAAAATAGTCAGTACAACAATAGTCGCGGAAAATCGAAACCGAAACAAGACGGAAAAACGGCAACTATGTAATGTAATCGAGATAACCGAGAGACAACAAATTATGTGGGCAAATTGTGAAAAACTGAGGCCGCGGATCAAAAGAGTGTGGATCTGTGGAAAATCGAGAAGCATTATTTGTATATTGTTATATGAGAATAGACGGGAAAAAATTGCGATGGAGGAGAGAAAAACAGATGGAAAACGAGAATAAATCAATTGAATATAAAACGATGGCCTCTGGTTAAATTATTGCCTATCCGAAAACGCTCCTTCTTTTCCCCCCTTTTGCTCCACATGGTTATTGTTGGTTGGGACCATTTTGACGAAATGATTTCGATCGACGATGGCAACCGCCAATTGCTTAATTAATTGCGTCGCTGCTCGGTTTCTGTTTTGTGTCAAATTATTTGCGGGAAGCACTCGCACAAAAACCAGATCAGCAGCCCTACGGACATTCGAACCGTGAAAAATCACAAAAGTGTTAAAATGGGAAACCACCGAAACAAACTCTCGAGACTCGAGGGAGGGCGAAAATCGACCCGCAACTTAAATGGAAACGTGCAACTAAAAAAAAGAAAAAATATATCCTACAGAAAAAAAAACGCACCGAGGTGACAAAATTTCAATCGAGTGAATGCAGTGCTACGAACAAAAAAAAAATCGCTTTGATATGCATTTGTAGGACCAATTTCTGCCAGATTGGGTCGATAGGCTGGAATCAGGTGAAGAAATTCAACAATAACAAGAAAAGGGCAAAACTGCAAGTTTAGGTCTTTTTTTTTGTTGCAGTGTGCCCTTGCAAATTTGTCGGCTGATATGCTTCAATTGATACACTTGTCATTGACTCTAGCTACATTGATACAATGTTTGGGGTTTTTCCCCTTTAGCCTAACGGAACGGTTTGATCGTATGGTCAAGAATAGAGGCCTGAGGGCCGATCGATAGAAAATGACATCATCAAGTTCGAGAGAATTCACTACTTTATATCCGTTTTTTTTGCACGTGGTCAAGAGAATCCATCAAAGTTCCAGTAGAATATCTTTTCCTGAACTTTCAGACCCTTTGATTTTTTTTTTCAATCATCAGAATCCATTTCTCCAGTAAAAGTTGGATATAACTGAAAGACGCTTTCGAAGTTACCACTGTACAGCTGACACCCGTCAAATTTGAATGGTGTCAAAAATGGTTGGACAAAGGCTGAACAAGTTATTCATCAAACAATTCTCCCCTACTTTCTATTGGCTGAAATAAAACTTACACGATGGAACAGCGCTAAACTTTTTCCTTCTTCAGCCAGTAAGCTAAAACAGTAGGTAATCAGCACCTGAACTCAGCATATGATCAGAGAATTGGCGTTTTAAATCAGCAAAAAATGTTTGTTGGGGAGAATCGGTTTTTTTTAAATAAAAAAAAACACAAAGTCACACTAACTGTCTGTAATAATAAGATTTTAAGTTATTTGAATCAAATAAAGGTCAAGGCTTCTCTTTTTTTTTTCGAAATTTTCATGATTCTAATATGGGAAGGTATTTGGGTACAAGATATGTTTCTATGATTGTTACAAATCTGGCTGCATTGCATTGTAAAGAAGAAAGGGACAAAAAAAGTTCCATATAAATTGAGTTGTATAGCTTGCAAACTTATTAACTATTCAATCAGGGCTTCCATACAAGTTTGTTGGCATAAATTGAGAACTTATCAAGCGTATGGAAGAGCAGTTGTTTGCGTACGAATAATTTGAGACCCTCCCTTTTTTCTGGGTGAGATCGGAAAGAATTAGACAAGGCTTTATTCGTATTATAGGGTAAAATACCTAGTTTTCGACAGTTTTGGCTTGTTTTGTCAGAAAAACCATAGAAATATAATGACTAAAGTTTTTCATCTAAAATATGATTGGTTCTATGAATCAGATTTTTTTTCTTTATTCTCTATCTTTTTCATTATTCAAAAATTCCAAATTAAACTTTTTAATATCTTTATACCAAAACCTCTTGATAGTTTAGTTTTCGACATTCATTACTTTTAAATTATTTATTTACTGAGGGAGAGTGGGGAAATATGGGCCACTCTGAATATCTCAGATGTGTGTTGAGATAAAAATCTCAATCCAACTGTCACCGCCGTCGCTTTGCGTAAACTTATTTTTCTATACGCTGTTGACTTATTTAAATACGCATTATATGCTTCTTTTATTTATCAAGCTTAAGTAAGAAAAAAAAAATTCTTACATAATTAAACAAGCACCCGCTAATTGCATCGATGGGGAGCCTAAAGTTCATAACAAAAATATGCTCATACGCTTATGATCTTAGGTTTGTCATGTTCTTTCACCTGGAAAAGGAATTTTTGATGAAACATCTATAAGTCACACAAACGCAACCAATTTGCAAATCATAGCTTGTTGAAAATCGTGGGCCACCTATATGTTTATGTTTTTATACACGTTCACACACATACGTATTTCTATCTGTAAATTTATCTTATGACAAATGAAGAGTTATGAAAAATAATTGGTCAATCCTATATAAGGAATTTTACCGAAATGTTCGTGAGCCAGGTTTTAAGAATAATTCGAATGACTCATAATCTTTTCAAAAATATTTCTAATTTTATGTATTATTAAAGACTCCCCAATTGTATGTAATATTAAGATATATCCACACAATTTTTAAAAATTAAAAAAAAAATACTTTTTTTAACACACAGAACTCGGGAAAATTTATTTATTTAAAAAAATTATTGAATTGCCTAATGGTACCTTAAAAATTTGTTTTTCTTTCAATCTTTTATAATAAAGAAGTTATAAAATTAAGAAAGAAAGTGGCCCATGATACCCCACACTCCCCTACTATATTTAGCGATTTTAACAAAACAAAACTAAGGTGCAATTAATGTACTCATTTATTCCTAGAAACCCCTAGAAGTAGACTTTTGACCAATGTACAGTAGTTTTTCGATTTTATCACTGATCACGATTTATCACAATTTTTCAAAACTCGCGAAATTCACGCTTGATTTTATCACGTTTTTTAGAAATCATTCAGAAATCATTTGCAGGACCTTAATATTTTTTTTCAAAACCGTAGAGTGTCTTTGTTCATGATATTTTTTATTGTTTTTATTATGGTATAAAAGCATTCAGTAATATGAAAATTTTAAAGTCATTTGTAATAATTGACATGAGTATAACAAAGTCAAGCTGTTGATGTTATCTCATTTTTTGAAAACTCGGAACCATGCGCAATCCCGATTGAGCAGCCTTTATTTTTCTATGAATAGATAATTGTTTGTTATGAAGATGAAATTCTTCTAGCTTTGCCTTAAAATATGTAAAAGGGAATCAGTTTTTTTCTGCAAAATTTGAAATAGAAAGGATTATCTGAACATGAAGTAAATCTAGGGAAGCACACTTTAAAAGTCTAAGTTGTGCTAATTAAATTTTTTTTTCATGAATGATAATTTTTCAGCTTTTTAGAGGTGTGAAGATTAAAATATTAAAATGCAAATTTTACAGAAGATAATTTTTTGATGCAAGTTTCTATGAAATCTTTTCTAAAATCAACAAAAGAGATAACGACTGTTAAATTTCCATAAATAATAAAAGAAAAGTCTTAAAATTGCTATAGAGAAGAATAATTTGAACTGAAATCGATCCTTTGTGTAAAATAAACTTTGATAAATACATCAAATGATCAAAATTGGTTGATAAAAAACGTATCCACTACTAAAGACATTATAACTAATCATTTAATGTGATAAAAATACATGTTTCCACTTTAATTTTAAGTTTCGCCGAAAACGTTAAAAATTTATTTGAGCGGCATAAAATCGAAAAACTACTGAATAACATTTCGTAGCTCTTGTTGGAGATATCAATTCAGCTGGCAAATCTGTCAAACAACTGCTTCTCTTTCCAACTTTGGTAAAGCTAGGTGAGGGAGACAGAAATTTGCTTCATCGTTTGTGCCTTGTTAATTTAATTTTTTGTACTCATTGAAACAAAAATAATATTCTTTTTTTCAATAATGTTAACTTTTTTTTATTGGAATGATGAAAGATGAATTTTCAACTTTTTGACACTGAAAACAGTATCGAAAAGCAGCAATCAACGTATTTATCTGACTTGGCGAGCTTTTTTGGATAAATTTACTACACTGCTTCATCTGCAGAACTACTGGGCCGATTTTTATCAATTACCAATTTAAAGTCGTCTTAAAATGTATCAAGTGTATTTCATTCAATCTCAACTTCCAAATATTGTATTATGTATCCAACTAACAACACGTAACTTTCATATCGAATCATTGTTTGGACACGAATGTGAGTTTAATGAATTTAACAAATGAATAAATAATGAAAGGTAACGCCGCATATGCACAGAAAATCTTATTTGGTTGCATAAATGAAATGTACAAAACACATTATCACGATTGAAAAATCGAACAGGTGAAACTTTTTTAAGGGTCATTTTCAAATTTTCCTAATGAATTTACCAAGCAGTGCAAAAGTTAATTTTTTACTTTTTTGGAAAGATTATTCATAATAATTTTTAAATTCTTTAAGAAAGTGTTGAATTGAAGAAATGTCAAAATTACATCACATTAATCTGGTGAATAACAAGATTTTACTTACAAATTAGTCTTCGAAAAACACAAATATTCCGTGAATAGATGGAAAGAAATTTTATCAAAATCTGGACCTAAATAACACAATTGTAGCAAATAAACTTATTTTAATCAATAGAAATTTTACTTTTCGTTTGTATAACGTGGTTCCACTTCCAAATTTTAGTACAAATAGATTTGTGAACTATAAAGAAGTATATTCAAAACGTCAAAGATCGCTGTCAGATTGTTACGTATTATGATTCGAATATGGGTATCTAACATTATCCGTTACGAGGGGCCTTCTTGCACGCAACACAAATTTAATTGAACTTCACATTTAATATATGTGAAGGTGTATGTATGTATTGTTAAAAGAATTTACTTTGTATTGAAAAATAGTGAAAATAATTCTATTCTAATAATTCAAATACCTCAAACACACTCTGTTTATGCATATATGCATTTGCCCTCTCCGATTAGACAATAAAAACATAATAGAAGCTTTTAAAAATAATTTTTCAGATTTCGAAATAGTTATTTATGCAACAAGTCCACTTTTGGAACACTAGTTCGTATAGTATAGTCGTATTGTTCAGTATTTTTCAGAAAAATTAACCTATATTGTCAACAGTACAGTTTCAGCTATCTCTATGCAAATTATCAAGCAAAAATGCTTTTTCTAATTCTTTTATTAACTTGCCGAAATCGTTTGTCGAAATATTTAAATTTTGGAAATAATTTTAACAAATTTGTAATTTTTAATTCTGAATTGTTGTATACTTGACACATAAGCCCTTAAGTCTTAATTTTTAATAATAAAAAAAAAGTTTCAAACTTCTGTTCTTTCCAGGATCTAATATTTCAATCGAAAGTGACAAATTGTAATTTTAAACCTTAAATTTTGTGATTGAAAATTTAAAATATTATCATCAATTTTTTTAGATAAAATCGTCTTTTATGAATCAATCATGATTTTTAAATTAATCTTTAAAAGTTTTAAACATTATTTGAAGCAGGTAGCAACTTTAAACTTAATTTTAATGCGAAATGTTAACTAACTTTGAATTTGCTTTGTTCTAACAATATTTGTTGTAACGTGGAACTCCTTATCTTTCAATTTTTATCAGTGTTCATTGATCATTCATGAAAATACCTATTTCCTAACATTCCTCGTAAGTATAATTGAACATGAAGTTATTATTTTGAACTTCAAAAATGAACTTTTTAAGTCATTTGTTTTTCTATAAATAGGTTTTTTCTCTGACTTCTTTCACTTTTCAAATAACAATAAATATATCTATTGAGGCCCTTGGAGCCAAAGGGGTATAAGTGACAAAATGGAAAAAAAATCGAGATAACCATCTAGAACGAATCCTTGACTGTCAAACATCTTATGTTATTTTAATCATAATTTTATTTCATTATAATCTTATGTTTTGAACACGTTGAAAAAATCCTGCTAATTGAAAATAAATTTTGTTTGGAGCCAAAGGGGTATAAGTGCAGCACTTATACCCCTTTGCCACCAACTCTCACGTCATTTTCAGTAAGAAGAGTTTTTTTTCATCGCGACGGAAAATTTAAAAAATAGTGGAATTAAATTTGGATTTGAAAAGTATATCATGTTTGAAAATTTACCTTTAACAGTAAATAATTTCTTTGCATTTAGTGATAATTCTAGTGAACAAAATGTTATGAAATTTTGTATTTTTTACTATTTTAACCCAATAAATAAATTCCAAATTCCTGATTTCTTCACATAATTAAATGAAGTATTCCACATATTTGGGGCTAAGCTCCAAATGTATTTTTATGAGATGATTGGGTTAATGTTAAAGCGCTAGTAAATGTAATGTTAATCATAAACTCAAAATCAGCGGAAGTCCATTTCCAATGGCGCAGGAAACATGCAATGATTGAAAATTTATAGATAAATACCTTTCACGAATTATTCTCATAATTATCCTCATGAAAAATTGTTGTATGAAGCGATTTACTCCAACTGACAAGACAAGCTTGATCTTTAGACATGCAACCTCTCGATTAACTGTACCAGGGTACATTTCCCATCATAACAGTAAAAAACGAATATGTTAATCGATTATTTGACATTCACCTTATAAAATCCCTAGGTTTACTGAATCATATCAACAAGACAAAATCATCTGAAAATGGAAATTTGTTGGTGGCAAAGGGGTATAAGTAAATTTATTTGGTGGCAAAGGGGTATAAGTGCAAAAATCAAAAATCATGTGTCGCCTCAATTAAAGTCAAATAAACGTTGTTTTTTTTAAAATGATGTCAAATGATTTGTTTTAATTTTAGAAGATCAAATTTATTGAAAAATTTCATGAAAAATGTTTGTGAAATTTATTGGAACATAACGAACTTTAAGTGCTTTTTTCTCAAAATTAGCTTTTATGTACTTATTTGGCTCCAAGGGCCTATATTCTTTTTTTTTATCAAACTAAATTAAACCATCAATCATTAAATATATTCTCCAAAGTTCAAATTGTTTTTTTTCAGTTATCTAAACTTCAAATTTTTGATCACGATTGATTTTTTTTGTTAAAATTCAAAAAACTACAAGTGAATTTTCCAATCATCTTTCAGTTGAAAATAAAGAACAGAATTTTAATTAACATGAATAAAAATTTACAATTATTATCATTTTTAAACTGTGACCCAAAGATGGGTCTTGACTCAAACATTCAGTCAGCGAAACTTTTTTTTGTAGAGAAATGAATCCAACTTAGATGAAATTTCAGGGACTAGATAGAGAAAATTGATGTTGAAAAACATGCGAAAAAAATTCGCCTTGTCTCCCGGTGAGACTTGAACCCACATCTTGCGCCTCTCCGGGGTCCATGTATTAAGATGTGGGTTCAAGTCTCACCGGGAGACAAGGCGAATTTTTTTCGCATGTTTTTCAAAATCAATTTTTTCTATCTAGTCCCTGAAATTTCATCTAAGTTGGATTCATTTCTCTACAAAAAAAAGTTTCGCTGACTGAATGTTTGAGTCAAGACCCATCTTTGGGTCACAGTTTAAAAATAGAAAATAAGGCGGTGCCAAACACCGAATTTGGTTGGATATCCGAATACGGCAAACGCATCATTTCTCATCATAACTGACAACCCGTGCAGTATATGAGAAGGCAATGCAAATCTTGCCGTGCCTAAAATATCCAAATTTGAGTCCAACTACCGTTAGATGAAAAGATGGGAATAGAAATAGACCAAGAAAAATGATTATGATCACATGGGAGAACTATTCCCTTCATTCCGATAGACATCGACACTCAACCAGTATAATATTCATACGCCAGGTTGGTCTCCTGTAGTAGAATGTTAATACATGGGCCCCGGAGAGGCGCAAGATGTGGGTTCAAGTCTCACCGAGAGACAAGGCGAATTTTTTTTTTCGCATGTTTTTCAACATCAATTTTCTCTATCTAGTCCCTGAAATTTCATATAAGTTGGATTCATTTCTCTACAATTATTATCATTTTCCTAAGAAACTAATCATGGTTAGTTTTTTACCTGATTCGATATTTATTTTAGAATCCAGATTTCTTTTTAGCTCTGTATTTTGGAAACGTTTATTTTAAATTAGCTTAGAAATTCTTTTGAAACAAATTTCTAGTTCAGAATAGAGAATATTATTTAAAAAAAAATATCAATGACTTACCGAAAATTTTAAACTTTCATTCTGATATGATTTGAATTTTTTTATCAGTCCAATTTATTTTTAGTTGTGTGGTAATCATGTGTGAAAAACGGTGTTAGAAATTTCCTTCCTTTTTAATTGTTTATTTTTGGTATTGCTATTATTTTTAGCTAAATTTAAAATTGGAACCCCCCCCCCCCCCCCCCCATAGACGGGTCCTTCGCACGGGCCTGCTTTAGACTAAGTTGATTTGGAGTCATTTTTGAATTTCCCATACTTAGGGGTCTAAAAAGCTTCCTTTAGGCTCTAAACACATTCATGATTTTTGCAGAATTTTGAAGTAACGTTTATATGAGTAAATTTGAACTTTTAGATTTGTATGAGAAAATTCAATATGTCGTACTGAAATATCAACATCATTTATATTTCTTTTGATGAACCGATCTTGCTTATGGTTTTTGTGCCCTTTTATAAATTCTCTAAAGGAACCGTGAGTGCATAGCGAGGTATTGCATGACTACTTTTCATGCAATAGTGCCCGAGGCACCATCATTGATGTCAATTGCATTTATGGTTTTTCAATGCCAAAAGGCATACCTCTGTTGAACAGCTAATAACTTTTTTGTCTAATAAGATACGAATTTACGGTCTTCGACAAAGTTGTTCAGCGGGAAATTTGCTTTACAGAATTTATAAATTGACACAGAAACCATAAGAAAGCTCGGTATCATAGAAGAAATAAAAATGATGTTTATTTTTCAGTACAACATATTAAATTTTCCCATACAAAAAGCTAAAATTTAGTAGCTAATACTAAAAGCTCAAATTTTCTCATGTAAACGTTACTTCAAAGTTTTGCAAAAAATCTTGGAAGTGTTTTGAAAGAAACCGAAGCTTTTTAAACCACAGGGTTTGAGAAATTTAAAAATGATCCCAAATCGTTTGATCCTACTATGCAGAGCAGTTTTTTTTGCGATTTTCCATTTCAACTTGCGGTTTACCAGCAGTCTAAGACGCTGAAGTTAAAAAAAAAAAAATATTTCAAAAATATTTTTTTGTATAACATCGAATATCTTTTTTGGAGTACAAATCAGATACGTGGTTTGTTCACATGGAATGTAATTCTTGGGCCAAGAAATATTTTTAACTTAAAGTAATTTTTTCAACTTTCAGTACATCCCAGTAATTTTGATTAAAAAAAGTGTCTTCTTATACTAATTAATATTTCAATTGTTGCGCTTGTTCAGGACTGAACAAATTACTTCCGCTATTTTTGGTATTAAAAATAATCAAATAAAATCTTGTGAGGTGTAAACTTTCAAAAATTTAAATTTTCATACAAAGCTTGCCGCTTTCTAGTATGTATCTGACTTATGCTTTTTCGATTTAGTGAAGAATCCAAATTTAAAAGTCAATAATTATTGTAATCCTGATCTCATTTGCAACTCATCAAAGCTCAGTATCACTGACGGACAACCAAACTTGTTTCGTTTAGTTCTTAACTGAAATTACTTTTATGTTTAAAGTCTACCTTTTTCAACTGTATTCTAAAATAGTTAATTCAATATCATATAATTCGTAGAATCAGCTTTATTCTGAATCCACGAACTTCTATCATCCAGAGCTAATGAGTATGTACAATTAAAATTTTTTATAAAAAAAAAAATTAAAAAAAACGGATTCGATCTTACGAAGTTACAGAAGAAGCATGTGCAATGTGTAATGCCTTAAACCACTGGACCGTTCAAGTTTTCTTGATAAAGGGTTTCTGTCCGCTATTACTCAAAAGATGATGTTATAAACACAATTTGATAACTGCTGCAGTAGTTACTCGAGTCCAATTGCTTCTGATATCAAACGCACTAGATGAGTTAAATGATAATGCATTGCCGCCGCGATAAAAAGAAAACATTAATCCTCAGATAAGATTAAAGAAAAAGATTCTGCAGGTCAGTTACACAGAACCAAGTCGAGTTCTTCACCGGCTTCGGAGGACAAACATTGACAATTTCTCCATCCAGTAGTTAGGTACACTGAGGAAGGAAATTAAAAAAAACGTGGGTATGCAGTTGTTTGTTTGTAAGTGTGTGTGTCTACTAAATAATGACTAATAAGTTTTATCTCGGATTTTACTCCCAGCTTTTCGCTGCTCCATCACTCTTCCACCACTAGCGTCAATCAAAGCGAGACACACTTTTGTATGTCAGTATCTTTTTTCTCCTCTAAATTTGCCTCCCATCCATCTATCCACTACATTTCTACAGACAAGTGTAGCCCAACTACAGACTGGAGTCTGGGGAGTGTGATATTCAAATCGGATTAAATATAAATACTACAAAGCGCCATTGCTCTAAGTAGTTCGGAGACAGTTCGGGTTTTGGTTTTGGCGCGTGCGGTGTTTCTTTCTTATTGTTACCTCCTAGTAGATACGGTAAGTTGTTCTTATCTTCGAGAACACGAGGTACAGCCATAGGGTAAAAAAATTCCTAGAATAGTTTTATAGTTTTTCTAGTGGAAAAGTTGAAACGAGATACAGAAGCCAAAAACATTGATAATTTGAACATAAAACAGTGCTGATAAGTGAGTGATGGTACCGAACTAGTTGTTGGCCAATTAGGCACTCAAAAGTTATCGGAACTACTTGGAAATCAAAAACGAACAAACAAGTAGTTGAAGAACGAAACCATGATAAGAAAATCAAAGCTTCGAGTGATTACTCAAGTCATTTATTTTATTTCAAAGACTCAAATCCAGTGAGCAATTTACTGAGTTTCTTTCCACTGAATTCTAAAAAAAGAGATTATGAAATGCTAAAAATATTTTGATTTCAATTTTTTTGTTTGATTTAAAGATCTTAAATGACTTGAACTCTAAGACACACTTCTGCATCTTATTGGGTTCTTTCTTACTTTAGAATTTGAAATTAAATGTTGATTTGTTATTTTATTTTGCATTTGCATACATTTTCTTCGTTGTGATTATTTTCTACTATTTTTATTGTAAATCCAGTGTCTTAAAATTTGGATTCTAAAAGATCTTAATCTTATTTGCATCTTTTTAATTTTATGCATTCAGAGTTCAAATAAGTTCTTTTTTTCGTTTTCCATGTGAAATTCAAATTCCAAATACAAGAGTAATAATACATTTTAAAACATTTCAATAAATATTTTAATTTGGATTCTCAAATTATTTTTTTTTGTCTTGCATTCTGGTTTCTTTAAATTTGAAAAAATATGGTTTCTGAACATAAGACTCACTTTTATCCTTTCATTTTACGTTATTTAATTATAGTTTTGAAATTTGGTTTTTTATTTTGAGCGTTTTAGATTTTTTTTATTGATTTCTTTAAATTGAATTTTTAGCCAGGCATTTAAATATTTTTTTTGGATTCTCAAATTATTTTTTTTTGTCTTGCATTCTGGTTTCTTGGAATTTGATAAAAAAAAATGGTTTCTGAACATTAAATTTAGTTTTATCCTTTCATTCTAAGCTATTTAATTCTAGTTTTAAAATTTGGTTCTTTATTTTGAGCGTTTTTGATTTTTTTTATTGATTTCTTTAAATTGAATTTTTAGCAATGCATATGCCTATTTTTTCGTATGATTAAAAAAATTGAAGTTTCTCTTCATATTAACTTCAATTTTTTAAATTTAATAACACAGTAAGCCTAAAATGTATCTACTTAACTTATGTTACAAATAATTTATTATTTAAGTTTAAAAAGTATTGCCTCTGCATCCTAGCATCATAATTTTGGTTGAGACTTTGGTAAAAGGAATTGCTTGGGAGACAATTTTGACTGGTGTAACGATGTACCTAAATAAGAAGGCATGAGTTTGTTTTATGTAATGGTGACAAAAAATAAAATACTATCGTCAGTGTTTATTTTTTAAAAATATTCTTTGCATCTAAATTAAAATTTACGCTACTCTTTGGTACAGGTAATCGTAAAATCTAGTGGTATATCGAGTTGGCGATTTACCTTTTCGATATTTTGAAATTTGAGATCTCTATGTTAAATATATATCCTGAATTGCAACAAGATTAGCGATGATGAATGAATTCATTTCATTACTTATATTATTATATTTTGATAAATGAACATTGATAATGAATTAATAAACCTTTTAACGCGATCGATTTTAATGAAATGATATTGACAAAACCATCGCTCAAAAAAAGTTCTTTAGTTCAAAACGCTAAACATTAAATGATGATAAAAGGTTTTGATTTCAAGTCTTATCTTATTTTCACTAGATGACACATTTTTAAATCCAAGTTCTTAACATTATTTCTAATTCATCGAATCCCAGAATCTTATATTTCAATTGCCAATTTCAATCGGTTTGTGAAAAGAAATAGTCAAGCAATCATCAAAGCTATTTTCAAGATTTTGAGAATAATATTTGAATTGGGAAAAACTCAATGAGAGTTTAAAACCTAAAACCTCTTCCATTTTCACTGCCTTAGTAGAATTAGAAAAAAAAGTAACAGAAAGGAACGGAACTTACCGGAAATGCCAAATAAAATGTCAATCCTAGAGTTTTGAATGAGTCCGTCTGGAAAACTGGTGCTTCTATCCTTGGTTTACATTCCGATGGATCCGGTTTCCGTAACAGGAAGCAGCATTCCGGGAATGTTTTTTTTTAACGAAGTGGACCCAACTTGGAATTTGAACAACCGCTAATAACAGCTGAAGGAACCATCAGTGTTAAGAAATATCCACAACTCCCAATTTATCTGTTTTCCACTTTTTCACTTTAGAAAATTACTTTTGGCAGGATAAAAAAAAAAACGTTTCCGCTTTTCAATCAACGCCTACTCTAATTTGCCGATTTATCGTGGTTTTATCTTACAAGTTCCAAAAAATATTTTTGAATTGAATTTAAGAATTAATATTCTGTTCATAAAGTCTGTTTTATTCTTCTTAATCTGATGAGGAAAAACTTTATTATCTTGATTTTCCCGGTTAAACACCGTAAAATCAAAATGCGAAGGTCTTACTTGTAACGATTGAAAGCGAAAGCGAATGAATATATTTTCCACATCATGCAAAAGTTTTTTACTTTAAATTTGGGAAAAAAATTAACAGAACCAAGCGAACATTAATTGTAATTGTCTTTCTTTAGTGAAGCTTACTTAATTGATTATAAATATTTGATATTTTAACAAACCATTTGCAAATTTCAAATTTCGCAATCTTAAAAAAGATCTTAGGTTCCAGTTGAAGTGAATCATTAATAAGAAATTTTATGTCATTTTGGGTAAAACTATTAGCTACATAAGTTAGAAAAACGCTTCAAAATTCAATTTAAAACAAAATATTTTTTTAAACTTTAAGTGCACTACTTTGTTTGAGTATTTGTGATTCGCAAGCTAAAATTTTGTTAAAATAATATTTTACTGTTAACACATAAAAGTTTTAATATTTTTTTCTGAACCATATTTTTTAATTTTTATATTTTGGTGCTGTATTCAACTTTGACAAACTTTCAAAAAAGATATATTTTTAATGATTTCAAAACAGAATTTCATTTTAATGGCATTTTAATGCTTATGTATTAATAACTGATTTTAGAAGAGTTTGACGTCCTAAATTCAAATCATCCGTCAGATTTTGTCTATCATCTCTAGTTTTTGTGATATGAAATCGATATTTTTTTTAGTTAAATCGATTTTTGATAACTTATTAACAAACAAATCAACACGAAAGCATAAAACTACATTTCTTCATTTTTAACAGATAGATAAGATTTCAGAGATATTAAAGGTTTCAAAGGTTATTCAACTTATTTGTTGAAGACTGCAAAACGATTTGACTTTTGATTTAAGAAATTTCAAAGATTCCATTTGTTTAAAATCTTCTTCAAAAATCCTTTAAAATGATCATACTTTGCCAATTTGGAAAAAAAATTGACAAAAAGAAAATGTCAATAACTTTTTTTTTTTATCAGAATTCAAAGCTGCTCGACGTCTTCCTGAAAGATGATCATTGATCAATTTTTAAAATCTTAGTTATCTCGAAAACTGAAGCTCTGATAGAAATAAGCTATCTGCGTGTAGAGAATCAGCGCCCCACAATTATTTCAAGTAAGCTCCTCAATTCTGTACTCCTCGGTTAATTTGTGGTACGACCGGGAATAATTTCTAAGTTATGTTTGGGTTCATTATAACACTTTTTATATGTGCATCGCCCAACGTTTAGACTTATATCAATTCTTTATAAAGGAACTAAAATCCAATACAGGAGCATAAAAAATATTTTCTCATAATTATTATTCAAATTATTCTGATTAAGAAAGACATTCGTGTTATTGCTCAAATGTGTATTTTGTTGGCTTGTGTTTTTAATCCATCGACTCTGGATTTTGCTTGTGAGTTCTGAAAAATGAAAGAATTACTTTCAAATCTGATTCAAAATTTTTAATCTTATTCGGGTTCTGAAATCTACATATTTTTTACTTTCCCAATACCTAGATTTTGTACTCTAGTTTAATTTAAACTGAATTTTTGAATTGAAATTTGAGCGTGCTCTATTTAGATAATCTGAATTTAAAAAATTGAAATCCAAGAAATTGTAAAGTTTTATAACCCTTTTTTCTTACACTATTCAATTTTTTGTTGTTTTCTGAATAAAAACATCCAACTCTAATAAGTAAAATGAAATCATTTTGATTTCTGGAATTTGTCTTTAATTTTTTTCAAAAATTTATGACCATCTGATTTGAAAAATTATATTTTTCAATATTTGAGATTCTTGGAGCTAAAGAGGGATAAGTACATAGAAACTTTTTTCGATTAAACACGACAGCTACATTCGTCAAAAAATCTGTGTTTTTTTTTTAAATCTAAAGATGCGAGAATGTGCCAAATCACTTTAACTTTCTATCCAGCCCTCTTTTCAAAATTTATTTGGTGTGACTTTAACAAATTTGGAGTACATTGATTGAAAAGTACGGTTTTTGCACCTTTTTTAAACATTTTTTGTGGTCATTCTCTTGAAAGAAAATCAAAAAATATATCCTTTTACGCGTTGATAGCTTCTAACTTCAGTTTTTTTGGATACTTAGTGAAATTTTTTTTGAGCATGTTTTTTTCTGATTTTTTTAGACTTTGAATAACGGAAAAATGAAATTTTGTAGCTAAACGTTGCACACAGGAGTAGGTAGAAGAAAAAGTTGGCCAAAAGTACTTTTTAGTTTTGAAATCAATAAAAATGTTTATTTTGTCTAATCAAACGTTTTTAAGATCGTTTCATATATTTTTACCGTTTTCGTAATTTTTCATAATTTTCTATTAGAAATTTTCTAACATTTATATGACATGATAAATAATCCAGGTTAAAAAAGTTGTAAAATTAAAAAAAAACTAGATTTTTTTGTTTGTTTTTGAAAGTTAAATAACATTTGAAAATTTTCGAAAAAGAACATAAATTTTACAGAGCTTTGATTTAAAATAAACGAAGCGCTAGATGACTTTTTTATGGAAAAACTCTAACTTCAAACTTAAAAATATCAAAAATGCGCAAGTTTGCCCTAGTTTTTTTTCATTTGCACATGATTATTGAAGTTATCAATTTTCAAATGATACCAAACATTTTGCCGGGACTTTCTGGGAACATAAACAAAAACACTAATTTGTAAAAATAAACAACGTTTAAACAAAAAATTAAAAGAAGAATTTTCAAAGCACTGCGTACTGTCTCTATAGTCATCGAATTTTGTCTATTATACTTAAAATAATTAAACATTCCTCCATTGAAGTTTTCCATTTCAAATTTTCATTTTTAGTCACTTGAGAAAGTTTTATTCATTGACATGACGTAGTCGCGCTGATTCAACGGTGCTAAATTTATTCAAGAATCAAATTAACATTGACATTTAAGTAACCAATGAAATTTAAGTTTTGAGTTTTGGCCAGATTTTTGGGTGAAATACTCCTGTGTGCGTTGGTTGGAAAACATAATTGGTTATTCACCCTCGTGTTCCAAAATTAAAATTTTTGTACAAATCGGTAGAGAAACAAAAGAGATCTAGTGGTTTTAGTCAGGAGTGTCAAATTGACACTCCAGGAACTCTAACGGGTAATATTTTCCGGGACGAATAACGGTTGAACTGATTTTTGAAAAAAAAAAACTTTTTTGGGTCAGATTATTTTTATTTATAACCCAGCAATAAAATGTACTTAACAAGAGAAATGCAATCTCGAATTTTGGAATTTGAAATTCAGATTTATTTTTCAATTCCAAATACGTAAAACTGATCGGGTTTTTAGAAATCTGTATTTCTACATTTGACTTTAGCTACTTAGTTGATTTGAGTTGAGTCTTGAATTGAATTGACAATTATGGTAAGTGTTATTGCTTATGGTTGTTGGTTAAAATCCCCTTTTTGTTATTTCAGCAGATTATATTTGGTCTACGGAGTCTTAATTTTCTTTTAATTTTGTTTGGTTTTGTCTAGGTTTTAAATGAATTCGTGAATCTTTGCTTTTTTATCGTTTTTTTTTATTTCTATAGTATTCAAGAATATTCAAGTGTTTCATCTCATCGAATCGAGCATTCGAATGTTTCTTTAAAGTATAAATTCTACAACTGGATTTCCATTTCTGTTTTCCAGAGATTAAAATCAGCCTCCGTTAGCGATGAAGTACTTCTGGTTGTTCGGCCTGGTGGCCCTCGTTTTGCTGGTCTCGTTTGCCGATGCGCACAAAAAGGAGGAAGGCTTCGAGGAAGCTGGCGGAAGCGAGCACGGCGAAGAGCATCACTCCAAGAAGGGCGAGAAGGCGGACAAGGGCCACAAAACGAAACACGGGGTAGAGAAGAAGGAAAAGGGCAACCATGCCAAGGAGGAGCATGATTCGCACTACGGCGAAGAGGGCGGCCACAAGAAGGAAAGCCACGACGAGGGAGACGAGTTCAAGAAACACCACGAGGAGAAGAAGGGCTCCAAGCATGGCAAGCACGGCCACAAGAAGGGACATAAGAAGGGCTCCAAAACCACCGGCTATCACAAGAAGTCGCACAAGGATGACTACCACAAGGAGCACAAATTCTACGACGATCACCACAAGGAGGGCAAGCACAAGAAGTACGGAGACTTCCACGAGAGCCACTCGAAGCACGCCGACGAGCACAAGAAGGGAGGACATCACGATTCGGCCCACAAGGAGGATCACTACGCCAAGAAGGGCCACTCGGATAAGGGACACCACGATGAGGATCACAAGGGCTGGTCCAAGAAGCATGGTCACGATTCGCACTTCTCCCATAAGGACGATTACGGCAAGAAGGGTGGCAAGAGCGGCGGAAGTGAGCACGGATTCAAGAAGGGAGGCGGCGGCGGTGGACATGGAGGTGGTCACGGAGATTCGCATCACTAGGCGAGGCGCGACTTGTAGGAAATCCTAGAGGCTGATTTTTTTGCGTGTTTAGTGTGTAGTTCGATCGAAAACTTGTCACTGTCACTGATGTCCAAATGTAACGTTTTAGCAGAAATAAAACATCTATCATAGCTTTTAAAAATCAATTATTTTTATTTCAAAGAACCACAAAAAAGACAAGACCAATCTGTTTTGAAATGGATTATTAACTGGAGAAGGAAAAGCTGACTCATGGTGGTAGGTCGAAGTCAATGGCACCGAAAAAGTACTTTTTCTAAGACATAACATCGTCTTTGTCGATTTGGGATTCACAGACTGAATAAACGTGGACAACTCAAGATTAACATTTAACATTTAACGAGATGGGAATCGAACCCATGTCAGCAGTAGACCAGAAATTGTCGCCTTAGCACGCTAACCGCTCGACCATGGAGGTGTGGATATTTGTGAGGAAAAGTTTAAAATTCAATGCAAAGGTATGGTATGTCGCAAATATGGCTTATGCAAATTTCAAGGAAACATATAAAAAGGTGTATGAAAAGCTTGTGGAGTAATGGGCCACGAATCTCCGCAAATTTTAGCCTAGAGCGTTCATGAGGGACTCATGTATTCATTCTTCAACATTTTATTGGAAATTCAATTTTGAGAAAAAAATCTATTAAAAAAAATTAACAAAAAACCTTAAATGCTTGCAGTTTATGTCTGTAAAAAATTCTACTTTTACAATGACCTTTTTTTTCTTCCATCTGACAATTTGCACTAAAATTTGGCAGATCCCAAAACACATAAAAAAGCTCTGTTTTTATTCTAAACATTATTTCTGTTTACTTTTTTGTTCAAAAAGGTCAACAATAAACTGTCATTCGAATTCATTTTGGAGCTATTAATGACTAAACGATTGGTTTGATACATGATAAAAAAAAACGGCAGTTTTCTACGCTTTTAGGTTTGGGTCGTTATTTTTCTGAAGAACGTTATTGTCTTCCTGGCCTATTTTTCTTCCAGGATTTCGTGAACCCCCCCTCCCCTCACCTTCAAATATCACCGAAACCTTACAAAAAATATGCAAAGCGTGGTCAGTAAATCATGAAGGCCAATACAGGCCATTTTAACTTATTGTTATTTGTTTGTATTATTTTAAGAGGAGAAATCACCGTGAATTTGTTTTATGAAATGAATTTGCGGCTTTATCGGTGACAATTAAAGAGTTGAAATGAAAGACGGATAGAAGAACAGAAGAAAATTCTAAGGTGGTGAAAAGAGCGAAGAGCATTTGAAATAGAAGCTTGACCACATGCTAAATTCTTTGTCCCACATCAATTAACAGATTGTGTCCTTTTTCTCCAATAAACCTATTATTTTATGTCATATATATGGGGGAGATAAGGGTATAATGGAGACCTTAAGAACGATGCTAGTTTAACCAGCTATAATTTGTGAGTTAATGCCGTAGGAACGGGGGTGGGGAGGTTTGGGGGTTAAACCCCTCCCATGAGGATCCAAAATGGCAAGCGAGGTATTCTACTCTACACTCAAAATTTTAAATTCAGAATCAAATTATGATAATAGAGTAAGGTCAATCAAGAGTAACAATCTGGACTAAAAACTAATGCTAAAACCTCAAAAATCCATCCCAAGTCCAAAATTCTGCTACACTTTTTCAAAATTTTCTCACTTGTTCATCGAAATTAAGGTCTGAATGTTGAATTTTGGATTAAATCAAACTCATTTTTTAGGTACTGATTCCATAACTCCCATAACCAAAATTGTATTCCTATTTTCGTATTTCGGATTCTGTATCCAGTTCAGGATTTTTGATTTTCAGTTCGAATAATCTCAAGAAATTAGAATTGAAAAGCTGCTTTGAAATCCTGGTTAAAATTTGGTTTTGCATTTCATATCAAATTTGGCTTATTTTTTTTCGAGATCATCAAGATCGAGTTCTTAAACTTAATTCATTTACAAAGTTCAAAAATTAAAAGCTTCGAAATGGCTATTCAAAATTGAAAATTCTGATCCAGATCTCTGTAAATTCATATTTTAATTCTGATTCACAGTACGCATAAACAATAAATAATTCATATTGCAAATTACGATTAAACTTGAACTACAGAATTTAAATAATAGATTCATGAATGAGGGTTCAAAAACTTGGCTCATAAATTTTGAATGGGAATAAGATTTGGAACGCGTATTTTTTTGTACATTTCAGAAATTGGATGGAAATTTGGATACAGACTCAAAGCGAAATTTTTGAATTCAGATTAAGAATTAAGATTTTGAATGCAGATTCAAAATTCAGAAACAGATTAAGCTTGTTTTTTTTTTATATTTATTTGATCATTGGGATTTTAACATCTATAGGGTCATTCATGCCTCCAATTTAAGCTTGTAAATATAAATATATTACATCCAACATAAACTGTTGAGGAATTCAAGAGATCATGAAATTAACACATTGAGGACCAAATATGAGACATATCGTTATTTTCGCTTGCCAACAATGTGCTACATTTGAAGTAAAACTCAAATGGACTAAATTTAAGTGCTAAACAATATTCGACAAAATTAAAAACAACACTTGCCGTAACTTAAAAATACCAAATTTGAAAAAAATCAGTCCAGGGGATTCTGAGATATAGAAAGTCGAGTTTCGGTGTTTCTCGTCATAGATTTTTTCGATCTTTTATATGTTAAGATTGCTTGTTAGTTCAATTTCCAGATTTCAATTTTTTAAGTAAAATTCGTTTGTAAACACAAGTCTGCTGAAAAATACAGATTAACGGAAGAATTTGAGTTTTTGTATTATACGAAAAAACCCAAATTTTATTTGAAAAAATCATCCACAGGATTTTCATTATGGAAATGATTCTTTATGAACAATTTTTTCTGTTAAAGAAACATTTTCGTCTTAAAAAACTGCACAAAATTCTGTATTTTCCCAGTGTATTGTTTAATGTTATTAACACATGAAGGACACCAAAATTCGGCATTTTAAGTTTCAGAAACTTATAGGCACAATTTTGCTAATTTGATATAGATATTAGAGTAACGGGAAGTGTTGTGTTAAATTTAGGAAAATATTGTTTCATTATTAAATTCATAACATTTGAATTATGCTTTTTAATCGTGCATTTTAGCGGCAAGTTAAAAACGAGATATCTCGTATTTGGTTCGCAATGAGTTCATATTGCAGTTTTTTTCACAACCAAATGTTATACTAAAATCATTAATTGCAAACTTGAAATCAAGAAATTGTGAACTGAAAATCTGATAATATTTATCTCTTACTTTTTTTTGGAAAATTTGATATATTTTCATCAAAGGTTTAAATCTTTGTATTTTTAAAGTAGTTTGGAAGATTGGGCATGTTTGATTTGAGTAAAGCATAATTTTTTTTTAAGAAATGGAAGACTCTTCTAAAAAAGCTTATTTTATACCGAAATCAACTAAGTTTGATCTACCAGACTCTTAAACAATTTCACATATTCTAACCATCGATAAAAACGAATTTAACTCACCTTTTAGGTTCAGGATCAATTTTCTAAAGTTTCGATTTGATTACGAAAACTTTCAATGTCAAAGAACTTAAAAATTCAAAATCATATACATAGTTACAAACATAATTTGCATTTTTTCTATTCGTGCATTGTTGGGCAAAAAATCAAAGGTTAAAATCAGTCACCAAAACCGTCCCCATGAGTCGGTTCTTCCTACGGCTTTGTTGTGAGTTATTTCATTGTTTCTTGTTAAGATACTAAAAAAGTCTATTTCCTAACGGGCTAAAACTTGAAAAAGTAGATAAAAACGTTTTAAAAGGCATTTTAATGTTTTTCTTCCAAAAGCTGAAAATCAGTCACTATAGGGGCATAATGAGCATTTTCTGCCTTAAAATTTAGCAGCGAATTTTCAACTCGTTAAAGTCAACTGAATTACCTATAGAGCTACAGCTTGAGTTGATTCATCTAACGATTTGGCCTACACGTTAGGTGTCGGAGAAGTAATCAGAGGACTCAAGTTCGATTCCTGGTCAAGACTGTGTTTTTTTTTCATTTACCATTCATGATCGATGCATTTTGCACTAAACGGTGAGTCGTAGATCCATCAAACAAAGCAATAACAGAAAAAGGTATGCTTGTTTGTAGAATACAAACAATTCACACACATTCATACATTAGTCTCTGGTGCTTTCTTTGGCGTAAAATGCTACTATTCACATAATGCAACAATCAAAATAATCGATCATGAATGGCAAATGAAAAAAAATCCTCTCGACCAGGAATCGAACTCGAGTCTTTTGATTACCTCTCCGACACCTAACCAATAGGCCGAAACGTCAGATGTAAACTAGTCAAGCTGCGGCTCTATGATTTAGTTGGATTCGCTGCTAGATGCTATGGCTGAAAATGCTCATCGTGCCCCGGTCAATTGTGCTCTATACGCCCCGAGTTAACAAGTTAAAGTAAAAACGCGTTTAAAAATTGATTATAGTGAAAAATTACAAATTTAATGATGGTGAAAATTGACAAACATCATGCGTGCAGTGCGTATCTTACAGATAAAAATGATTTAACGATCATTAGAGCTTATTTTTCGGTGCTCAAAAATTATAATATTTTCGTCACTTGAGAACCTGGTTGTTTTTTTAAATTTCTGTGTTTTTATAATCAACAATAATTTGAGATTGGTCAACTAGAAAATTATATGCTAATTTCCGGCTATTTTCTTAGGTACCAGGGTTTAATTTAAAAAGAAAAATGCACCAGAATCAATAGTAGAAAACTTGAAAACGTTTAATTCAGATTTTCATATCACAGACTAAAATAATAATGGAAAATCACTTGAGTATTGCCAATTTGTCTACATTAGTTTTTTAAGTTTGATTTTCCAAAATTTACGTGTTGGAACAAGGATGTAGAATGTTTCCACCAACGCGAATTTCAATAAAAATCGAAAAGCAAACAATAATTTTGCATCATACTAATACTTATGCATGCTTATGAAGCGAGCATTCTAGATTGTTCGTTTTTAATATTATTCTAGCCCCCGTTATTCTAGCTGTCGTAAAAATTGTAACATTTTTTTAAACGTGGTAAAAATATTTCATATTAAAAAAATAATGATTAATTCGCAAGTAACTCCTAAAATATTTTCTATATTTAATAAGTAACGGAAAGTGAAACATTACGTATTGTAGGCATCCCAGATTTCCCGGATTCATTCGGACATAACTGGTTTTTCAAAGTAAAGTAAAAATTGATTTTTTTGATAGTTTAAAAACAATTTGAACATTGTTGACAAGTTTCGATAAAAAATTAAAATTTGGGGTGTTTGGTATTGGTCAATTTGTTATAGATTTTTTACCGAATAATTACTGGATGCTGCTTGATTCGGATTTTGTGTAAAAAAAAAATTCAACTGCCCAGATTTCACTAAGTTTTGTAAATAGTTGTACAGATTTGCCCAACCAATGAAAATGTGAGAAAAAATCTGTAATTCTTATTCTAAGAGACCTCTTAACTTATATTATAGTCTAACTATTCGAGATATTATATCACTGGGCCCCCTTACTTGTTATATTTTACGTTTTGATTCCATTTTTTTTGTTTCAATTCTTTTTTGGCTAGATTTCTAGAGCCTAAAGCAGTACGATTTAAGTAATGCTATAATTTTTTCTACCTCGGGGCTCTCTTGAGCCAGGGGAATCGGGGCAGTTGCCCCCATTGCCCCTCCTCCTCTAAATCCGGCTTGCTGTAGGGGCATATTGAGAACCCCCTCCCCTGGGCCAGTAGAAGCACCATCAATCGGGGCACGATGAGCGTTTTCTGCCGTAGAATCTAGCAGTGAATTTAATTCGATGAAGTCAACTGAATTATAGAGTGTAGCTTGACTAGTTTACATCAGACGATTGAGACTACCTATTGATAAGGTTTCGAAGAGATAATCAAAAAACTCGAGTTCGATTCCTGGTCGAGACGATTTTTGTTTTTTTCATTTAGCATTTATGATCAGTTGAAAAATAATTTTAGAAATTTTTAGTTCATTTCAATACTATTTTGCAAATTTCTTCCGACCTTTTGAATTGGGTTGCTATAATTTGCAAATCTTTAGAAATAAAAGCGATTTTCCAGAAACTATTTAAAAAAATAAATTAGATTTTTGAAATTTCCCGGCATACTTTGTTCAATATCTTTCATAAGTCTCAGATATATTGAAATATCTTAGTAAAAATACCATGAGCAAATTTCTTTGAATCTTAAGAATGTTTTTGTCAGTACATTACTTAAAAAAATCAAAGCGTTTCCGAGATATTTGGCGTTTGATTAGTGTTGTTTTAAAACACTAACTCCGGTTTTCCTTACTTAAAAGCGCTCGGAATATTTTTCTTTGCAGTTTGGTGTCTTTTTTGCATATTTTTAATAAAAAGCAGTTTCCTCTTGTTATAAATGGAAAAAATCGATTAATCCTTTCCATTTGATCTTCTTCTGAAGATCAAGAAATCCTAGTTGATTCTCAACTACCAATTTAGATTTTGCCGAGCCAAAGAATTTTTAGTTTTACTTAGAGAATCCTTAAACTTGAGCCTTAATTTTAGAATGTCTCTTCTGAGTAGTACATTTTCGATGGCACGAATTTTGAATAATAAGTTTCAGAGTTTGCCGTCAAAGTTGAAAGCTGTGCAACAGTTTGGTCAGCTAGAAAGTCGAACTATAAAGAAAAGAAATAAGTTCAAAACTGTTACATAGGTCCGACAAATTTGAACTATGCGCTGTTAACATCTTAATTAATTTGATTTTTTCCTCGAGAGTCATAAGAAATTAATTAACGCTTTAAGCAACTTCTACCCGACGAAATTTTGCATCCTTATTCGAGTTCCATTCATTTTAACACTTCATTAAATATAATAGATAGCAGCATCAGGGGGAAAATCTCCGTAAGTAAATGGTTGATGAATGTTGTTTGATGCATATTTGAGGAATAAGTTCCAACTTATCAGTTTGTAGATTACTAAGTTTATCAAGAGTGTTTCCGAGATTGTTGGCATGGTAAAGCTGGTTAAACGACCTTTGTACAGAGCTACATGAAATTAAAATAGCAATAGGTTCAAGCGTAATGAACAGCTCGATTCTTTTTTTTTTTTTCGATTTCCAGTTTCTGACCAAAGTGGTTCATTTTTCAATGTTGTAAATTGGCTCAGAAGTAGGTAATAATTTCCAATAAAATTGCTGAATGTATGAAAACACTTTTCAAAAAGCGCAATATATTTATCAAATGACTGACTTATATTTTATACTTCATGCAGTTTATATTTTCTTTCTTAATAACTTTCTTAATAAATAGTGATATAAAGTATTGTTATACCTGTTTGCCTAAATTTTAATGCAATTTTAAATAAGGCTTCTTTCTTTTACAGCAAATGAAATGAATTTTCAAAAAACTCTTCGCTTAATAAATTGTTGGCCCTGAAAAGGGCCGTTTGTATAGAAAAAGAAGCGCCAAGCTCTCATTGCCGATCTACTTCGAGCTGGTGTACTTGGTGACGGCCTTGGTACCCTCGGACACGGCGTGCTTGGCCAATTCTCCCGGAAGTAACAACCTGACGGCCGTCTGGATTTCCCGAGACGTGATCGTCGATCGCTTGTTGTAATGAGCCAACCGGGAGGCCTCGCCAGCAATCCGCTCGAAGATATCATTCACAAAGCTGTTCATGATACCCATCGCCTTGGACGAGATTCCAGTATCCGGATGTACCTGCTTCAACACCTTGAAGATGTAGATGGCGTAGCTTTCCTTCCTGCGAGGCTTGCGCTTCTTCTTTTCCCCCTTGGAGATGTTCTTGGTAGCCTTGCCAGACTTTTTGGCTGCCTTCTCGCTTGACTTTGGTGGAGCCATTTCTAAAATTCTACTCGCGTACAGATATCACTCGATACTCCAGAACAGGGAAACTGATAGTCGAGTTGCTTTGCCGCACTGCAATTTATATCGTTTGGGATTGTGGTTGTCACAATAGTTCAATTGTTTCAATAGTTGAATCCCCATTGTTTTCTCAGTATAAAAGCAACTGATCTGCTAAAAATAAGGCAAATTCAATTTTGTTTCTCTTGAGAATAGACCGAAGCTTATCATCAGACATCATCATGACTGGACGCGGATCAGGTGGAAAATCCAAGGCAAAGTCTAAGTCCCGTTCCAGTCGGGCCGGTCTCCAGTTTCCGGTCGGTCGAATTCATCGGCTCCTGAGGAAGGGCAACTATGCCGAGCGAGTAGGAGCAGGTGCCCCGGTTTATCTGGCCGCCGTTATGGAGTACTTGGCCGCTGAAGTGCTGGAGTTGGCCGGAAACGCCGCTCGTGACAACAAAAAATCGCGAATCATCCCTCGCCATCTACAGTTGGCCATCAGGAATGATGAAGAACTGAACAAGCTATTGGCGGGTGTGACCATCGCTCAAGGTGGCGTTCTGCCGAACATCCAGGCCGTGCTTCTGCCCAAGAAAACCGAAAAGAAGGCCTAAGCTTAGGAAAGCGACCCATACGCTATGCAGTGATGGATCTTCGAGCTTTATCGGATAAAATATAAACCGTCCTTTTCAGGACGACAACATATTTTGGATAAGAGTTAGAACTTATTTTTCATTTATAATACTCCAGGAGAATCTTTAGAAAAAACTGCAAAATTGCAGATCATCTGAACTACTAAATAAAAAAATACCAATGAAACACCAACTGAAAGTGATGATTCGTCCTTTTTACTTATGTAGTACCCAGTGATGTAGTCTATTTTGAAACTGGGATGACTTTGATATGCCTAACACTCGCGAAATTGTTACCACTCGACTAATGAAGCATTCGAAAAACGTAGGAGACTCAGACATCTATGTTTACCAAGTTGATGAAGATCGAAGCTCATAACTTTAATAATTCTTCTTTAGCAGTGAAAGATTTTTTTTGTTTCGATTGTAATCGTTTAACATATTTATGTCATTTGCGACTTATATCAACGATGCAGTTGGCGGACAGTCTTTGAAAACTTATCCGGTACAACTGTGATCGATACTGTTGGGCTCGAACTCACTGACATCGGCTCAGGAAGCAACTGACTTGCCAGTAATAGAATATCGATCTTCATGATTATTACAAATTTTATTTCAATTATTTAAGTACTTTTTGATCTTATAATTTGATGTCATCAAACCTGAATCTGCGATTTACGTGTGCACATCTGTAAGATTAGCCTTTTCAATAAAAAAAATATATAGTTTTTGTCAATTTAAATCAACATGTTTTCGAAACATCGACCTAATTCTTCTCTATCCTTTAACTACGATAAAAACCTTGATCTCAAATGAAAAAACTAAATTCAGTTCAAATCTTTCATATGATTCTTTTGGTTGGCCCTGAAAAGGGCCGTTTAGATAAGAAAATTCCAGCTAGTCAAATGGCCTGCTCGGTGGATTCGACGTTAAAGCCGGCCTTAAGCCCGCTCGCCACGAATACGCCGGGCAAGCTGAATGTCCTTGGGCATAATGGTAACACGCTTGGCATGGATGGCGCAAAGATTGGTATCTTCGAACAGTCCAACCAGATAGGATTCGCTGGCCTCCTGGAGCGCCATGACGGCTGAGCTCTGGAAGCGCAGATCCGTCTTGAAGTCCTGAGCAATTTCTCGAACGAGACGTTGGAAGGGCAACTTCCGGATCAGCAACTCCGTCGACTTTTGGTAGCGACGAATTTCTCGCAGGGCTACGGTTCCAGGCCGATAACGATGAGGTTTCTTGACACCACCGGTAGCCGGAGCACTCTTCCGAGCGGCCTTGGTGGCCAACTGCTTTCGAGGAGCCTTTCCTCCGGTGGATTTACGAGCAGTCTGCTTGGTACGGGCCATCGCTAGGACTTTGTCGTCGAATAATTGTTCGTAAAAAGCTTCTAACTGAAATGAGTTTCCCAACAATAAGAGACACTCTTTTATAGCTGCCCCCGGTAGATGGTCTTATCAAAGCATCAATTGTTTTCTGATAAAACAATAGATAACAATTGCACAATTGCTATCCAGAAATGTACCTAAAAATGATATAAAAAGCGATACCCGAACTCGCATTCGGCATCAAATCGATTCGTGCGTACTATTATTCGGAAAGACTTTTTTCCCCCAACAAGTGATCTGCTAGAAAATGACCGGACGAGGAAAGGGAGGTAAGGGACTCGGCAAAGGAGGTGCCAAGCGCCACCGGAAGGTTCTGCGCGATAACATCCAGGGCATCACCAAGCCGGCCATCCGCCGATTGGCCCGCCGTGGAGGAGTCAAACGAATCTCCGGACTGATCTACGAGGAGACCCGAGGCGTGCTGAAGGTATTCCTGGAGAACGTGATCCGAGATGCGGTGACCTACACTGAACATGCCAAGCGCAAAACTGTCACGGCCATGGACGTTGTCTATGCCCTGAAACGCCAGGGTCGCACCTTGTACGGTTTCGGAGGATAAATTTGTGACGATAAACCGCGGAACGCCCTCTGCAGTGCAGTCTTTCCCTGATCGAATCAAAACCACCAAAAACGGCCCTTTTCAGGGCCACAAACTGTTTGATGAAAGAGATTACTATGAGCTTAAAATATGGACTTTTCATGTATGTATGTAAAAGCATACTTTAAATTAATGTAAGTACAGTAACGAAATTATTTTAAATTAAGTTACTAAATCTTTTGGTTTTCGTAATTACTAAATTAATTTTTAAATGCATACAATATTTCAAATGTTATGCATTTTTAATTAAGCTAAAAAACATGAGAAAATCATGTATATGATGTATATCAGGGGTGAGCAACCTTTTGAACCAACGGGCCAATAAATATTTGAAATCTTAGCGGCGGGCCGCACTTAAAATAACATTTTTTTAATTAACAGAGCTTCACGTCATTTTTTATAACTAAAAATTTTTGGCGAAAATAAATCTGAAACAGCAATGATAAAACAAATACACGCGCTCAAAAACAGAAATTCAATACGACTTTTTAAATACCCGACATTGAAAAGGTACAGCTTTGTCATTTTAAAATCTCTCAATTGTTATAGTACTTATTGGCGAACATTCGTTCTTACAACATTCTTGTTCAAACCGATGATACTGTTCGCCATCACTTCCATTTAAAAATCTTCTGGAGCTCACCATAAATATATTTTTAAAGAAATCACAGTCTTCTTAGCGTTGGACGTTGAATCGCTATTTGACTTTCTGTGATTTTTTTTCCAGTATTGAAACTTTTCCTCAAAGCCTAAATTTTTCCTACAAACGTTAAAAAACCCGTTTTTTAAATTGAGGCCCTCAGAGTCAAAGGGGTATAAGTGACAAAATGATATATTTTGAGTTAATGATGCCAAACGATTTTTCATGTTTCAAACTATATTTGGTGATTTTTTCAGATTTTTCGAGTTTTATTTACATGCTTTTACGTTCGAGAGCAAAATACAAATTTTCGAAAAACATATGGAAAATGGTCAAACACAACAATTTTGAAGCCTGTTTTCTCGAAATTAACTATTATGCATTTATACCCCTTTGGCTCCAAGGGCCTCAATTGAAGTTCTGTCTTGGATCATTGATTTCAGATGTTGAGCAAGGTTTGCGAAATCAGAGAGAAATGTTCAATTTCACATATTTTTAAGCAACTATCTTCAAAACTACATTCTTGAATTTAGAATTTTTATCCACATTTTTATCATTTTTAATCTTATTTAGATATCATTTCGATAGGATTTCTAAAGCTATATTTTGACGTTGGTAATGTGGATTATAAGTGAAATAACTCAATTTACCGATGAATGTGATATAGTGGTTTTTTTTTTATCAAGAACTAATAACTTTTGTGGGTTTATTCATGTTGATTAACAATCTTAAATTGTTCACCTAGGCTTTATTTAAATTTCGTAATTTTCATCAATATAAAGAAATAAATAATTTATCACAAGTTTTTGGTTGAATTTTTATTTGCCAGTATTTGAATGCAAACGGAACATGCCTTTTTTCCGAATTGGATAAAATAATTTTTTATAAATTATCTGCTGAGCATATTTTTTATCATCCAACTTTATATTTGCTTGAAATGAAAACAATAACTTCACTAAACGGCTTCGAAATTCTTTTGATCATGTGTATGTTCCGATTTTTGACTGTTTTTCGGACTCAGTTTAATTGATTTAGCTCTCAAAGTGGTAGGAGTTAAATAATAAGGAAAAAAAAGTTTACTCCAATATTTCGTTATGTCAACAAACAATATTGCATTTATGTCTTGAACAGAACATAATAAACGCTTAAAATGCCAGAATGAATTTTCCTAACTATCCGTTGTAGAAAAAAAAATTAAGGCATAAAATTTTTATAAAAGCTTCGCGGGCCGCACAAATGGGTCTCGCGGGCCACATGCGGCCCGCGGGCCGCGGGTTGCTCACCCCTGATGTATATGATTGAAACACAAGATAATAATGAAAATGTAAATACTTTGAGAATATATTTAATCTGGGTAAATGACAAATAAATAAAAGCAAAAAAACACAA
Source organism: Uranotaenia lowii (assembly GCF_029784155.1). Taxonomy (NCBI): domain Eukaryota; kingdom Metazoa; phylum Arthropoda; class Insecta; order Diptera; family Culicidae; genus Uranotaenia; species Uranotaenia lowii. The sequence continues at coordinate 358,793,755 of NC_073692.1, forward strand.
AAAAAAATCCAGAAAAACTTTGCATCCATGTATGGACTCATGCAGTCGAGGATTAAATATTTAAAAAGCATTTTACGAATTTTATTGGCAATATCTATAAACTTTTAATTGCTGAAATTGATAGTGAAAACATGGTTTGAGTAATACATAAACCGAATTGTTGAAATCTAAATAAATCATTCGTCGATAATACTAAATTATTGCTCTTTCTAAATTTATTAGAAACTTTACTTTCTCACTACAATTCTTCCTACTCATACAATTAATGTTTCTATAACTTCAAATATTGAAAATAACATTAACAACATCAACAAAATCATTTACGGGAGTCATCCGATATTTTTTTGGTAATTTTTCATGATTCATGACTTATTTCATGATGCGGAGACGGGTCTAAGGTAACACATTGAAATAAAAATAAAAAAAGCAAGTTGCGTGACGAGAGTTGAAGGTTTATTCGTATGTGTCCTTTGTTCCAAAAATGGCTCACAACATATCTGCTTACAAGGTGTGAGAAGAATAATTTAGTTTCCGGGCAGTTCCAAACGTCTGTATTTTAAAAAGCCTTTGTTCGATCGAAATACTTTCTATGAAAGAATTGAAGGTGATGAAAAAAAAGTTTAATGAAAAAATAATTGAAAAATTATTAACTTATTCACTTTATATTTATTTTCAACATATCTTTTTGTAGCAATTTAGCAATTCGACGACTTTTTCATTTTCTGACAACGTGTAATTTCAAGGTTCTAGTCTCCAAAATTTAGAACAATACTTAACCCGTAGATGAACTAGAAACATTTACATAGGAGTAAAAAAATAACGATATTTTTAAAGTTAAGGGAGATTTGACCCTTTATTCGGGGACCCTAATCCATGCGAATTATCAGCTAGGAAGATCATCCACCTCTCACGCGTGATTTGAGTTTCATCATCGTGGACTGGATCTGAAATGAGAGACTACATCGCACTATGGGGTTTAAGGCGGCAAAAAGTCAAAAACTGATCTTTATCGGATAGCTTTTTTTTATTTTTACTAGTTAATAACTTAATATTTGACTAAGATATTCCCAGTTTTTCAACTCATTTTCTTGGATACTGAACGCACCACAGACATAAGACTTTGAAAAATTGAAAAATTTATATGATCAAAAAAAAAAAAATTTAAATGACATATATTTCAATGGAAAACATTTTTTTCTTAAATTTAAAGTACACCATTTGAAAGGTTATATTAAAAGCTATCATTTGAACGATTCAAAATTTTCACACATTAAATTAATCTATGATAAACATGAGTAAGTAATCATTTTAATCAAAAGTCAAAAACTGTAAAGCCTTGCCAAAAAAAGCCCCGCATTTCCCCATACTCTTTTAACTATCAAGATCTATTTAAGGTCCTAAAAATACAATGAAAGAGATTCCAGGCACCTTAAGGCACCGTTTTTTGAGTTATAGTCAAATAAATCAGAAAATATCATGCAAATGGGTATTTTTTTTTACCCATTAATGAGTATAAATTCAACAAAGTTGATGTTGGTTTGTCATAAATTTTTTTTTTTGTAATTCGTTTATTTGAAACGGGTCATACCTTGAGGCTTTAAGGAGCCAAACTCGTTTTGTTTTTTTTACAATTGCTTAGGTCTAGATCACTTTTTTAACACTTTTTGAAGAGAATAGGAAATAGATAGGGAAATATGAAAATAAAAAGAATTATAGACGGATATCAATAGCTTTTAGGAAAAGGTATATTTCGAACATGTAGTCCAAGTCCATCACAGCTAACACATCCCTCACTGGAACGTCGGGTGGTTTTTCTCGGGCCCGAAGGGAATCTATGAAGTTCGTTCTAGCGACAAGGTGGTCCTCACACGACCAAACAATATGCTCGATGTCATGGTAACCTAGGCCGCAACCGCATAAATTGCTGCCAGCAATATTTATACGATAGAGTACCGCATTCAAGAAATAATGAATGGACATGAGACGGGAAAATAAACGAATTAAATCCCGACTCAAGTCCAATCTATTAAACCAGGGTTTAAGGCTTTCCTTTGGGATAATATAAAAAAAAATTGTTTCTCATGATTGATCAATCATTTCACACATTTTTCTCTTGAGTTTCATGAAATGTCTTGAAGATATTTATCATTTAATGATCAATTAGTCCAAACCCCGGTTTTCAAAAGAAATAAAAAGTAGGGCCAAAAATAACACCAAGCATCCTACTTTATAAGTTGTTTTTAAAGAGTTTTTGTATAAATTTATTTAAAGTTGATTAATATATTAATTTTCATACACAATTTTCAAAAATTACAAAAGAGTCCGAAACACCTAATCGTACTTTTTGCCACCTCATTGTATGGAACTGCCCCATAGTGCATCGCCGGTGTCATCAAATCGAGATTCGGGAACGTAAGTAGAGATGGACAGGGCTGCGAAGAGATGAGAACGAGATTTGCAGATGGATATATTCGGGCTTGCTGATAATTTTTTTTATTGAATTTCGAGATAACCGAAGTAACCATAAGTACCAAAGCTTTGCATTTTTATAGCTTTATATCAGCATTTAAGTGCTAAATTTCACTATGCCACCACATCAAGTGTAATTTTGCATTATAACAGCCCTTCGAGTGCTATGCTGCATTATATTAAAAATGAGAGGTATAATTTTAATATAATACAGCATTGCATTTAAAATGCAACTAGCAACAAGACTTTTGAAATGCAATATAGCTCTAAATTAGAACATCAAAAGATTTATTTTCTAAGCATCAAATTGGCATATCACAAGCTTGCTTTAATGTTTTTAAGCACTTTGTAAGCACTAAAGTGGCATTACGTCACAGCACATTAGCATTGAATGATTCTGAGCTATCGAAAAAGTTATTTTTTTCTCAAATGGTCTTATCTCATTTGAACGCCATTTGCATTTACCCAGCATTTTGCCCGCCAACGCTATAGCGTCAACCAATGCTTATACAGTGCCTTTGTAGATTTATACCAGTTTCTGCACTAAAGCAGCAGCTAATTTCTACAATAGGGGTCGTTGTATGAATCTTGCAATAGGATGCAAATCCTCTAAAATAGTTATTAAAGTTAATTTCGCCAAACCTGGCTTACAGAGCTACTATGATGCACAGAATCAATCTCTATAGCTGGCGTTAAGGCAGAATTGGTGCTAGATTTTGGTGCTAATAGTTACTTGGCAGGTCTAGTCTGGCCTGGATGACCAGACATTGTTCAAAAATTCAAGCTTCTCTTCGAAAAGTTCAAGTTTTTGTGTCCAAAACTATTTATAAAGTAAACTTAAAATTAGCATTTCTTTAAATTCTTAAACACGATTTGAGCGCTGCTGATGAGATTTGAAAAATACTATTAATTTTAAATTATTTTATTTCACTTTCCTCCTATTTGTTATGGAATAATGTTTAGATTCTGTTCTGAAGTTAACGATCATCGTTCATTTTAGTTATTATTTTGAAGATATCTTGCTTAAACTCGACCTTCATCTAGTTCGATATCAAATTACCAATCCAAATTGCTTGGCATCTGTTATGACAAGTTTTGTCCCAGGTTTCACTGTTATTCAATTTGTGAATGACGCCCTAGAAACGGCAAGTCAACGGATATTCTTTTAGTTACTGATAATATTATGAAAATCGCCCGATTTTTCAATGGAGCGCGTTTGCAGGTGTTTCTTTTGAAATCTTTAATAGAAGAGAGTCTTTATTGAAGAATATATCATGCGTTACACATCTGGATGAAAATAATTGATTCAAAACATGAGGGGCATTTAGATCGAAAAAATAAAAGGAAATCAAAATAATCGCTTTGTTTTTTTCTCAATAACTATTCGGTACATCTCTACTAGACTGGCCCAAATTTGTACGGGATGATTTTTACAACAATTTTTTTCAAGGCGGCACTCCCTAGATTGGTGCATTCAGGTGAAAAAATGACTTTCTGGAAATTTCAGGTAATTTGGCAGAAGCACAAGCTGGCGCAAAGGACTTGAAATTTGTATGGAGATTTTTGGTAAAATGTATAAAAAATCGACATACTTTCACTCTTTGTGCTCTAAAATATGTTTCCAGTATGCTAGAAAGCTAAGAATTTCAGAAATTGTAGTTCAAACAATGACAAACAAGTTTGTAGAAAATTGTGACGCGATACGAGTTGACTGTGATGAGTTATTTGCCATTGAATGTGTGATTTTTTTTCGCATTTCATCGATATATCGATGAATACGATTTGTTGTTTGTTTACGTTTGCATCATTGATCAACTTTCGTTATTTTTATCGTAATTTTGTTGAGTTATATTGTGCTGTTTAAAGGAATTTCGGTTCCATCGCTTTCATTATTCAAAGGCTTTGCCCGGCAAATTGAAGTTTTCTCCAAAAACCAATCGTTCTCCGCGGAATTTACCTCGCCGATAAACGATAGTGCCTCCGAACCAAAATGGTTGACTGCTGTAACTCGTGTGCAACATCTGTCCCCCTCGAAGAGGCTGTCGTATGCAGAGGCTTTTGCAAGTCGTCATTCCACTTGCATTGCGTAGAACTTACCCGAGAAATGTATGAAGATATCAAGAAAAACTATCAAATTCGAATGTTGTGAAATCGAGGAAGTTACACCGCTGATACGGAACGAAGCGCATCATAAAGCAATGTCGATAAGTGTCAATGTGAATAAACTTCAATACGAAGATACACCGCCAGCCCAGGAAATCAAGGTAAAGATTGATATGAAACATTTCCACGAGGTCGCTGTTTCTCAATCACTGTTAGAAGTTGAATGGAGTACGATCTTTATGGCCGCTGAGAGTTACATATGAAATAGCTAATGCACTAGCACGCCCTATGCTAGAATTCTTGAGTAGTCTTGGAGTTTTTGATAACATAAGTGAAAGTTATCGTTCGGTTGAATGTGCTCTAGATTTCAACATTTTGTTATTCTACACTGTCGTTTATGGCTCATTGCTGAACCATTGTAGAACAACTAAATTAAAAACAGCTTGCTCTAGATACCCCGCATGGTTCAGTGCTGAAACAATTCGTCTTTTGAAAGAGAAACGAAAAAAGCATAACAGATATCGTAGAAGTAAATCTCAAGTTGACAAAATTGCATACCGAGTAGCGGTGAATGCATTTAAAAGCTTGCACAGAGCTCAACGTTGCATATATCTGAAAAATATACAGAGAAATATTCAAACGGAACCGAAACGTTTTTGGACGTATGTTAACTCCAAGCGTAAATCAAATTTAATACCAACAAATGTATCGTATAAAACTAAAAAAGCAGATAATTTGAAAGAGGCTTCAGAACTATTCGCCGAATATTTTCGAAATGTATACTGCTCGAATAATATTCAAACTGAACAAACATATGTTTTTCCGGATGAAGTTTTTCCTGAGCTAACGGTATCAATAACAGATATAAGAAGGAAAATTTTAATGCTCGACGAATCCAAAGGCAGTGGTCCTGACGGGATACCGAACTCGCTCATTAAAAAGTGTGTCAATGGACTTCTAGAACCCTTACATCGCCTGTTTTCTGACTCACTCCAAGAAGGAATATTTTCAAAGTTTTGGAAGATCTCGCATATTGTGCCGATCCATAAAAGCTCTTCCAAGCTCTCTGTCGAAAATTATTGAGGAGTTGCAATTCTCTCTGCCATACCGAAGCTCTTCGAAAGTATTGTGTACGACCAAATGTATCCATGGTTGGAAAGAAAAATGTCGCAAGTTCAACACGGTTTTCTTAAAAAACGATCAACCATAACAAATCTCGGGGAGTTTGTATCAAGAATTTCGATATGGATGATGCAAGGATTGCAAGTCGACGCTATTTATACTGATATGTCAAAAGCATTTGATGTGAGCGATATCAATTCACTGCTATCCGTGCTCAGCAAAAATGGAATTGCCAATACTTGCCTTAAATGGATACATTCATACTTTATTGAAAGAATTCAATATGTAAAGCTGGGGAATGTCAGATCCGGTGCATTCTCGGTTAACAGTGGTGTGCCACAAGGGAGTCACTTGGGACCTCTTCTCTTCATCACTGTTATGAACGAGTTCCCCGAGGTACTGCAGGATGTTTTTGTGCTGATATACGCTGATGATTTGAAAATGTTTCTCCCTGTTCGCAACCTGAAGGATTGCTCGACTCTGCAAAACGCACTGCACCGTTTTTCGGACTGTTGCAGAACCTATGGATTGAAGTTGAACGCCTCAAAATGCAGTGTTATATCGTTTTCTCGGAAGCTAACAAATATCATGTATGATTATCGCCTTGAAAACAGCTTGATTATCACTAGAAAGACCTCTGTAAAGGATCTTGGAGTCGAGATAGACAAAGAACTGAATTTCACGAAACATATAGAGCAGGTAGTGGCCAAAGCTAACTCTATGTTTGGAATGATCAGTAGAGTCTGCCATGAGTTGAACGACCCCTACACAATCGTCTCAATTTATGTAGGTTTAGTTCGGACTACAATCGAGTACGCCAGTGTTGTCTGGCAACCCTACTACAATGTCCACGTAAACAGATTGGAAAGAGTTCAAAAGAAATTTCTCAGATACGCTCTGAGGAATCTTGGATGGCAAGATGAAATGCCGGATTACCGAGCCCTGTGCATGCTGGTCGGATTGGATTCGCTAGAAAATCGCAGGAAATCAAATCTTGCGTTATTTTTCAAGGATTTGACAAGTGGAAGATTTTATTCGCCGTACATGCTTTCGCAAATATCCCCCAATGAAGGACGCAGTAGTCTACGCAGCGTAAGGCCATTCCAGCTTTTAAACAGGATACAGAATTACGCGAGAAACGAACCAATGTACAGGATGATGGCACTTTACAATGCACATGTAGAAGAAATTAATCTTAATATGTCCAGAAACCAAATCAAGAAGTGTTTTACATAAAATTATGATCGATGTTAATTTTTAAGTTTAAATTCAGATAAAAGGCTTAAGCCTAGGATCATCATCAAATAAATCAAAAAAAAAAAATACTGGAAACATATTTTAGAGCACAAAGAGTGAAAGTATGTCGATTTTTCATACATTTGACCGAAAATCTCCATACAAATTTCAAGTCCTTTGCGCCAGCTCATGCTTCTGCCAAATGACTTGAAACTTTCAGAAAGTCATTTTTTCACCTAAAGACACCAATCTAGGGGGTGCCGCGTGGAATATGAGGATTTTTTTTGTTATGGGCCAGTCTAATCTCTACGTTGTAACATTTGACATCTTGGAAAAAATGTTTTTGTTTCAATGAAATGTTTAAGGAGGAATTTATTTTTCAAAATTTTTCACTAATTTGCCATAACGGGCCTAATTTTACGCGAGCTAATGGTTATGAATTGTGTGTTTCCATCAACTTCTGAGTTTTCAAATCCTTAATTTTTCAAATTTAAATCCATAAAAAATAGTATGGTTATAAGACTGAAATACTTGAAATATTTTACGCTGACAGCATATGTCTTATCTGTTTTATTCGCTTAGATAGAAGGAAACAAGAAAAATGCGGTAAACTATGTATGTATGTACGAAAACAAATGACTTAATTTTTTTTTCAATTTTTAGAAATTTCTGTATATGTTTTATGGATCAAATGATCCTAGCCCTTTGAGTAGGTTGAGAAGACATTGGACCTTTTTAGGTAAGACATTTTATATTGCAGTCATACTTCCAGCCATATGGAAAACCAGTTTCCAGTAGGCACTTTAGAAGCGTATGACTTCCACTTTCTTATCTTTCTTTTCATCATCATTATCATTATTTAATGATTATGAAATGGGATTTTTGAATTTTTTTCAGAAAGCAACAAACCAACAACAAATATGTAAAACACTAGCTGATTTTACCCGGCCTTGCTCGGGTTCACATAAAATATAAATCGAAATGAGTCGTTTGACTTTTTGAAATTTTGAAAGCTTGTTGTTCATCATTATAATAAAAATTGGACCATGTTTGGCCATGTGAGCTTTGTAAGTTTTGTTAGTCTTCTTAAAGTTTTATTTGGGATTATTAGCAAAGTTTGTCGTTTTCATATTATTAAAAAACTAATAGTTTTTAGGTTTGCTAATAGAAATTTGAAAAAGTTTCCCTTGAATGCTTATCCATTCTATCCATTCTAAAACATTTCAATCTAAGGTTGCCTGGTTGAAAAAAATTTGAGGTAAGTCCGGTCTGGCCCAGTTTCCCTGATGTTGTTGCAAAAAGACTGGATTTTGCCCGGATTTATTCACATCATTTTTAAAACGTAACATAAACTGAGATTTTATAATTATTATAATTTTTCATTTTTACGTTCAAAAAGAAGTTTTAAATGGCAAGTTTTAGAAATAATCATGACCCGTATTTGGAAGCTTGATATACAATTTAAAATCTGCTGATGTGGTTTGTTGAAAAAAAAAATATTGCAATTATATTTTTTGTTATTTTTACTGAATAATTCCGCGGTTTCGACCAAGTTTGCCCGGATATTGCCAGGATATCGGTTTGAACATTTTGAAATCAAATGCTGGATTTGGCCAGGTTTTTTGATAAAATTGGCTGGATTTGTCCGGTCCCGATATGGCAATTCTGGCTTACACCCAAAATTTTTTGGGAAGCTTGAATTGAATTAAATTTTTTTTTATCAAATGATACCATTTTTTTTTATCTTTTTCATGGGTTATATTATCCCATGTATTAAGATTGTAAACAAATGTTAACGACCTCTTTTCAAGATCTCCCATAGAATGGAAACCCCATTAAAGTTTTATTTTGTACTGAGAAATTTCTAAATAGATTACCGCTGAAACCTCTGCATGTTTTCAATGTGCTTTTTAAAATTTCTTATTATTGGATGGTAGAATTGAACACATCGATGATCAATAATAACTTAAAATTTTATATTTTACAAATGAAATTGAATTGTACAAAACTAAAAACTTCAGATAAAATTACTAAAAGTCTCGTGCGTTGGATTTGGTTTTAATTTTTGCATAAAATGAACGGTTAATTGTCTAATTCCTGTTGTAAATTACGGCAATCAAAGTGTTGAGATCGCAGCCTTGAACCTACAACCCTCAGTTTTATTAATTGTTTCCATATGAGGAGTTCCGAAAATATGAGAATGGATGGTTCCTAAAAGCTGGAACATTAGTTTTCAGTCCAAATAGTTATTCAACTGAAAAAGTCAATTCATAATGAACATAAATTAATGTATCCATACTTTACACACTTCATATTCTAGTAGATTCTCAGCTACTGTTCTCAATACATTCCTAACAGGCGAGTAATTTTTTATCCTAAATGAAGGCTCATTGTTGCAATCAAATGCCTCGCACCGGTACCACGTGCTTTGAACAGTAGAAGGAAAAAACACCCACCAAAATTTCTCCTTTCAAATTTTTTATACTCAGCAAGCTTTGATGTGCTTTCCAGTACACGTGAACTTTGGATAGTCGTTTCTAATGTCTGGCTCATGGTGATGGTGAAAACAATCCCGCCAAAGGAAACGAAAATCGGTTAACAAAATGGGTGCCATGACTTTTGATTCGTGGGAATAAAAACATAAGTTGTATGGGAGGGTCCCTTTTCTTAGGCGGGAGGGGCCCAAAACTATTACCTCGACCTTTCTCATGTCCGTTTACATCACTATACCAAATTTCAAGCTGATCTGTTAGGCGGTGTGGATTTGTATAAGGTGCATATATATATACAAACATATATAGCCCAACTCATCTTTATATATTAGATAGAAAAAGCGACTTTCTATTTGGTTTTCCGCTGGTGTATATTATTTCCTGTTAAAAATTATGTGAATAGAAATAATAAGAAACTTTGAACCAAGGGTGTAAATTTGTCTATTTCTTACTGAAATTTATTCTTCAATTTTAAATTTCATGGTATATTTTTTATCTCAAGTATCGATTTTAATAGAGTTCATCCAGAACCCAATTTTAATTAAAGGAAGCGTAACTGGCTAGATGATCTTAATTAAAAAAATAATATTTCCAGTTTTCAATATATCAAATAATAAAAAATTGATCAGGTAATCGACATGAAGGAATCCAAAATTAGCTTAGATCGAAGGAGTACTGCTTTCAAAAACTAGTTAGGGGAGAGGCGGGCTATATGCGCATATTAAGGAAAGCACTCATTTTCTCCCATATTCCAATAGAAAGGAGTCTGAAAACTATATACACATGAGCGGACATCTGTTTTGTATACGTTAGAGTAATTTTTCTGATAAAATCTCTTACAGTTTTTGTGAAAATAATTTTATAATAAAAGAAGTCAAAATAGCCGATTTCCGAAACTGGCGGGCTAAATGCGCATATTCATGTTTTAAGTTATATTTCATTAACACTTGCAATAGTTTGATATTATTTATTTGAAAATGGTAGAAACGGATGTTTAGCATACGTCTAGGCTGAAATTTTGGTGAAATTTTGGTGAAATTTTTACATCACTAGTTCTTTTACATAAAACATAGTTAGGTACGCCATTTGGCCATATTTCATGGTAATATTTTGTTCATATCGTATTTTTATCGGATCAGTATGAAGCTCTTTTTTTTCGGTGTAAGATCGTGATTTGAGCGTAGATTTAATGTTTAAATGATAAAAAGTAAAAAAATTATAAAACTAATCTATTTTTCTTGATACAGGCATTTAACCTGCCTTGATATGGGCATTCAGAACCTGTCTCTTATTCCAATATCTTATGATTTACAACTTTGCCAAAAGCTTCAATTTGTTGAATTTCTGATTTCCAGATGAATAAGAAAGAAAAACCATTGAAATTTTTGTTCACAGAATCTGTACGCACGATAATTAAAGTTCAATATATTATAACAAAACTGACAAAAATCTTGTTTGAATTTTTTAATTTTTTTGGCATTATATAACCATCAAATTTCTTCATGCCATGTTTCAATAGCATATTACCCTCAATCTGCACTTATTAGATACGTTGAATCTCCAGCCATATCGTCAATCGGCTGTATGCGCATACTACCCAACATGCGCATTTAGGAACACTTCCCCCTATAGTTACATTTTACTCCCGCACACAAATGATAAATTTTCTTGTGAACCCTCCACTATACGGACTATGAATCCCATGAGAAAAAAAATCGTAAACGAAAATAACTTTAATGACCGTTCACAAAACAATTGATGCCAAAAAAAACAGAACTATTTTTTCAATAGTTTCTGTTGTTAAATAAGAATCGGTTATGCAAAAATTATGAAAATTAATTTCCATTATTGATACTGCACTATAAACTTTGAATCGTCATATAAAACTAGTGTTGATGTCGGATTGAAAACCATTTTTAATGATTTTTCGAGGAACGGGAGGTCACCCATTAAGATTGTTTGAAATTTTAGATCATGGATTAATCAGAATCAAAATATTTTAACAAAAAATTGAAGTCGCGTTAAAAAGATACATATAAAATTGAAATAAAAATAAAAATTTAAAATTCTCTTCTAAAACTCGAAATTTAATTCCATAATTAGATTGGCTCTGCCATTAAGAATAAGTAATAAAATTCGAATGAGTTGCATTATGAAATTCAAGAAAAAGTATTATTTTTTTCATTATGGATTCGATTTAATTTTAATCTATTTCTAATCTACCACATCAAATATTACGAATAACCGTGGAAAAATAGAGTCTGCAAAAAAGAAATCGAACATAAAATATTACGAAGAAGAGTTTGTATTAGCAAATTCTTCTCCTGATTTCTAAATTCATGTTAAATCATTAAAACACAAGCAGTTCTAGCAAAAATAAATCAAAAAGAGGGATAGTGCGATCATTGAGAGTTTTCATAGCCGAGAAGGGGTAAAAAATACATCTCCAGAACTCTAAAGACATATTCACAAATAAAAAAATGATTATAAAATTGAGGTATTACATAACACAATAATCAACATTCTTCAAAACAGTGAAGAAATTTGATTTCTGAGAAAAAAAAATATAGAAGTTTATTTTTGTTTTTCCTCGTTTTGTAAAATACGAGGATTTTGAAGAAATTTCAAACCTGGATGAATCTAAGATATTTTTTAAATTGTAAATCAAAACGCTCTGCATTCTTCAGCAAAATTGTTAAATAGATTTAAATCTTCAGTAGTGAACTACAAAAAACTTTTTTCAAAGATAGCAGAAATAGTTGTAATGTTATCTATTCAATTTTCTAAAAAATGTAGTTTTTTTTAGCGTTGTAACCTAAGCATGTCTAGGCAAAATGTGTATCGTTTTTTCAGAAACTTACCACTTTTTTTGCAATCTTCCATGTAATCTGAATCATTGTTAAAATGGTGGATAATAAATAGATTCCAAATCATTCTTTGTTTTTCGTGTTAAATTGGTTAGTTCATCACTTATCAATGATTGATTTTACACAAAACTAACTAGGTACCTTATTTTTATTATTTCTAAACGTCAAATCATTAAAACAAGAGGTGGTAGACAAAATCTATCTAAATATTTCGAGTTCAGGAAGTTTAATTCTTCCAAAGTCAACAACTTTTTCTGCCAACTTTCTCTAAAGAAAGTCTTTGAATGAATGAAAAATTCAATTTATCAACTAGATTGTTAAAGACTTCAACATGAATAGCATTATGCTTTAAAATCATCTGAGACAATTTTATTTTATAATTTTTAAAATTTCATCTGAATTTTAATTAAATTGGAAAAAAATAAACGAAAAGCATACTTTTTTTCTTACTCACGGTTTCCGGGAAAGTTGATCATTGAATAAAAACCATTATTTTCAAAGTCTTTATAATTTTCTACAGTTTTGCCTAAAAATGAGCACACATTCAGTCAATGTTTACGTTTTTTCAAAAATTATCTCTAAAACGAGAAATGATACAAAAATAACTAATTGCCAATTTAGGTTCACCTCTCTCAGAAAGGTCGAAACTAGCTCTTGCCTTAAACTTCGGAAAATGTGAATTTTGAACTGATTTGAAAAAGCTTAGGAAAAGTATGTAGATAACTCAATTTTCTACATATTGTGTGTGTGTTTTTTTTTATTTGTAAAATGACATCTTTAACGAAAGTTTCTTTAAAGAGCTCATAATTTTTTTTTAATCCTGGATATATAAATAACGAAAATGATCTTTTTGATAAAATTTTTCTGCATGGAATATTATAGATTCGCAGATTTAAGCTGTATAGATGAAAATGTAAATCAGTATATTGAGAAAATTTGTCAAATTTTTTTACTATTCTTCTTAAATTTTCATATTTTTCACCTCACCTTGTTCATTCTAATTCGAAGGAAGGAGGAGGAGCATTGTGCAGCAATTACTTTTTTTCACCAGCTTTTTACGTTCCGATTTTTGAAAATTTTGAAAATCAACACACTTTTCTAACCAAACCCCCACCCTCCCCCAGAGGTTGCTATAAGACCGCGCCTGTTTGAGGGATTGGTTCAGAAGGTGTCTAAGCTCTGATCCGTATCATCCTGTTTAGATGGCTACTCGTAAAGTTAATAATTCCTATCGGGCCCGTGCGAAGGACTCGGCCATGGGGGGGGGGGGGGGGGGTTTGGAAATTGAAATTTAGCTGAAATACCAACAATACCAAACAAAAAGGCACGGAGTGTTTAGTAGAAGGACTTTAATAAAAAAAAATACAGTATCGAAAATATTTTCATGGGCTGAAAATAGAGCTTTTTCCTGTTCATTTCCACCAAATGCAAATATATTTGGTCGGTGATACCCCATACAAAATATTTTGAATGTTTAGAAAAAAATATATTTTAAGCGGTTTACAATTTCAGGGGTGCTAATTCTTTAATTTTAATTTTCAATAATATTATTTGAAGTGGTTAACATTCTCATCAAAATCCATATAAAATTCAAAATTATTTTAAACTTAATAGTTACAGAAAATACGCAAAAAAACAAAGAATATATCTTCTATAAATATCCCTAATCCTAAAAATTTTCTGTAATTTTATGAATCTTTATATGATTCCATTTGAATCCATTCTCTTTTGATTTGGTGATTGTGAAAACATTGGTGAAATTTTTAATAAACATGATTAAAGATTAAAAAAATCACTTAATACTTGAAACCACTTTAACTTTCTTGTGATAACGCTTATGCGATCTGGAGTTGGAGCGTTTGTCATAATTTAAGCTTAAGGAAAACTATGTATCAAATCTAATCAAATAGTAATTGAGTCAACATTGCGCATTTAAAGCTTTAAAGGTTCTACTTTGAACCATTTTTCGAACTTTTCATGGATAAAAGCTAGAAAAAAAGTAATTCTTATTGAAAATTTAGATTTTTGGGCTTCCAAGGAGAATATGTTTTCAAAACACAAAAATTAAGACTTGAAAAACAAAGACAAACTTATAAAAAATTGTTCAAATTTTCTTTAAAGAATAATTATACTGTATAACTTGGTTAATTTTTTTTGGAAATTATAATAAAATGTTAGCTCAATTTATCGGCCTTTCCGGTAAAAGCCATGTTATTTTAGTAAGAAAATTCCAAGATAATGAATATGAAAATTTGTTCCATGATAAACAAACTGATGACATGTGATGAAAATGATTCTACTCGCCAATTTTGAATATTAATCATTGCATTTCTTTCAATCTGCCTAATTTTTTATAGAATTCAATTGATGATTCAAATGAATGAACTTCTGGAAATTGATTTTTGCTTTAAAAATATCTCAAATGCAATTTAGTTAATACATCTTCAAAAGTTCGATTAAAATCTATTATTTTATAAAATTGGGAAAAGCGAACTAATGGAAAACTTTAAAAAGTTTTCTTTCGCAGAAGTCAAAATTACTTACGGTCAAGGAGGAAGAAACCCCTGTTTTAAATTTGTTTTAAATGTTTCAAAGTTTTATCAGAAAAGTGCATAATATCATATTTAACTACTACATGTTTTCAAAAGTTGCAAGATACCAACTGAACGAACTTGTTTAGATACATTTCTTAATAAAAATCAATTTCTAAGACAAGGTAGGGATTTATTATTAAATTGTAAATGAAAAGTGAAAGTTTGAAACTAGGTTCAATTCGTAAATGTTATGTACTGTCGTAGAATTAAATGACTTAGGCCTAGAGTGGTACAGCACACCGAGAAAAGTTTACGACATGTTTGCTAACACTTATTTATAAACACCTTTTGGGATGAAGTAATTTCCCGTTAGTATGGTAAATTCATTACTTGAACTTAAAAATTTTACTTTGAAAAAATCTCCATGGGGGGGTTACAACCCTAAACCACTCCCACCCCCCCCCCCCCCCCCCGTTCGCACGGCCTAGATTTCTACGTTGAAAACTACAAAATCTCACACAATCAGAACAGGTTGTAGCAAATATCAATAGTTTTTGCTCAGAAGACAAATCTCTACACTACTACAGCTTGTTTTGCATTCTTCCGCTTTTCCTGTTTCAAGATAACTCTGATACTTTTTACAGGGTCCAGCCATGATATTCCTCTTCTAAACTTTTCTGTACTCAATAATTCAATGTGCAGGAACAAGCAACAAACCAATTCTCAGTGATAGACCCTCATGAGACAAATTTTCTCATATCATCTCTTTTCTGCGATGGTCCTCTCGATCACCGAAGATTGACCCTCCATCTTGAATAAAAGTTTGCGCGCTTATTACTTTTGTTAAGATTATCAAAATGGCTGAAAACGCTTTGGATCTTCAGCACACTATACTTTCATCTTTTCATCAGATTACCAGAGTTGAAAAGTAATTTATGGATCGTAATGATATTATACAATTGAAAATCACTTTAAAACATTCCGAAGAACTACCAGCCTCCCGTAGCTGAATCATGTTTAGAAATGGAACTCATCTTTTGCCTTCTACTGGTCATTTTCTCAAAATATCTGTTTATTGTGTTTCTGAAATTAAGGTAAATTTACAAAAACTTTAATAACCCAAATTGTTTCAAAAATTGAAACCGGGATCCAGAAACGCTTTTTAAAATACAGATATCCAAACAAATCTCTTTCGTCATAAAACTTTTGGCCCTGAAAAGGGCCGTTTTTGGTGGTTTTGAATCGATCAGGGAAAGACTGCACTGCAGAGGGCGTTCCGCGGTTTATCGTCACAAATTTATCCTCCGAAACCGTACAAGGTGCGACCCTGGCGTTTCAGGGCATAGACAACGTCCATGGCCGTGACAGTTTTGCGCTTGGCATGTTCAGTGTAGGTCACCGCATCTCGGATCACGTTCTCCAGGAATACCTTCAGCACGCCTCGGGTCTCCTCGTAGATCAGTCCGGAGATTCGTTTGACTCCTCCACGGCGGGCCAATCGGCGGATGGCCGGCTTGGTGATGCCCTGGATGTTATCGCGCAGAACCTTCCGGTGGCGCTTGGCACCTCCTTTGCCGAGTCCCTTACCTCCCTTTCCTCGTCCGGTCATTTTTTAAGCAGATCACTTGTTGGGGGAAGAAAAGTCTTTCCGAATAATAGTACGCACGAATCGATTTGATGCCGAGTGCGAGTTCGGGTACCGCCTTTTATATCATTTGTAGGTACACTTCTGGATAGCAATTGTGCAATTGTTATCTATTGTTTTATCAGATAACAATTGATGCTTTGATAAGACCATCCACCGGTGGCTATAAAAGAGTGTCTCGTGCCCTGGGTGAACTCATTTCAGTTAGTACTATTTGATACGAAAGATTAAACGACGACAAAGTCTTAGCGATGGCCCGTACAAAGCAGACCGCTCGTAAATCCACCGGAGGAAAGGCTCCTCGTAAGCAGCTGGCTACCAAGGCAGCTCGGAAGAGTGCTCCGGCCACCGGTGGAGTTAAGAAGCCTCATCGCTTCAGGCCAGGAACCGTAGCCCTGCGAGAAATTCGTCGCTATCAAAAGTCGACGGAGTTGCTGATCCGGAAGTTGCCCTTCCAACGTCTCGTTCGAGAAATTGCTCAGGACTTCAAGACGGATCTGCGCTTCCAGAGCTCAGCCGTCATGGCGCTCCAGGAGGCCAGTGAATCCTATCTGGTTGGACTGTTCGAAGATACCAATCTTTGCGCCATCCATGCCAAGCGTGTTACCATTATGCCCAAGGACATCCAGCTGGCCCGGCGTATTCGTGGCGAGCGGGCTTAAGACCGACGCTAGTGCCGAATTCAGCGGGCAGGCCATGTGACTGACTGGAATTCCCTTATCTAAACGGCCCTTTTCAGGGCCAACCAAGTGAATCATATGGAAGAGTGAAATTGGAATTTAGGTCAATTTGTTATAGCTGACAAACTTTAGAAGTCTGAAAATTTCAAGATCATGTATGAAACAGTTTAGTTTCCTGAAAATCTCATCATATGAATTTTTTGATTGAATTGTCTATATAAAAGTTAAAACAAAGTTTTTATTAAAAAAGGTTAATTTAAATAAAAATTATAATTTCTCAATCATTAGGCAATCATTAGGCTTTTTAAAAAAGATTGATGCCAACTTTCGATTGGTCAAGTTATTAAAGTGGTGACATTTTGGTAATCAGAGTGTTGAAGTTCGAATCCTATTACTGTTTAAGATGATAGGTCAGATTTTCTTTGTGAATATTGGGCTACGACCATTATTTTATGATATAATTTTTTAATTTCGTATCTAAATTTTAAAGTTTACATGAATCAACTTCTAAGTAATCTTGAAAAGGACTGAAACAGACAAGTATTTCTGATTTCTGTTTTGATAGTAGTAACGGACTTATTTTTGACCAGGGGACCTATTTTGGAACACGTTATCTAGCTCTCTTATAAAACACCTAATTTTGGAAAATTGTGTACATTACATTATGTGCTCGGGCTTAAACTACATTTGTTAAACAATTTCATGATTGATTGCTTTTTAAATGAGCTAGATAAGGTGATCAAAAAAAGTCCTCTGGTTCAAAATAAGTCCGTTGCCCTAATAGGCACATATTTTTAACGGCTTAGTTTAAACACAGCTTTATTTAAAATATTATTACAAGATTGTTGTTCTTCCAAAAACTTTGCTCTATTTTTTAAGGAATTATTGTTAATTTTTGAAAACATGAAATTTTCAGGACTAAATCTTCACCGAAATATTTGGTCGTCCTGAAAAGGACGGTTTATGTTGTTATTCAATAAAGCTCATCATTCGAAGATCCATCACTGCACTGCATATTGGTCCATCGGTCCGGACTTCCCGGACTTAGGCCTTCTTTTCGGTCTTCTTGGGCAGAAGCACGGCCTGGATGTTCGGCAAAACGCCACCTTGAGCTATCGTGACGCCCGCCAGCAGCTTGTTCAGTTCTTCGTCATTCCGGATGGCCAACTGCAGATGACGAGGGATGATCCTGGTTTTCTTGTTGTCACGTGCGGCGTTTCCGGCCAACTCCAGCACTTCAGCCGCCAGATACTCCATGACAGCGGCCAGGTAAACCGGGGCACCTGCTCCGACTCGCTCGGCATAGTTGCCCTTCCTCAGGAGCCGATGAATACGACCGACCGGGAACTGAAGACCGGCCCGGCTCGAGCGAGACTTCGCCTTAGCCTTCGATTTGCCACCTGCTCCGCGTCCAGTCATGATGAAGTTAGATTATCTCGGGTGTAATCTCAACAGAAACAAAACTGAATATGACCCCTATTTGGGGGAACAGTTGCTTTTATACTGGGAAAACAATGGGGATCCAACTATTGAAAACAATTGAACTATTGTGACAACCACGACCCCAAAACGATATAAATTGAGGGGCAATGCGACTCGACAATCAGTTTCCCCGTTTTTAACCAACAAGTGATATCAGTTCCAGAAAAAGTTTAGAAATGGCTCCACCTAAATCAACCGAAAAGTCTGCCAAGAAGTCTGGCAAAGCCACCAAAAACATCTCCAAGGGGGACAAAAAGAAGCGCCGAGTTCGTAGGAAGGAAAGCTACGCCATCTACATCTTCAAGGTGTTGAAGCAGGTACATCCGGATACCGGGATCTCGTCGAAGGCCATGGGTATCATGAACAGTTTCGTGAACGACATCTTCGAGCGGATTGCTGGCGAGGCCTCCCGGTTGGCGCAGTACAACAAACGATCGACGATTACGTCTCGGGAAATCCAGACGGCCGTCCGGTTGTTACTTCCGGGAGAACTGGCCAAACATGCCGTGTCCGAGGGTACCAAGGCCGTCACCAAGTACACCAGTTCGAAGTAGATCATACATTTTTTTGTAATATGGCGCTTCTTTTTAATACAAAAGGCCCTTTTCAGGGCCAACAATGTAATCGACAAAGAGTTTTTGTAAATCTTTTCGCTTGCTGTTCTAAATGTCCTGAATGGTTTCAAATTAAAATAACTGGGAATATGCTATCGTACAATTTCCTAGCTATTTTCTAATATTTTCTTGTTTCGATGTGAAATATTCGTAATTAAGAATATTTCTACAGACAGTTTTAGCACTTGGACCATTTTCGTGTTACAAATTGCATAGCTTCGAGACAACCTTGGGAAAACCACCGTAATATTCTGGCAAAAACAACTAAGGCATTCTATAACGAAACTGGAGTGTACCTCAGTAAATTGGGCATATTGAACCCAAACGACCAATCCAAAATGGTTAGAAAGAAATCGGACAGTACTTGGAGTTTTTTAGGCATTCTTTTTTCTTGATCCGGATCTTCCGTAGGATCTCCAACTGACCAATTGAATCAGTGAACACCCCGGAGTGGTTTGAAAGCAGAAAAAATATTTAAAAAAAACAATCCAGTGTACTTTAAAAAAGATTGTTATAGAATCTTTATCCAGAAGTAAGAAGTTTGAGCATTTGCTAGTTCGGGCAAATTTTTCCCTACTCTATTTTGTGAGTCCGCCATTCAAAAGCCTGTTTGCTCATTTGTATAATTTTTAGGTGACCACATTGAAAAACAAACTTTCGACTGTTAATACCAATCAACCTCTTGTATTCAATATTTAGAGCTATGAAATTGATAAACACTTTATTAAATTGAAACTTTTTAAAAAAGACAAAAGGTTCGTTAAGTGGAAGAATGATCATTTAGGCTAAAATCCTTTGTGAATAAAAAAAATAGAAAAAGACAAAAGACTCTACTGCAGGATGATAAAATTTATTTCCATTGAGTTTTATTTCTAGGTTTTAAAATTTTTCAGTTTGTAGAAAGCCCAAATTTGTGGAACGTATTTATAATAGTGGAAAAGTATAGTTTAAAGTTTTTTTTTTTAATTAAAAATATTTTTTGAAAAAAAAACAGTAATTGACTGTGCTTGAACCTGTGCCATTCTCTCTGAAGTTGCCTCTTTACTAATTCTACCACAGGCATATTCTTCGATACAGCGTTCAAATGATGACGAATGACTCGAGCTCATTTTTTGCTGAAATAAAAACTTATTGTTCTTATGATTCCCCATTAGGGTGGCAAAGGATGTATGGAAAAAAATTCGCGATCGAATTTTTAAAACCAACCTTTTTCATTTTTTTACATTGGCCAAAAAACTGACCTGTGCAAAATTTTAGCAAAATCGGATTTGATTTAGGGGTGCCTAACGCGCCTTAAGTTTCAGTTTTATGACCTTTAAAAATCACCAAAGGCCCCACACGTAAGGGAATACCAAAGGAAATCGGAAAAATCAAAAATTTTATTATGCCAAATGACTTTAAAATACATAAAACCTCAAGATCTTATATTATCTCAAAAACATTTTTTTTTTCGTAAAATCGACTTTCTGGGACTCGAAAATCCCAGAAAGACGATTTCTGCCCAACAATTTTTTTTCCAAGATATCAGCAGATATCGCCAGTAACACCTTTGCCAAGAAACGCATTGTTCAATTGTTTTCAAACAAGCTGAGTTTAAAACAAAGAATAATATAATAAGTGTCATTAAAAATTTGTAATTATTATAAGAAAACTGAGTAATCGACGTTCTAAGTTAAAAAATCATTTTTATTTTAAATCCATCAATTTCTCGGATTGTACTTAGAATTATCGATGGTTTAGGATTTCGGTATTTTTTTATTTGACATTTTTTTCTCTATTATCTTCTCTGAATTCTAAAACAATTCTAGAATATACATTGAAGAAAGTAACATTTATTCTATTATCATTTAGAGCTGTACTGTTTAACAACATGAGGAATAGGGTGGAATAGAAACCATAAACATTTTGCAGATTGGCCCAAAAAACTTACCTGTGCCAAATTTCAACTCAATCGGACTTGATTTGAGGGTGCCTCAACGCACTTTAAGTTTCGGATTTTTGACCCTCAAAAATCACCGAAGAGGGGACTAAAGGAAATGGGAAAATTGAAATTTAAAAATCTTTAGAAATCTGATTTTTTGTCAAAAAACTTTTTTTTTCGAAAAATCGACTTTCTGGAACTAGGAAAGTTCAGAAAGACGATTCCTGGCAAACAACTTTTTTTCGAGATATCATCAGATCTCGACGTTTCATGTATTTTTAAATCGTTTAGCATCAAAATTAAACTTTCGATTTTCCTAATTTCCTTTGGTACCCTATTACATGATCTTTGAAATTATGAAATCGATTATTGACAAAATATTTTTTTTCGAGATAGTACCAGAATTCAACGTATTATGCATTTTTTAATCAATCAGTAAAAATTAAAATTTCGATTTTTCCTATTTTCATTAGTCCCTGCTTTAGTGAATTTTGAGAGTCAAAAAACCGAAACTTTGAGCGCATTGAGGGAACTCTAAATCAATTCCGATTGAGCTGTTTTCTGGGACAATCTGCAAAATGTTTATGTTTATGTTTACGAGGGTTTTTCGGGCCAGAGATGGTTTGTATAATAGTTTCGAGAATCTCACTTTTTATGAAAGGAGGGCTCCCATCTAAAATCAACTTGAAATGGGAAACAACTCGAACAACTTTAAGACGATTTACATGAAAACTAATTCACGAGCACGATGAAGTTCAAAAAGTGTAGATGAAGTTTAACATTTTTTAACGATTGATTAAGGAACAGGTAAAACGAAATGTTCGGGTCAATTAGTTTAAAAAAAAAATGATTTTTAATTTAGGAGTTCGATTACTCAGTTTCTAATAGCGGGTTAAATTTTTTAATGATGCTTATTTAAAAACTACATTAATCTTTTTTACTCAGGTTGTTTGAAAACGATGGAACAGTGCGTTACTTGGCATTTTATTTTAGCGACAAAACTTGAATTATAAATTCGACTGTTATCATTACAGAATTAAGGATTCATAATCAGCATCCGTCTTTTTAATATCAGAAACTAAGATTTGTGTGTGAAATATATTTGTTCAAAATCTTTCTCTTGAGAACTCTAGATTTTATAATCACAAATTTTTTATTCAAACTTTCATATTAAGAATAGTTTTGAAGACAGATTTTTTTACTAATCAATTATATCCCTGTAATATTTTTATTATTTTTTGTCTACACGTCTATATATATAAAACAGGGAGAGAGAGACAGACCATACAGAAATGTGCGAACACGCAAAACTCTTCACTGGATCATCCGATTTTCATTGCAATTGTACTTTTCACATGGCACCAGTAAAATGGATACTTGGATGTGATTTTCCCTACGGGGTTCCACAACTACGAAGGATAGCATGACAAAATTTGTAATTTTTTGCATCGGAATCAAGGCAATTCTAAGATTTTTTTTAGATGTTTGTTCATTCACCGTTAATTTTTTTTAAATGTCATATTCTTTAAGCAACTCAAGCAATATGGTTGTAAAATTTCCAATAGACTCAAAACAACTTAATGAGATTGAATTGAAACATTTCATTATCAAATCATTTTTTATGAGTTTTGGTAACACCAGTAGAAAGTCATATAACTGGTAAAAGATCACCTTAAATTATTTTTTGTTGATTTTATCCAGTTAGTTTCAGAATTCAATCAGAGTGGCAGCACTGCCGGGTGAAGCTCATAAGTTTAGTGTAGCAATAATTAATTTTGAAAATTTCGATAAAGGTTGGAATCTAATTTGTGGAAATTAGATTAAAGTGCTGTGTTTGAGATTCTCCCATGATGGGAATATGAAGTTTAGCAGTAAAAGTGTATATAAAGTAGGTTTTTTATGAAAGTACTGAGAAGGAAGAGGAGAAGGCTGGTGCTCTGCCCTCGGGGCCACCCAAAAAAAGTTTTCCCGCAGAGACACCATACGTGGGTCGAGAATGTTGCGGATCATAAGATAAGTGAATCAATTTAAAATTTTATTAAAGTTAGAAAAGGTAAATTGGTAAAGATTCCCAATATTGAAATAAACATTAAAATTGGGTGCTTAATATGTGGAATACTTCATTTCGTGCTGTTTAATTTTGAGCTGTCAAGCTCAATATCTGACAGCACGAGGTGAAATATTTCACATATTTAGATATTGCATGAAAAAGAACCGTACTGAATCAAATATTGTATACAAGTTTATCTTGAAATAGTCCGCAAAAGTTAATAAAGATGACGCCTTTCATAGGTTCGTAGCATAGCTAAAGTCTAAAGTTGATTTGGCGATTGGAAAAACTCAAACGAATTTTATTACAGGCTTTTTTCTAGAAAAACAATAATTCCATCAGTACTTATTTATGCTAATTTATGTTTTGATAATTTGAACATTTAGTTAGTTTGGCTATCAGCTAATCCATATTCGATCTGAAGTATATTACAATTTAGATACAGTTAATATGAATAACAAAACTTTTTGAATTAGTTTGTAAGAAAACGAAGTGTTTGAACTCCTGATACAACTATTTTAATTGTGTGCGTGTTTTTTTTTGTTTTTTTTTTAATATTTTTATTAATCTGTATCCGTTTAAAGATGTAATATTAAGGTACGTTATAGGAGAAACAAATGAACTGGAAATTCCATAACGTGAAAAACGAACTCATATTTTATTGATTTCACTAATTCATAATGATGAGGCTAATCAGTACCGAAATATTTTCCAGTAAGGGAACATACAAACTAGGTTTTATGTATTGCTTCAAGTTTTATTTCTCGTTTCAGATCATCAGTCCACCCACATAAATATTTAATCGTTATTTTTAAGTTTAATACTTTCACTGTAGAATTAGTATGTTTTATTTATAACTGACTTTAAAGTATTTTTTATAGCTTCTTCATATTATGGTAGAAAACTGCAGGATTTGCCTTATGCAAAATATTTTATTACAAAGATTAGCATTTACAACTGTTTTCTGTGTTGATTTGTTTCAGCCCTTTTGATTTTCAAGGATAAGTGTTAATTTTTTTGTCTAAATTACCTATTACAACTTTTTTAGGTTTATAAATGACGTCTTTCTTTCTGTTTATTCACGAATATGATGATTGCATAATTTCTCATATAGCTTTATATTTTCTGATAATTTATTTTTTTTATTGAAAAAAGTTCAAACTTTTCAGTCCCATTCATTTTCAATTGGCTGTTTGATAATCTAGATCATTCAAATTTCAATTTTATATTATTTAAAAACATTTTAATATTTGTACATTCTTTTTTTTTAATGCAGCAGGGGCTGGCTCGTTTTAAAATAACTCTTTACTTCACAATACAATGTATTATAAGTATTCAGTAAGTAAGTTTTCAGCTTTAACAAATAATCGCAAGTGCATTATTTTACCCATCATCGATAGCCAATCAAGGAAGAATCAGAACGATTGTTATTGAATTAATTAAATTTTCAATTTGGAATTTTCAACAGCTGGATAACCAACACATGTAAAATCGATCTTTATAAAACTTTTGAATATACCGTATTATTGCCATTACTTAACTTTTTTCAATTGTGTTATTGTCTCAAGTCATAAAAGATGGTGTTTATGAAACATAAGCTTAATTTTTTTTTGCTTATTTTAAATTCGAAACAATTATGTACTGTCAAAATTCCTTAGCTTTGTTCAATATTTAGTAATAGAGTTTGAATTCTCTTTTTTATATTTACATTTTTATTCTATCTTATAAATATTATAGAACATTATATTTCCCATGTATAGAATGAACTTGAATTTAGCCATTCTTTAACTTATATTTCATAAATTTTATGTTCATTTCATACCGACTATATTTTATATTTAATTATTTTTTTCAACACTAGTTTTACTGGAGAACGAGATGTGTTTTGGATAAAAATAAATATTTTTACCCGTTACTTCAATACTCACATTCTCATATTGTTGTTAGTAATTTCATTTCACATTACTGTTCCAGATAAATTGCATGTATAAGATACAATATTCATATTCATTTTCAAATTAATATTTATAGTCTTATATTCATAATCGCATTCATTTTCAGATATTCACAACTTATGTATAGTGATTGTTATTTCTATTACAAGATTCACTATCGTCACAATTTTAATATTCCTATGTTACTCCTTTTTTTTCTTTTTGTAATGTGCTGCAGCTCTCAATAACAAAGATTTTTCAAAATAAATTCCAGATTTCATCATGCATGCGGTACAGATTTACATGGTATGTTAAAAATATCTACTCATATAACCAATTACTATTTTTATTACACTGATTTCAATTATTCTCCTTTTTTATCTTTTAATGAAAAATTCTTCAAACGATTTCCATTTTAATTCTTATCATTTTTTTCATTCCACAGCATCATTTTATCAGATATAATCATCCTAGTATTACCGCATTTATAATCATTTTCATCACTATGATCATTATTATTATTTTTATTTTTTATTCTTTTTCATTTGTCATTATTATCATTTATCAATATTATTCATTATTATTATTCCTTATTATAATTATTTATTGTATTTATGAATTGTACTGTACACCACTTACGTTTTTATGGGGTTGGTGGGATGCATCAGGGCATCAAACAAAGGGATTGAGCGCATGGGTATGGATCTGTGGCAGTCCTACTCGTATTAAGTTCTCCTGCTGTTTGACGCGCTCTTCTAAAAACAAATCTTGGGGGCGGGGACTACAGAGACTTGCATAGTGAGTTAGTTGTATATTCGGCAATAACTTCTCGAGATTAATCGATCCTAACCCTTCGGATATTGTAAGTTACTCTACTTACGAATCCATTCCTTTGAACGTCTCATCCAGCAGTTATTAACTGGATATATGGTAACTTACGGTGACTTGTTGATGAAGCCTTAGCCACAACATTGGAAAATCTACACTACCTTTCATGCTCAGTGGTTAATCGGAACTTTTGAAAATTTTAGCTTTATATGATTTTATCTTGATATTAGATCCAACTCTCAGTTTCAAAAGTCAGAAAAAAGGATCGTAATCAATAATATCATCAAGTACTAAAAACTTGAAAGAATATAAAAATTAAATTTTAAGTAAAAAGCATACCACCTAAAATTTCGAACATTTAAGTATAGAGAAAAATCTGAACCAATACACAGAAATACAAAAAAAGTTTCGTACCAGATATAAGATCTAAAAAACAATCTGTCAAGCATAAGTAAATTAAAGAATATAAACACTTAAATTCGACCAGAAAAAATAAAATCAAGATCAACGAAAATCCAGCTTTTGAATTAACGTTTTAATATAACTGAAAATCCAGATTCATAAATCCAAATTAAGAATATTGATTCCAATTAACAATAAAATTCAGAATTAAATTTAACTGTCTGGATTACAGTTTCTCATCTTACGATCATAAACTATAAATTAAAGTAATTTGTGAATATTTTGAATTTTTATTCCAAATACTCAAAATAGATTTGTTTTCATTCAGGGTTTGCCTGTTAATAGAAAAGTAATCTAAATACAAGAAAGTTTATTTTTTTTCTAAATTCTTCAATTCTTAGTGCAATTTGCCAATCCCTTACTGAAAATTGAAAAAAATATAATGATGACACAAATTTCGAAGACATTTTCAAACATTATATTGATTAGAAAAGTGTTGCTGTAAAATGAAATGAATAGTAACTTTTTCTGAATTGTTAAATATTTGTCAAACTCAGCTCTGTAAATTCACAATAAGATTCAATTAGTGTATATAGTGCAAAGTCCGAAATAAAGACATTTGAAATATTTTAAAAAAAATTAAAAATTAATTCTATATTCATTATTCTTTAAATGTTCCGGGTCCATTTTTTTATTTTTCTATTCTGACGACCATGTTTAAATAAAGCTGTAATGTATTTAAATACAGAAGTTAACACAAATCAAAACTACAACTCTATTTATGACGACTCCAGCAAAAAAGATCCATTTTCTGTTTAAATCAATCTTCAACATTTTTAAAAATCACTTAATCAGATAGGTGTTTTTGAAAAAGAATGATGACTAACCTAATTTGAAACTTGATAGATTAAGCGTTCTTAAGTTACCGGAACTGATCATCAGCAGAACTTTATTACAGCTACCTCAACAAGAAAATAAGTTCGCTAAACAAAAGTTAGCAAACTTATTAGAGCAAATCGTATGAGAGCTTTTGTGTCACGAACTGCCGGTTTTGAATATAAATTTATGTATAATATTTTCCATTCCATTAGCGGTTTTTTGAATGAACTTAAAATAATGAAATTCGAATAACGAACCATACTTCTGGATTTTTTTTTTCTGATACAAAGGTATCCACTAGCTTTTATACACTTAAAAGGAAGGCTGACTAAGGAACAGTGCTAAAATATAAAAAAATACTCATAAATTACAGGCTTAACAAAGTTTGCCGGGTCAGCTAGTTTTTTTATATTTTTTATAATTAATTTTTAACCATTTTTTACGTGAAATCCTTATTTCAATGTATTTAGTGGATTAATTCCTTTGAAATCAGCTACAGTATTTGAAAAACCAAAATACTTGTATTTCACTAGCTACTTGCTAGCATCCAGTGGGTTATCGACTACCTTCTCAAACCTTTTCCTTGAATACTTCGTGAAATTCATCGAAATCCATCATTTTTAGAATTAAAAAATTGAAATTTAGAATTGAGAATCAAATAAACCCAAACGCTAATCCATATAAAGGAACTAGCTCGACTTGTTAAAAACTCTGATTTTAATAAAAAAAATTCAATACTGAGTAAATACGCATTTCTAAGCCACATATTGCAACGCACGTTTGGAAATTTAGTATCCCGAAATTTAAACTAGAAATTTTGAATATAGTAGTTAGAGATCTTCCAATCGAAATTAAATTACAAATCGAATATTAAGACTTCTAATTTTCAGCAGTTGTACTTTGGGACTTTCTATCTTATTACTGTTGAATTTTTATTATTAATTATTTTATATATTCAGGTTGCCAGATTCCCTGGATATTAATTTCAAAATTTTGAAATAGTTCGGTCCGTCTCGGTCACCCAGATTTCTCTGAAAAAGCCCGATTTTCGCCCGGATTTATTCAATTTATTTTCCAAACTAAACTAAAAAAATAGTGTTGAAATTTTTGTCAATTTATGCATCCAAAACAAAAGTTTTTGAGCAAGTTTTATAAAAATAATCATGAAAGGTTTTTGGAAGCCTAGAATACGATTTAAACTTAAAGTCAACTGATAAGCTTGATGGAATCAATTTTTTTAAGTTTCAAAACGCCTGACCAAATTTGTCCGGATATTTTTTGGACAATTTTGAAATCAAATGCCCGGATTTTCCCAGGTTTTTAGATAAAATAGCCCGGATACGTGCTGAAAAAAATCTGTCAACCTTTTTATATATACTATATCTGTTATTGTTAAATAGAATTTGTTACTGTTAGTAACATTTAACATTTTTAAACCTCCTGAGTAACTTCTTGCATTGTTTGAGAGGATTTATAATATTGCTGGCTGCTTTTCTTAATGAATAAAATGATAAGATGCTTGACTTTTTGAATAAAATTTCGAAAATTTGGAATGGTTCTAAATTTTTAAATTTTGTTTGAATTGTCAAAAACCTAATCATTTTTCATGGTTATAACAATTTTTTTCAAAAGTGAGTAGGGGTAGGGGGGTATCTTGGGCCCTTGGTTTTGCTTCATAACTTCTGCATTTTAAAAGATGAGATGAAAAAGACAAATGGTACGGTTATCTACATTTCAAACATATCATAAGGCCATTTTTATTTATTGACGTAGAATTACGTCTTACGGCAACACTATAGGGGGGCAAATTGAAATTCGCGAACCGATCTCGCGTCACGAAAAACGCCGCTTTCAAAGACATCTCTCTTAAAAGACATACCAAGCCTGCTCAACGTTGATTGGCTATTCGAAAATGGAAAAAAAAATTAGACGCCCCGCCCCTTCATGAGTTTTGTTATTTCCAGCCTACGAAAGGTATAAAACAAGGGGTCGACTGACGGTTTGGTTCATTGTATCAGAGAAATTGAAACTAGTGACACGGGCAGTAGCAGAGGTGACCAACAGCGGCGGAAGCAAGTTGTGTTGTGACAGCTCAGAACCTCACTAACCCACCTCACCAACCCATCACACACACACACACACACACACATACACACACACACACACACACACACACAGCCGCAACCCCCTTACCACCTTCACCCACCACACTCCCCATCCCCACCCTTCGCAACACCCACCATCGCACACCACCCGCATGTAACACACCACCCGCCCATCAAATACCACCACCACCAGCCATCGCACACCACTCACCCATCACACATCACCGATCCATTACACACCACCCATCCATCACGCACCACCACCACCCATCGCACACCACAGCACACCACCCATCCATCGCACACCACCCATCGCACACCACAGCACACCACCCATCCATCGCACACCACCCATCCATCACACCCCACCCACCCATCACACACCACCCACCCATCACACACCACCCACCCATCACACACCACCCACCCATCACACACCACCCACCCATCACACACCACCCACCCATCACACACCACCCACCCATCACACACCACCCACCCATCACGCACCACCAACACAACGCACTCGTCATCCACCTTTTGTAGAAGAAAAGTCAAGCGCAACTCTCTTTAAGATTTTGGCCCTGACAAGGGCCTTTTTTGTTATTTGTAGATATGAAAACATGGTCAATCTAACGCTTCCTCGGGAATCTCGTGTTTAAGCAACAGTTTAAGCTAGTGATTGCTATGTGATCTTAAGGGAAATGAAAACATGATACTGATTCCAATCCAACGAGACGCATGAGACTAAAAACAGTTTGAGAGCTTTTGCCCTGAGTCAAGCGTTTAGATCAAAGCAGTCATTGTAGGCTTTTCTCGCAAGCGTTTGATACAAAGCTCATGTGTTCATCACATTATTTGCATAACTGCCGGGCGCATAATTTCGACGACATCGGCCTTGTTTCTGCTTATACTTATATTTAATTCGCCTTTTGTTATGCAGTTGAAAAAGCTGCATACTATCTTTATGGGTCGATTTAGACCATTAATAGTTATTAAAACGACAATTTATGGAAGAATGATTTTTTTCGAAGTTAAGTTCCTTTAAAAAATTCGACATACTTTATTCTAGAATGCTTATTTGAAACGAAAAACACATTGACTCGGGATAGGCTGTAGTAATTCTACGTGAACTTCTCGGTCGTTTCATATATACAACCACTGTAACTTTTTTTTCATCAATTCTGACTGTTTTGAATAAAAAAAATTGTAGTGTGAATAATGGGGTACAATAGTAAAAGGCATACAATCAAGTACAGACCCGTTCGAATTTAGAAATATCCATTTTGTCACATGTGTCAAAATCGAAAAGTTTTTTTTTTTTTGTAATTCGTTTATTTGAAACGGCTCATACCTTGAGGCTTTAAGGAGCCAAACTCTTTTCGTTTTTTTTACAATTGTTTGCTTAGATCTAGATCACTTTTTTAACACTTTTTGGAGAGAATAGGAAACAGATAGGGAAATTTGAAAATAAAAAGAATTATAGACGGAGATCAATACCTTTTAGGAAAAGGTATATTTCGAACATGTAGTCCAAGTCCATCACAGCTAACACATCCCTCACTGGAACGTCGGGTGGTTTTCCTCGGGCCCGAAGGGAATCTATCCGCTCTTTCGAAGCTGCGCTGCTGCCATCTGGAGTAGTATGATGTAGCGTGAGCAACATTCTGGGTGAACGATGAATTATAGACAACTTTACATTGCTTCGAGTTAATTTTTCATAAATCCAAATGATTTTGAAAAAAAAAAACCCACATATTTGAAAAATTGGAGTTTGTTTTAAAGAAAATTTAAATAAATTAGCCTGGTAGGAGAGTCAATTCTATCTGATAGTTCCATTTTAAAAAAGTCAGTCGGTCAGAGAAAACTAACATGGGGCCGTTCAGATACCACCTGGACAACTTAGGGGGGAGGAGGGGGTATGAAAATGTCCACGGAGAGGGGGATAGGGGTTTGGGTAGTGTCCACGTGGACGTACTTACTTTCAAAACATTTTCTAAAGGTGAATAAATATTAAGATGTTTTAATCAAAATCTTAAAATTGCAAAGCTTTCCAGTTTAAGTTTAAGCAACTAATAGCCACTAGAAAGCAAGCTATAAATATGATAATTTTGAAATTAATAATAATTATAATTATTACAAATTAGATTAAAAAACAACAATTTCAAATCTGTCCACGTGGACATACGGGGAGGGAGGCAGCGGTTTGCCAAATGTCCACGGAGGGGGAGTAGGGGGTCAAAAATCTCATTTTTCTGTCCATGTGGTATCTGAACGGCCCCTATGTGAATCAATCTTTTCGTCCATTTTCTTAACTTTTAATTCTTGCCAATAATCTATATGTTTTATCATATCTTCATATCAAACTTTATGCGATTCTCGTTGGTCTATATAAAAGAACGATTTTCTCGTTGTTACTTTAAACTATAACTATTGGATTTGGTTTAGTTGTTACATTTAATAAATACGTTATATAAAAATTTAAATAGTTTCAGCCTAAGACAGTATAAAATGTTAAGTTTTAATTAAAAATTTTCTTCGGCTAGTGGTTGTATAAATATAATTTTCAATAAAATTTTCAAAAAAAAAAAATGAGATCATGAGGTGTAGTAATCCAAGGATATAATTTTTTTTCATGTCAACCACCATCAAATATAAAAATCCGCTTTCCAGCTTTAAAATTATTACGCCTGATTGTATGCAGCTGCAGAAGGAAACCTAATAGGAAATAGCAAAAATTTATGTTTTTTCGAATAAAAAATTCTACCTTACCAATTGTTGGGTCTTTCCCAAATTTTAAAGGAACGTTAATTGACTACTCTTTTAACAAACTGCAATTGAAAATGTGCATTTGGCTCGAGTTTTCATTCAAAAATATGTGAAATACTCAGAAAAGTTTTTGGAGTAGTAAAAAATTGACCTTTTTTTATGTCGATTTGCGATGCTTCACGGTACATACACATTTTCTCCTATAGCTCACAATAATCTCTGAACCTTCTACTCCAAATATGTATCCGTCATTTTCTGAAAATCCTAACCAAATCAAAGAAAATAATGATTTATTAGAAGCTAGTATTTCCACCCGTTTGTTTACATTTTCTTGCACACACACGAGCTGTCAAAAATTAGCTTCGAAATCGCGAATGAAGTTCGTTCTAGCGACAAGGTGGTCCTCACACGACCAAACAATATGCTCGATGTCATGGTAACCTAGGCCGCAACCGCATAAATTGCTACCAGCAATATTTATACGATAGAGTACCGCATTCAAGGAAGAATGATTAGACATGAGGCGGGAAAATATACGAATAAAATCCCGACTCAAGTTCAACCTATTAAACCAGGGTTTAAGGCTTACCTTTGGGATAATCGAGTGGAACCACCGACCCAACTCATCCTCGTCCCATTTGCGCTGCCAGTTGATAAGAGAGTTTCTCCGAGCCAAGAAGTAAAATTCGTTGAATACAATTTCACGCTGGTAAATGTTGCCTTCCATCGCTCCCACCTTTGCAAGGGAATCTGCCCTCTCATTGCCTACTATCGAGCAATGTGAGGGGACCCAGACAAAGGTGATGGAAAAGCAACGTCTTGATAAAGTAGTCAATATATAGCGTATCTTTTCGATGAAGTACGGCGTGAATTTTCCTGGTCTTATGGAGCGGATTGCTTCAACAGAGCTGAGACTATCAGTTATAATATAGTAGTGTTCCACAGGTCGAGCGGCGATACTATCCAGAGCGCAATGAATAGCAGCTAATTCTGCGATGTACACAGAACATGGTGACTGGAGACTGTAAGAGGCGCTAAATATTTCGTTGAACACTCCAAATCCTGTTGCTTCCTCTATAAGTGATCCATCGGTAAAGTACATTTTGTCAGCATTGACGTGTCTATATTTAGCTTCGAAAATTCTTCGAAAAGTTTTTTTTTTCAAATAACATTACCTATTATTTTCATCTTTTACACGACTCTCATAATTAAGACAAAAACTATAACATTGTTTTATTTATGTTGATAAAATAATACAACAATAACAAAAGAATTACAAGTTACTCTAAAAAAGACGTAAAATATCATTTGAGGCCCTTTGGAGCCAAAGGGGTATAAGTGCATGAAAGCCTATTTCGAGAAAATACGCTTTTAAATTGACGTGTTTGGCCGTTTTCCATATACTTTTCGAGAATTTGTATTTTTCTATCGAGTGTAAAAGTATGTAAATAAAATTCTAAAAATAGTTTGAAATATGAAGAATTGTTTAGCATCATTAACTCAAAATCGACCATTTTGTCACTTAGCTCTTAGAGCGTCATTTAAAATACTAACATGATAAAAATAACAAACATTCTAAACATAGCAAAAAAAGTTCAAAAATTACAAAACAATGACTTAAAATTATTCAAAATTGAAGAAAAAAAATCGCATTAACAATAATAAGAATAGTTTATATAACGAAATAAGTGTGAAAAAGATGATGAAAAATAACGTTCGATTTTGGCTCCACAAAGTTTTCGAGCGTGTCGCCAAAAACGAAAAAGGCCTGTAGCTAGATTAAAAATTTATTCAAAGCACAAGGGAATAGCATTTTTGTGCCTCTGTTTTAAAACTTTATTTTGGGAGATTCTGGCATTACGAATTTGATGCATTCGTCAGGTTTTGTCCATCACCTTTTGGCGATATGGCTTTTGGAAATGTTATAATTGATAAGTTTTGAGTATATGCGGTCTTTGATAACTGATAAATTAAGAAATCTCAATTAAACTGATCTATTTATTATCCTTCATTCAATCAAGTTTTCTGATCTTGCTTAGATATTTAAGTTTCAGAAATACATCGCGTTGAAAAAAAATTTAATTCGACGGTTTTAAGAAATTTGAATATATAAGATTACAACTATTCCTGACAACATTCAAGAAGTTTTTGAGTATTCTATGTATATTGAAGACTTCAATTCATTAAACAACTTTGTTAAAGACTGCAAAATGATTCGACTTATGCGATTAGAAAAATCAAAGATTCCATTTGGTTATAATTTTCTCTAAAATTTAATCATAATTCCCGTATTTTGCAGAATTGGGAAAAACTGACAAAAACTAAACTTTTATAACTTTTTTCATAGAAGTTAAAATTACTCACGGTTTTCGAAAAAGTTGATCATTGAATTAAAACCTTTATTTTTAAAATCTTTGTAGTTTTGCCACAAAAGTCCACACATTCATTGAATGAATTTATACCTATTTTCAAAGTTATCTCGAAAAATAGAGCTGACAGAAAAAAAACCAACTGCATATTTTGAATCAGCTTGGAAAAATGTGAATTTCGTTGCCTTGTTGTAATATCAAAACCTTTCAAAAGAAAACATCAATGAAATTCTTTACGCTCATCAAACTGTCCAGTAATATTTCTCGATTACCGACACGACGACAATTAGTTTTCGTTTGTTTGTTTCTCAACAAACAAATTCGATCGACTGCGCGTTAATTAATCCTTCAACTGATAGCGGAATCATTCGGATTGAAATGAGCATCATTTCCTTTCGCTCCTCAATGGGGGGAAAACAGAAGTTTTGCTTCTTTGTTGTTTTCCGACGCACTGCTTGATAGACCGTTTTGCGGACTCATGTACCGCAACAAATTTGATAATTGTTTGTTTATTTTTAGAAGGATTCCAGGTTAGAAAAAATGTGCTTCAGGCTGAGTGATCTTCTTTTAATTTCACCCAAATACAGCCTCAGAACTGCTATCACTTGGAATATTCTTGTGTGTGTTATCTTCAAACTGATTGGCTAGGACTAAAGGATTCTTAAAACAAAAGAATAATTCATTATCGATTCGTTTTGAGAAATTTGAAGTTTACAATGATGTTACAATGCATAACATGGTTTCAAAATTACTTTGGGTATTTTAAATATGTGATGGTTGCATGGATTTAGTAAATTGTTAACAAACAAGTAAACTTACCTCGGAATTCCAACAATCATATAAATCACGGGAATGAATAAACCTAATGGATTTAAACTCCACTTCAAAAAGAACACAAAAATCACTTAGAAGCAGTAACTTAAATGGAGGATCGTCACATTGAAAAACATCTTTTTTCTGGTATAATCCTCACTTTGATCCTTACATATGTAGCATTTTTCTTAAGAGAGGAAATAACTTTTCGATTCCATCGCCTATAAAACATCACTTCCAATCTTTTTTTAATGCAAAAATTAATAAGTATGCACACACTGCTTAGGACTTCATTCCAAGGCGGGTAAAGCTAGGTGTGTTCTTATACCAATGCACGGAATCGTCCATCTTGTGACCCTTGTGACAGGCAATCGTAATCGTAGGCATGGTAGGCGAACAATTCGCTGTCAAAAAGCGCACCGTCTCCACCCCCCACCAATGAGAAACTTTTAGTACCCCTTGCCTACTTTTCCTCAGTATGCACCCACCCTACTGGAGGCACTCTGCTTCATTCTCAACTACATGTTACGCTATGCTGCGAGAGAGCCATCCAAATCCCGTAACGCACCCGCTCATACAAGACGCCATTTTTGTTATTTCGAAAAATATTTCTCTGTTTTCTTCTGCCACAAACCACGTTTGTTCAGATGTTTCCGGTATCTTGATCCCACAGTTTCCAGTCCTCGTTCTCTTCACCACAATCGAATACAACCGAACAAGCCGACATACCGACACTTGACGAAATTATCCTTCGCGTAAGCAAAAAAGGAACTGTACAGCTCGGAAGACCAAGTCCTTTAGGTGATGCCATGCTGATTATTTATGATCGACTTTTGGCGTGAAAAATTCTAGCGTACAAAGGCATGGCTTATTATGATCATCATAATATGGAAAATAATACCTACTACACACCACTATACATGCGAGTTTGCTGGTTAAATTATAAAATTAT
This sequence comes from Uranotaenia lowii, assembly GCF_029784155.1. Taxonomy (NCBI): domain Eukaryota; kingdom Metazoa; phylum Arthropoda; class Insecta; order Diptera; family Culicidae; genus Uranotaenia; species Uranotaenia lowii. Next base: position 358,830,021 of record NC_073692.1, read on the forward strand.
AATAATTATGATAATTATAATATTCTCGATGCTCAAGTTTGGGTGAAATAAATTCCAGCAAACAAAAATAAATTAATGTCCTAGCTTCGGCTGGACATATACCTACTTAAATTGGAACTAAAAATAAATTCCTGCAAACAGAAAAGTTGTAGGCTTAAAAGCGGCACGTTATCCAAACAAACGGTGGAAATTGTGGAAATATTCGGAATCCTCATTTCTTTGACACAGTTGCTTGAAGTTGCAGATTTCTTCGGCTCAAGGATGAACCCCAATGATTTGCCGATCATCAGAACTTAGATAGGAGATTTTAAAACAGGACGAAAGGTTCTCATTCAAAAGGAAATTATTCCCTTAACTAACCCACAGATGCTTTTGTTCTAACTTTCGGGCTAAATTTTGACATGAGGATATGCTGTTCCTTTTCTCTTTATTTTCGTCAAATGTTCTGATGAAAGAAACCAATCCTTGAATTCTCTGTTTGGAAATTTGGATCTAACTAAACAAAAGTAAAAATCTTGTTTCATCAAAACCTCAACGGGACATACCATCATGTCACCATCTACCGCCCAGTTGAGCGGTTTTTCAACTTCGAACATGTGTAATAAAAAAACGATGGCAGATTTTTATTCGCTTTCTTTTCCAATCCATCTCAAAACTGCTCTACTTTAAATAAAAAATTTAGTGGAATGCGAATAATGTACGCTTTTAAAAATAATTAACTAAACGTTGGGGTGTTGAACTGGCCCTATTACCGCCAACTCGACTTTTTCGGGTATCGATAATGTTTTCTTAAGGGGGGGGTAGGGTCTAACGGGTATAAAAAAAAACACCATTTTCACGATTTTTTCTAGAGCTATCGTTCAATCAAATGCATTCAAATTTTTTGCATTATACAAAGCATTGTTAAAAGAACATTTAGTAATTTTTTCTTAGAAAAATATTGAAAAATAAGCCGGTGACGGAGCATTTTCGAGGATGCCTTTTAGAAAACAGGATTTGCGGTGGACACTGTATCTCAGCACAGAATCATCTGAATTAAAAAAGTCAGAGCAAAATATTTTTAATAGATGTTTTTCTGGACCCCAACGTTTTTATTTAACTTAAAAATTTTTTTATGAAACTTTTGTGGCTGTTTGAAGTAAAAACTACGATTTTTCACTTAAAAATCCGTCATTTTTCACCTCTAAAATCTCCCCAAAGTAAAAAAATCAAAAAAGAAAAACGTTGGGGTCTGGTATTTTATATGTAGAAAATATGTTCCAAATTTGAAAAGAATCGGATAAGTAGTTTTCAAATGACGATGTCCACGGACTTTAAAAATGTGCTTTCGAGAAAAGCGCGTTTGAAGTTTCTGCTCTTGCTTTCTTGCAGTAGTAGATAGGAGGAGATAAAGGCCTATAACTTCAACAGTTTTGCTTCAATTGTCTTGAAAATTTGACACAACATTCTTGAAATGTTTTACAATAAGAAAATAAAAAAATAAAAAAATCGATTTTTTGAAAGTGTTAGACCCTACCCCCCCCTTAAGGAAAAACTATTTAACAACACGGAAACTGTTCTTTTTAATATTGTCCACACGGTAATTTTAAATTATTCAGACACTGATTTGTTTTGGTTCAGGAGTCGCATCATGTATGAATATGAAAACAACTGAGTTGAAATCAATCGAAATTTTGAGTTGTTTTCATCTAGTGAGTTTAAAAACCTGGAACTTAGCTAAGACGCACATTTTTTGGATCCAGATAGATGAAAACAACTCAGAGTGATGCAAAATCCAATGGATTGTTAGGTTGCCGTGCTCGAAGTTGCAGTTGACAAAAAGTCATTTGTGATTTAGAAAGCAGAAAAAAAGAATTCAACCACTTTATCTTTCTTTCTAGGAATCTTTACGAGAGCCAAGTAAAATTTTAAATTTTATTTTGTTTTTTCTTTTTTTCAGGTTGGTTACCACCGGATGCAGCGTACCTTTTCGCCACTCGGATTGGTGGGAGCTCAGCACCGAGACCGAGAATGTCATCCGGAAAGTCTATTGGCCTCAGGGTAAATATGCTACTTATCGAACGGCAGGAAGTGTTGATTTTCAACTTCGGCGAAAATGCGACGGGTAAGATATTAAAATTTAAGGATTTTATTTATTTTCAGCTATTCCTAATCTAGTTTTTATCTTCTGGTATATTCCCACTTTTTTGGTCAGACAAACATTGCCAGTTGTTCTGGATCTTTTTTCCATCCAACCCGACCGAGGTACAGCTAGTATGGATCTAGACCTGGATCATCCACATCATGCCCGTTTTGGGTTCGACTCGTCACGGATGTGTGGAAAGCGATGATTGGAATGGAGAAGCCAAAAGAACAACTTCCATCGCAATTTAAGGTGAGAAATCGAAATGTTGAAATCCATCGGATGCGGCCAAGGATTTTGCTGCTGGGATCGGTGAAAGTCAGTTTACACCGAACGCTATCCATGAGCAAGAACGGCGACGGAAAATAAAATTATTTCCTTGAAGTTGTTTAATTTTATTTAAGTCGATCTGAAATTTCACTTTTTTCATCAAATAAAATATGAGCCCTTTCGGAACCGTGTCAAAATTTTATAAAACTCTGAGTTGTTTTCGTTCAGAGCGTTTAGACGGTCTTTTTGAGTGCATGTATGAAAACAACTCAGAATTCGCGAAAACCCCTATTATTCATTTCTGAGTTGTGAGGTTCTAATCAAATTTTGAGTTTTCCCAGTTTTGGCGCATTTTGAATTGTTTTCCTTCAAATCTGAGTCGAGAAGAATTAGAGTGCATGTAACAAGCTGTCAAAACCATATTTTGGATCTTGAGAGAATAGAGTTGTTTTTGACATTTCTTACGCACACTTGCTGAGCGTGTACAGATGAGACGGGACAATTAACCTCAAAAACTTTCGGTACAAAAAACGCGCAGCTGGTCGACACACATGGTCGTTTTTTGAGATTAATTGTCCAAAAATTGAGAAGTGTTGGTGAAACAACCAGCATAATATCACGAACACTACCAGTGGCAAATAGGATTATAAATTTTGAGAAATCTTTCCCGCAAATTTTGTACAAATTTTAAAAAAGTGCGTTAACTGACAAAATGATGATTCCCGGCAAACAGCCTCAAGTAACCGGTTACTTTCAGCGATAAAACATCAGTTTCTAACATAATCAAACTAAATGCTTCTTACAATTTACACATTTGACACAATACATGCGTTGAAAATAAAAAAATTGTGCGTGACCGGTAATTAGGAACCCACACTTTCTTTATACACCAATTACCGCCCATCACTAAACGCTTCAAAAAACAACAACTATCAACTATTAGTTCGCAAACAGGCGTCGAATTCAATAATTTGAACGGAAACGAAAAACCAAATATTTTATTACTGGCTATAGTTAACATAATTAAGTGATGATTTTTCAGTGAAATGGTCGAACGATGATGCCGACACAGAACACAGGTCTTATTTTTGGAGAAAAAATCCCAGTTTTTATGAAATACACACAAAAGGGTGTTTTTTGCGGTAAATGGTGTCTGGGCGGTGAGAGGTGACTTTATGGTACTTTTTTTTTAACTTGGTGGAACAGACAGGGAATAAATTGAATATGAAACTCAAACCGACATTAGTGTCTTTACTTTATTCCCCCAGCCACGATGCTATTATGTATCCCGATGAATATGTCATCTTTAAATTATATCACCTAGTTTATATCCTGATTACCGTAATCCGGGGTAAGATTGATCACTTTTTTCAATATTTTTCGATTATTTTTTCTGTTAAGGGGAATGTGGCATGTTTAATATTTTTAAAACCAGTACTGGGCTCCTATGAACGTAAAATATGGTTGCAGAAATTTATTAGACTTCTTTAAATTTGTTTTAAAAATGGATTTAGTCTCTGTTCAGAATTTGATGCTTTGGGGTGACATTGATCAGTCTCTATTTTGACGGTTTTATCGAGTTTTCTTGATCATAAAGAATACAAAAAACCATAATAATAAAATTTTAAATGTTTGTTCATCAATTTGACCTAGTTTTTAACCCTTTCTTTTAGAAACATTTATAATCGAAAAAAGAACACTGATCCTGCATACATTTAGGGGCAAAAGTTATAACAATTGCTAAATAGTTTTAGCTTCAAAATACAAATGAAATTTTACCTTCACACGTTCTTCTAGGCTCACCCACTATTACCATTTTCATTTTTTCTTCAAAGTTAACCATTTGATAGGGTTCATAGCCATTTTTCCAATACGGGCTTACTCTTGGAAAACGTCCTTTATTTTTAAATATAAAAAGTTTATCACTAAATGCCTATAAAAATAGCACTACAACTACACAAATACAAAGAAAAAAAGTTATTCTTTCACATCCAACAACTCGTTTGCTTCTAAATGCTTTTTGGTATCATCAAGAGAGCTGTTTGTTTGCGAGCCTAGGAAAAGATAGATATTTTAAGATTTTGAAATAACATTTTTACTAGCAGAAAACAAATTTCAAATACAAACCAAAATTTGCCTATTTGAAACTCAATTAATAGGCTTTCAAACGTAGAAAACAGTTTTCAAAAATTCAAACTCTAGACTTAGTTATTGATGGTTATTTGGCACAATTTCATGTTGATCAAAGCTACCCCGGTGATCAATGTTACCCCGTTTTACGGTACGTAATTTTGATGAGTTTCTGACGCATGAAAATTAAAATTAACAAATTTATTATTGATAAGTTCATTTAAAAAAGAATCGCAAAACCGCTATAAATCTAAGTTATAAGGCAAGTTCTATAAACTCCTATGAAATACTTATAAAACAATCATAAGTTTAACAATGCTCCTCTGCAGGGAGTTTGTTTAATTTCATTTTAAAAAATAAAATATTCTGTCTCAATTACAAGCAAAAGAAAAAGGTTCCTTCCCAAGTAACAATTTTAGCTTCACTAGGTTCAGCAAACTTCGTTAGAATATTTATTCATAAACTGTTGAAGCGCATTCTATACATCACCAGAACTCTAATAAAGCTCAAATCTGGCTGTTTGGCCCTGTTTTAGAAATGTCATTATGACGATTTTTTAATCTTTGATAAAATTATTTTTAACACCAAAGCTTTTATAAAACATCTTACCAATTTTTATAACTTTCCATGTCTAGAGTTCTCCAGGTTTTTTAAAATATTTTTTCAGCAATCATGATGGTTGATGAATTATGATTGCAGTATTAAGAAATGTTCTGGTAAAATGAATAACAAATAAGCAATGCTTTAACCATATTATAAGCATCTTTTCTACTACCAGTTAGGATTTTAGGTAAAATGTGTATGAAATAATATCTTAAAATAAATGAGCCTCGTCAAATCTTTAGAGAAAGGAAATTTTTATGAAATATTTATTTTCAAGATAAAATAAAACTAAAAATATTTCGCGATAAACATTTTTTAATAAATACAATTGTAATACAACATGATATTATGCCAATTTGACGTTTCTCTCGCGAGCCAACCAATTACACGCGTAGGATGAGTTCCTTATTTCTGAGTTGCTAATCATTAATACAGTAAATGAGGACAGACACTATAAATAAAATAACTAAGGGATTGGTTGAGAATGTCCGGTGGAATAGTACCAAGAATTGAAGCCGAATTTTGTTGTCTGGCACTATCTTGAAATCTTGAAATCAAAGATGGCGGCTTCCGCTGAACTTTAAAATGCTCTGAATGACTAAAGAACGTATGAAACTCTCAAAATATAGGAATTAGCACATTAGGTGAAAGGTCTTAGCTAGAAGAAGTCGAATCTCGCTATCTGACGCTATCTTGAAATCCAAAATGGCGGTTTCCGCTGAAATTTAAAATGGTGTTAATCACTAAAAATGGCATGCAATCCGCACACTATGGGTATTGGTATTTCAACTTATTCCCATATTGTGGGGGCTTCAAGCGATTATTAATGATATACAGGCTTGAAAAGAAAAGTCGAAGCTGTCATCTTGGATTTCAGGAGAGCGCCCTAATACCAAATCCGACTTCTTCTTGTATAGGCTTTCATTCGATTTTCAGTGATTTATAGCATTTTAAATTTAAGCGATCGCCAAGTCGATTTTTTTGGGGACGAACAAAAGTGCGGACGAACAAAAAGATGATATGTGATCGCTCAGATATACTCAGTAGGGTGTCCCAAAATTGCAAACTTCTCGGAATCTGGGGGCTCACCCTCCAAATGGTAGACTAGGATGTGCAGAACAAACTTTTGTATGGGGCCGACTAAAAAAAATCATGTTTAGAGGTTCCGCAAGGGCGATCTTTGAAAAAAGTCCACTTTCTAAAGATTTGATTGTAAATAAATTCTGGGTCCAAAAATTTTCATGAAATTTATATATTGTAGGAGTCATGTAAGTTGACTACAGGTTTTAGAGCTAAACAGGAGGCCACGATTATGTATAAAAGAGCTATTGAGATATTTTCCAGACGTCAACGAATAAAGTTCAATATCAAAATTATCAAGTCTTGCTTTTATTGAAACCCGGCATCCTTCAAACTTCAGAAGTGGGATATTAAAAGCCGAAGGCCTTGAAAATCCATCGAAACGAATTTTTTTTAGAAAATCCTCCAACTTTGAGAAACTGCTGTTTTCGGAATGGAAATGAATGCGATGCGATCACTCCTGATGCGGCGGTGGAAACTGATAGAGCGGTTTTCCAGGCATTGACGCTGCCAGGGTTGCGGACAACACTGGAACCGAAGATTGCGGAGGTTCGAATATCCAGACGGTGAACGAAATGCCTATGAAGATGCGATACTGCCCGGATGTTACGGTAATGCTGATGATGTGCCAGTTTTTCATGCACTGACGCTGCCAAGATGGCAGGTAGTGATGGAGCCGAGATCGCGGACTTTTTTTTCTTGGAATTAGCTTGCTTGTTTTACATTTTGATACAAATTTGGTTCATTTTTTATTTTTGACGTGTAGTATTTAACTCATACAAAATTAAAAAAATATAAAATATATAAATTTCATGAAAATTTTTGGACCCAGAATTTATTTAAATCAAATCTTTAGAAAGTGGACTTTTTTCAAAGATCGCGCTTGCGGAACCTCTAAACATGATTTTTTTTAGTCGCCCAAAAAAGTTTGTTCTGCACATCCTAATCTACCATTTGGAGGGTGAGCCCCCAGATTCCCAGAAGTTATGCAATTTTGGGACACCCTAATACTCAGTTTTCCCTTGTGGGGCGGACCACGCTTGGCCTACTAATGTGTGGTGGTAGATGCAACTCTATCTGTATCTACCGCTTCATAGTAGTAGGCCCGTGAGGAACAAAAATTTGACATGTGATGATATGCTTCTAAATAAATTCTACCCGCTCATTTTCAACATCTTTCATTTCATCTAACCTTCTATCCACCTATATAAAAACACTTCATAATCTTTAGATGTCCCTACTAAAAAGGACATCACTTTTCACCACTAGGCCGCTAAATTGAAACAAATAATTTTATTTTAATTTCAGATGTCTATAACTTGGCTAAAAGTGGCCAACACACTGGCTAATATTATTTTATTTGGTTTTAAAAATTTAAATAAATGAAGCTCAAAAAAATGAAAACAAATCAATTTGTTCCAATTGTGACCATGTGCCATGTGTTTAATATTGACATTTAAATTTAAAATTTAATTTCAAATACCAAAATTTCCGGTTGTTTTTTGAAAAAAAAAATACTGATTTCCAGCAATTGAGATAACTGGTTTCCAGCAATTGAGATTGCTGGATTATTCCGGGGGTTTCATGCGATTTTCAGACATTTAGTTGCAGCGTTTTCAAAGTGAGCGGACGAAACTTGGATTTTAAGATGATGTCAAACTTTGAAATTCGACTTCTACTCGTTTAGCCCTTTCACCCAATACCCATAAATTTTGTGGATGTTTTATGAGATTTTCAGTCATTTAAAGCTTTGAAAAGAAAAGCGAAAGCCACCATCTTGGAGTAATAACAGCATCAATATTTTCAATTTAACTCCAAAATAGCACACACGACCAAAAATGTGTAAAAACGGGAGTTCCAATTCAAATATACATATATGTATGTGTAATCTAGCCTGAGTGTTCATGGTTTCATTTGACATCTTGATCGAGAACTGTCACCTAATATTTCACGGTTTAAAAATCAAGCACTGTGTGCCTTTATAAAAAATTCAAAAAAAAACGTCTTAAGGCTATGATCATTTAGTATCCGGGCAGTTACAAACGTGTGTATTTTAAAAACTATTCATTTGATCGAAAAACTTTCTATGGAGGAAATGAAGGTTTTAATATGACATTTAATATAAAAATATAAAAAAATATATTTATCAATGATTTCAAGAAATACTTTATTTTTTTCATAAAACCTCTTTTTTATCTTTGCACACTTTTTTCAGTCATGTATTGATCTATTATATTTACCACAGAAGCAAAACCTTTGCAAAATCATGATATTTTACACAAACTTACCTGGAAAAAGCAATTGGAATCTGGTTGGAATCTTTTCATGAGTAGGCATCTCGAAGAATTTGATCTCTTAAATCCGGTTTTAACATAAATTTCTTTGTCCATCAGAACACATCTGTCACATTGCGTAAAAACCGGTTGTACAGATTGCGATCTAAGGAACTGCTCACTATTAGTTCTTTACTTGGTGTCTACTAGTCAGACAACACTTTTTGACTGCCGGAAATGGATTAATTGCATTATTTAAGCGGTCTGCATTCAGTTATCCCCAATAACCATAGGCTTTTTACCAAATTTAAGCTCAAGGGTTCCACTCCGATGCTTGATTGGAACTTCGTGTGGATTCTAGAGTGGCTCCTTATACTTCTTAACCATTTGGTCCAAAAAAGAACCAGAAAAAATCAACAGTTTATGAGTTTTCAAGTCGACAACGAAGAATCTTCTAGGCGCAAAATGCGCAAAAGGTGCAAATTTGTGCAAAATTATTTTTACCATTTCATTTTGCATCGTAAATATCTCAAACACACATTAACTTAAAAATCTGGCAAAAATAGACAAGATAGTCCTTTTTATAACTAACACAACGCTGCTAAAGTTTTGCAAATCCGATCTCTAGTAATGTAGCTATGACCGAAATAAAGTGCCCGGATACTAAATGATCATAGCCTTAGTTTATGTTTTATTGGAGTTTTAATGGAACTTATACAGTATATTTAGAAACAGCTTTCTGAACGTTTTCAGAACCATTTGAAAACAAATGGTTTAATCAAGAATATAAGCATTTTTCATGACCATAATGAAATAGTTATAAAACTAGTGGCGAAAAATGCTATAATAAAACCATGATAAAAATTTTAAATACTAGTTGGCTTAATCTGTTTCCCTTGGGATGTGGCCAAGAATAAGAGAAACATACATACTGTGAATAAAAAAAATTGTCCATACATCACTTAACCATGAGCACTAATAACTTGTCAATATACTAATAAAAACCAGCTTTAGGGCTTCTCTGCTCTCTCTTAGCTCCGTGCACCAGTTTTGGTGAAACTAACTGCTGTTTGAGTGCACATAGTTACTTGAGTAATTTCAACACCAAAACATTCATAACGGACCGTTTTTAAGTTAAAATGGCAGCAAAACATCTTCATTTTGTGCATCGATTCAACCTCTATCAAGATCAATTTTTGTATTTCTATATAAAACCGTTCGTAAGAAATATTAAAATTAACACATTAAGGGTAGCTAAGAAATCTAAGCCGGGAAACATCGTAATTCGGAAACCTATTTCTCAGAAATCTGTTAATCAAATTCTTCAATTTAAGCATTTTTGAGTTTAATTTTGTCGAATATGGTTTAATTTTCAAATTTATAACATTGTAGTTATACTTCTAATTATAGCACACTCGACTCGAGTTGAGCGTAAAAACGAGATATCTCATAGTTGAACCGCAATGTGTTAAGACAACGAGCCTCAAAATAGTGTTAAAATTTTGTTCGTACACTGGTGCTAAGACTGGTTTAACTTCTCTATTTTTCTTTGGATCACAACGTAATTTTCAGGGATGATTTATTATGGAATTTGAAATACTAATCCCAAATTTGAGCAAATTTGAAAAGTTTTCAGTAAAGTGCGATGAGTTTTTATGAAAAAAAAGTTTTTTTTATATAAATCCTTTCTGTAAATGTTTTCTAGCGATTCACTGTATAAATCTCGTAACAGTCTATAAGAGAAAGCCTAAACAAAGTTTATAAGATTTCGGGGCAATTCTAAGACCCTTCGGCGCAAAATGTTAGATACGGAATGGATTTACATATAGGAGTTAGATGAAATACTTTGACAAAACGTCAAAATACCTTATTTATGTCATATTTTTTTTAAAGAAATTATCAAAAGCAGCGTTACTCGTTCTTATTTAGTCAAATTTGTGATCGAAACAGAATTATCGCCAGAGAAGTACCTAGGGGAGATGGGGGCATAATGGCCACCTTAAGGAAAACGGTTATTTAACCATAGAAAATAGCTATAATATGGAGGTTACATTATTGTTTCGTGTTCAGACACTTGAAAAGCCTATTCCATAACGGGCTGAAACGTGAAAAACTAGATGAAAACGTTAAAAAATGCATTTTGAAAAATTTTGCTAAAAGCTGAAAACCAGCCACTGTGGAGGCATAATGAGAACCCCCCCTGAGGCAGTATGAGCACCATTAATCAGAGCAAGATGTGCGTTTTTGCCGGGGAATCTAACAGCGAATTCAATTCGATGAAGTCAGGTGAGTCGTCGATTCATCAAACAAAGCAATAACAAAATAATCTAGGTCTGTTTCTAGAATACAACAATTCACGCACGCTCATACATTAAGTGCTTTGTTCGGAGGATGATGCTGCTAGCCGTATAATGTAACAATAAAAAAATCGATCATGAATTGTGAATGGAAAAAAATCACCTCGAACAGAAATCTAACTCTAGTCTTTTGATTACCTCTCCGACACCTTACCAATAGGCTAAAATGTCGGATGAAAACTAGTCAAGGTGTGGCGCTATAAATCAATTTTAATTCGCTGCTAGAATCTACGGCAGAAAATGCTCATTATGCCTCGATAATATGGTGCTCTATATGCCCCTAGTCAACAAATTTAAGTAAAAACGTGTTTTAAAATTGATAAAAGTGAAAAATCAAAAACTTTATGATGGTAAAAATTGAGAAACAATGTGTACATCATGTTGCAGTGCGTACATTATAGATCAAGGTTATTTTAAGATCATAAGAGCTTATTTCGTGGTGCTCAAAAATCATAATATTTTCGTAACTTGAGAACCAAGCTAGTTTTTTTTAAATATCTCTGTAAAGATGATAAGGAGATTCCTTTTTTTGTGAAAAATTAATACTATAGGAAGTACGAAACAAATCCTCATGAAAATTTATTTAAGAAAATACGCACTTTCGTAGAAAAGCGTAGTTCTCATTATGCCTCGGGTGCTCGTTATGCCCTCATCTCCCCTAATATGTAATTAAATCATCTTTTTTTGGAATCGGCAAAAGATGTAAATTTTCATATCATATTTCTCGTTTGAATTGATTTCCTCTGTCTAACTGTTAAATTGGAAGAAAACAAGCGAAAAGTATTCCATCGTCCCTCTTTCAAGAAGGAAACATCATTTTGAGTGTTTTGCTTTCTGTTGATAACGAGAATTCTTACAGTCTTTACGGGGAGTCTAAGAGTCTACCGCTACGATGTTTTACAGTGGGGCGAGGAACATAAAAAAAAAATATTCTCTGAATTCCGTTAGAATTTTCGATGTTGTTCATTGATAAAAAAAAATCTTGGCTTCCAAATTTCATCTGGTGGCTTTCTTCTATCTCTCGTTCTTAACTCGCACAGGAGACAACATCTGGGATTCGAACGCAGTTTTATTACAGTTTTATGCAGTGGTATTTTCACAAGAGGGTATTTTCTAAGGGATTTTAAGCTATTCTAGTTCATTCAACCCTCCGCTTACATCCTTAGGAGGATTCAAATGAAAATTTTCCCCAAAAAAAGGCTTGTAAGAGCTTATAAACTTTCAAAACCACTCACAAACATTGACACTTTCTTAAAAAAATCTAGCATCCCATTTCATATAATAAACGCACCACTCAAACAGTACGACTCTGTGTTTGTCAACAGGAGCGCATCCAAGTACATGTACTTGATATTTTTTATTGGACCTCCTTAGTGATTAATCAATAACGGCCTCAGGAAGAAGAAATTGTTTATCACCACACATGATTTCGTCCACTTGAAACTTCTCCTAGACATTTTTACGATTGGCTTCTTTAAGCCGTGCGTCCGATCGAGAGGCCTCTTCAGTAAGGTTCGGGAACTCTGGTGGTGCGGATCGGATCCTCATCGTCGTCGTCGTCGTTTTCGGTCGTATCGGGTTTCGAAGCTCAAAATTGGTTCAAGTTCAGTTTTCAGTTTTCGGTGATCTAGCAGTTTGCTTGTCTTCGGATTTACTTTAAGGGGTCAGCAGCAGAAGGTGTGTATGATAGGGCACAAATGTGAAGTGCTCTATTGAGGTTTCCTGGAAGGAAGTTTCAAAACTTGAGAGGATTCTCGTTGCATCGCTATAGGACTTGTGACGGTGAACCTCAAAGAGATGGGATAGATCCAGGAATCTATCAGTGAGCTCATTGTGTGATTCACGGTTTTTTTTTAGTGATTAACAATTTTTGGAAAATGTTAGACATGTCAAAGAAAGCATTTCTTATCAGAAAGACAGGCAAAAAGTTTTAAATAAGAACTGTATCATTGAATGAATTAAAACGGTTCAATAATCATTCTGGAGCAGCTGAAAATAAGGAAATGTGAATGAGATAATGAGTGTGCCAAGCTTCATTATTCTCATTAAGTCTCATCTACATTATGGTATCGTGATATGATAATACTGTTAAATGTCAAATTGAAAAACTTTCTGACTCTTTCCCAATTTAAGGTTAAATCCTCATGAACATATATGAATCCCTTGGAGCCAAAGGGGTTGTTACAAGTCAGGGCCCTAGGAAGTACCTGCCCAAGGAAGGGGGGGGGGGAGGTCGATTTCCCGACCTGGAATTCCCGGGAATACAAAAAATCGGAAATTCTCGAATACCGAAAAACGCTAAAATATCCCTGGAAAACCCGAAGCCTATAAAATATGCTAAATTACTAAAAATTTACATGATCTAAATTGGAAAAATGGATCAGATTGAGCAAGGAAAATGATAGTTTTTCCTTGACACATGGCTGTTGTTCAAGCCTACAACATTGAATTAAAAAAATGTTTTTTCGTTCAAAAATTTGGTTTAAAAAAGTAAAAAAAAAATAATTATAAAACCAAACAATCCCAATAAAGGAACGCTACGAAAAGAATCTGAATGTTCTATTTTGTGATAGTCATCATTTAGAACTTCCGTTTCGCAAACTGTTGTACAGTAGCAAAATCATTGGCAAAAAACCCATATTTTAAAACAAAAAGAATAGTTATCTGAAAATTGACGAGATTTGATGACCTGAAGTCTAGCTAACCAACTTTTATCGATGAAGAAAAAAAAATATTTCAAATTTTATTAGCAAGAATCAGTAGAGTGGTCTTGAGTTTTTGAATTCCTAATTCATATATTGAGGCATTAAAAAAGTTTGAAATATTTTTTAATACTTCTTCATAAAAATTTAAAATACTATATGGATAATGTACCTTATGAATTGTTAGTATCTTCATTTTCATTTTTTTTCCGGGATCCCAAGAATTCCCGGGGAAAGGATCGCCAGATTTCCCGATACCCGGAAACGCTAAAATGGCCGGGAAATGGACACACTAGTTCTATACGATAATAATTCAGGTTTGAGTCATTTTACATCAATAGTAAGGTATTTATTTTCATTTCGAACTTTCGAAGTATGTCCTAGAAGTTGCCAATTTTTTTTTCCAAGAAGTTTAAAAAAGATAAATCATGGATTTCATTTCAGAACTTTATTATATTTTTTTAATAAGATTTTAGTAAGCCAGTTCTCTTTAATCACAAGCATAAGCATTTGAGGCATTGGTAAAAAATTTCCAAACATTCAGGAATAAAAGAAAGAGATTAGGTTTGCGGTTCAAATGAGATTTATTTTCTACTCTTGTGAGCTCGATTAAAATCAAAGATTTTAGTTTGAAACTTTTTTTTAAGAAGAATGTGCAGTAAAAATAATGTTAAACAAAAAATCAGTAATGTATGTTTTCAGTTGAATTTAAAAAAAACCTAGTTTTCTCTTAAATAAAAAAAAATTGTGATTTCATCTTTCTTGAATATAAAATTTTAGTTTTGAATCCACAATCAAAATTATAAAACTTCGATCGCCTGTAATTTGAACCAATAATAAAATTCTTACATTGATATTTTAATCTTGATTATTTAACTTAACTTCGAGCTGAATCTGAATTTTTAATTTTTATTCCGAATCAGAGTATTGCTTTTTGAACCTTAGCTCGAATTTCGATTTCCGAATTAGAAAAAGTTTTTTCCAGAGTTCCAGATAATAATTCTTACTAATTATTAGCCAAAAAGCGAAATTTGGATCAGATTTTCAACCATATATCTCATATTTGAATTCTGAACTGTTGGTTTTCAATGTGAATTCTTTCTTCAGTTATACATTCGAAATTAAACTTGTGAATCGGACGGAAAATTGCGAATGGTGAAATTGTTTTAGATTTTTCAATTCTGGGTCACCATTCCATGAATTACACCACCAATTCTTCAAAAATTTAAATTTAAAGAAATGGTTTGTAATTTTAAATATATTTTTTTCTTATCTCCGGAAGGATGAGTTTCGAACATGAAAGTTTGAAATTCAAAACCAAGATTCGAATCAGGATTTTTTTATTTTGATGATGATCCAAACTGAAGTTCAGTAACAATAAACTGAATACAGAATCCGAATATTCTTATCACAAACATTGATTTTGTGGAATCGGGAGTCCCCAAGTATACGGGCCATGCAAATCCAGGATATTTTCTTAAAAATCCGTCAATATCAAACCTATCGAATGAAAATTATGAAGAAAAACACTTGACTTTTGTTTATAGAAATACATCAGGCGTTTACATTTATTTTGATAAAATTTACTAAAAAAATTCTGCGCAAAACACATATTGTTAATGTTTACATTTAAATTTTTGTGTGCAAAAATTTCTGGCAAATTCTGGCGATTTGGCAAGCTAAGTCTAATCTCATTGGAATTCGATATTCTGGACTAAATTTCTATCAACAGTTAGAAATTTTTGAAAAACTTTAGTAGAACTTTTGACCTGGGATAAGATTTTCAAGATTCTGAGTCGAGATTGTTACTCTTGAATCATTTTAGTCGTTCATCAAAATTTGATTTGGAATTTGGATTTTTTTGTTTAGAGAAGAACACTTTGCTCATGCCCTGCTCCACCAAAATCGATCATTTTTGCACTTATACCCCTTTGGCTTCGAGAGCCTCATATACAGTAGAGGAGAATAGGGATACTTGATCCTCTTTTCTTGTTTTCATCATCTTTTTGGAAAAAATAGCAACTCGCCATCTTTTGCACTTCTTGACAGCGTGGAATTTCAAATTTATATGTTCCAAAATTTAGAACGATACATTTACATGAGCCTATTGATGAACTAGAAGCATTTTTGAGAGACGTAAAAAAATTGGATATTTTTTAAGTTGAAGGAAACTGGACTGTTGAACCCTTGGTAAAAATCAAGCAAATTCCAAAAATAAAAGGTCGTTTGACTATTTTTGGCCATTACTTCTCATTTCACAGTTTGGAAGTGTCAGATAAAGAGAATTCTAAAAATTTGTCTTCTATCCTATAGTCATTGCATACTTTAAGGCGCAATTATAAGCTTTCAGATAAATACAGTATTTTGGGTCCTATTTAACAGATAATTACTGGATAAACATTAGTTTTTGTACATATCTTAGTAATTTCGTGATAACCAACGATCACGATACATTCAGAAGAAATATACATGTTTTTTTTAACTCGAGGGATAAATTAAACCCATAAAATACATTTTGGAAAACTTTTTCCAAAAAAAAAAATGAGAGTTTACTATTGCCTTAAAAATATGGCATTATGAAGTTCATATTATACTCGAACGATTGACATACTGTAATCAATATTTTTATTATGATTTTTTCTTGTGGGAAACATTTCGAAGTGATAAAAAAGATCTTCAAATAACATTTTGTTAAAATTTTCAAACAAAATTCAATAACTCGAAAAATAAAAGGTTTAAAATTTGTTGAGATAACAGAATTGTTGTTTTGTTCTTTTTGGCACATTTTTCTAGAACATTTGATAATTCTCGCGTGAGCTTTCATTACGTCGTATGAAACATCTTAAGAATTCACAGAAAACTGCTGCAAAAGTTATCAAAACAACTTTAAAATTTGTATTTCACATATATTCTATATGTGGTCCAGGCTACAAATATTCTAAATGGAAAGAAGTTGCGACTAGTTTATGTCAGTTTTTGATTTTTTTTGTAATAAAACTGTTCGTTTACCTTTTGTTTCATACGACGTAATGAAAGCTCACGCGAGATTTGTAAGACATTCCAGTTTCGAGATATAGCGAAGGAATCAAGTATTCCCAGGGATCAAGTATTCTCATTCTTCCCTAACGTTAAAAAATAGAGTGAAAGCGTGTAAAACAGCACACTCCCTTACATTTTTGACAAGGTGTAATTTTATATTTTTGGTAATATTTTTCATGAAAATTTCGCAAATTTTAGTTCAACTATCCAACTAACTCTCCACAAGTTTGAAGACTGTATAATAACTGGGAAATAAGATAAAGCTATTCCCGTAAAAAAAAAGGGAAATAAGAGATTGCTTCGCCATTTCTTTGTGTCTTTGACAATTTTCATTAGCAAAACTTGATTTTTTTTTATTTTACAGATGTTTGTATGGAACATATCGTAATTCTTGTTTTATTGGGTTTTTCTTTCATAAATTAATAATTTCATACCAAAAACGTTGTAAGTGATAAAATTTTTAATAGTGATTTGTTTGGAAAAGGAAAATGTTTCAATAGAGTTCAAAATACGTAGAAAAGCGTTTCAGATATGAGCTGCATGAAATATCGATTATCTAATTTGATACTAACTTAAAACGAGTATAACCAGTTGATAACACATACCCTACACGAAAAAATAAACATGTTTTGTAATTAACTCATCGTCCGACAAATAACGATAAGTATTTCAGAATAATTGACAACATTTACTGATAATCAAGTTAAAATAAAAATTCAACTTCATTTCGCCACAGCGGGAAAAAAAACTTAGAAATTGTCTGACATTATTTTTGGATTCAAACTAATCAGCGAAAAAAATGAAAGAGATAATTTTAGGCTTTGTTTCTATGGTAGCTTCGCGCTTGCTCATTTGTATATTGCTCATACTCTATCAAAATCAAAATCAAGACCAAACTAAGGGCAGAAACACAGTGCACGCAAGCGAGCGAGCGATTTTTGAATGAACCTGACATGAATTTCGCGCGATCATTTTTCAGGATCGTTCACAGTGCACGCGACGAACGGGATGCGATTTACACTGAGAAAAAACTTTATGGATAGGAAAGGAAAGAATATTTATGTAAATATTTATAGGGAATTGGAAGAATAATTTCAAGAGGTTATTTGTGTTTAAATCATTATGAAATAATTCGTAAGTGACATTCAATGAACATTTTAAACAGCGTCATAAAACCATTCAAGTATTTTTATCGCCGAATCCACAAACCGGAGATTTCATCACTATCAGCGCCGGCGACTTTCACTGACGTCAAATCATGTTGACCAGACAAATCCACGCCACGTGACTCGCAGAATAAGCACCAAAGATTTTATTTCAGAAGCACTTTAATGTAAGATAAATTTGTTCTAGAGTCATATTTATTATTTAATTTTATCGTTATCCTTGCTCATGTTACAGATTGAACAAGTAAAATTTACATTTTTCTGGATATAAATGTTCTGTGCTCAGCAGTTGAGTGTTTTCTTTGGTTACAGATGAAATGATGCCAAAAATTTTTCTAGGGGTTTTCATTGTGAGTCCAAGCAACTGATTTTGATCTGGCAGCTGCGTTTCTCAATACTAATGTTATGAAATCGCTTTGGTACATCTTTATACCTGAAAATAATCACATTTTCGTAGGTGATTGCAGGTTCAAGTCCTGCCGGTGAGCCGTTGTATCTTTTTCGAAAAATTCATGTTATTTACGGCTTATGTTCTTTCGTTCTTTGATAGCTTATGTTTCTTTAATTCTTTCCATCACCTACGAAAAGCTGCGTTTCTTTTCCAGTCGACATATTTCGAACTGTATAATCATGATTATAGTAATTTAAGATGAAGTAAAATGATAAGAAATATTATTTTATATAATATTTTTATTTTTAAATTTGGTATAATTATTTTTCAGCTAATCTACTCTTGTTTCAAATATTTAAAAAAAATATCCATATATCAATTTCTCTAGGAGAAGTTATTTTATTAGTTCTTAAAGAAAAGGAGTATTTTTTTTTTAGATGAAAATTTTTTTTTATAAACCATTTTATTTATTTTGGCATCAAAATTTCACGTTCTTAAATTTTTCAAGCAATTAAAATGGAATGAAAAAATTTTGACTCGTGTGAGACCTGATGACCGCGCAATTTGTCAGCGGAATCTCCAAAGGTTTCAGTTTCAAATAATTAGAGAAAAAAACGTGCGCCGGAATATGCATCTTATGTAGCTAGGCGAAAAAATAAATTCACAATGTTTAAATTTACCCCCGAAGTTATGTGTTTTTTACAGCTCAAAAAGCATTCATCATTTCAAATTCATCGTGCCGCAAAATAATACGAATTTCTCTTCAGAAATTGCTGGTCACCATTTCGTTCATATACTGGACAATCGACAGGTATAAGCTGGAAAAACTTTTGTAATAATTGAAATTGACCTCTGCTTCGAATTTTTTTAAAAAGTTAGTCGAGGAAAATCGTTTTTTTTTTATTATTTCAAAATATCGCGATATATTTTCAAATCAAACTGCCGAGAAAAAAATTTAAGTGCAGGTTCATATGAAGTTTGGGTGAACCAAAACAAAGTATTCACGCGACTGCTGCGACGGATCATTTTCCAAATGGTATTTCGCGCGAATAGTACGAATCGCGTCGCTTGCACTGTGAACGGTCTCACAGTTTTCAACGTGTTCAAATGAGGTGCGATTCTTCGCGCGAATCGCTCGCTCGCTCGCTCGCGTGCACTGTGTTTCTGCCCTAAGCCGTCACTTAGTCTAGACGGACTTCGCTGTAACATCTAGGCATTGTGAAGTTTTCTTTTTAACGTCGGCTTCACGAAGTCGAATGATTTGGAACGCTATTTTAAAGTTTCGGCTTTACTTTATCTTCGAAAACGTAAATCAGAAAGCGCGTTTAATGACAGAAAAAGTCGGCTTCTTGCGTCAGGTCAGTCAATAGTGTTATCTCTGGGAGACCTTTCAAAGTTTACAGCCAAATAACCGGACAACAACACGCATCTTCCTGTAAAAAGGATCAATATTCTGACTCTAAACATTTGACAAGCAATATTTTTGTTTCAAACTTGATAACGCAACCTCATGCATAATCAGAATGCACTAAGATTTCTCTTGCCGATTTTCTTGCTGCGAGACAAAATTCAAATCAACGGCTGGTACTCTTTTATAGTTTTCAATCTTGTTAGTGTTTTTTATTTATTTTATTTTTTTTTTATTATGGATGCCTTTTTTGAGGTACTTTATGCCATTTTCGTTATTTTTGTCTTTTCCTTTCAAAATTACGAAAATAGCATAAAGTACAAGACTGAGTTGATTTAGGGTCATTTTTGAAGTTCTCAAACCCTGTGGTCTTAAAAGCTTTATTTTGGTTCAAAACCCATTCATGATTTTTTCAGAATTTTCAAGTAACGTTTACATGAGTAAATTGATCTTTTAGCACCTTTTAAGTTTGTATGGGGAAATTTATTGTTTTGTATTGGAAAATCGACATCATTTTTGTATCTTCTGCAAAATCTAGCCTGCCAATGGTTTTTGTGTCAATTTATAAATTTTCCAAAGAAACTTTTTCGCTGAACAATTTTGTAAAAGATCGTCACTTCGTATTTTCTTAGGCAAAAAAGTTATTAGCTTTTTAATAGGGGTATGTCTTTTGGGATTGAAAAACAATAAATTCAATTGACACCAATTGCTTCCAGTGCCTAGAGAGGTATTGCATGACTACTTTTAAAGCAATATTTCGCGAGACAACCAGCAGTGATGTCAATTGAATTTGTCGTTTTCAATGCCAAAAGACATGCTCCTCTTGAACAGCTAATAACTTTTTTGCCTAATAAAATACGAAGTTACAATTTTCGACAAAGTTGTTCAGCGGAAAATTTCCTTTGGAGAATTTATAAATTGACACAAAAACCATTAGCAGACTCAGTTTTACAAAAGGAACAAAAATGATGTCAATTTTTCAGTACAAAATAATCAATTAGCTTAGCATAGCTTGGTTGACTACTCATATCCACCTTAAATCATTGAACTCGAAATGCTTCATTTACAGGCTTTTTTTTAAATTGATTCTAGAGGAGCTTCGTATTTTTTACATTTGTTTTCAAACTATGCATTTCGAATTCCATGATCGCTGGCGTGGCTAAGCAGAACAAGTTCCACATTGCCAATGGTTGCTACTCCCTGATTAATCGAGGCCATCAATTTTGCACAAAGCCCAAAAGAATGGTGCTTTAGATTAGCAGTTATTCTCATTGTACAAAACTGATGCTCTCCCTTTTTTATATGATTAATAACGGCGCCGGCCACGTCCTAGTAGTCAATGGGGAAAAGGAAGGATTGTTAGTAAGATACTCTTCAAGTTCAACTAGCAACCTCTCGCTACTGCACTCCAAAAAAAATTGAAATAGTCAGAACCAGATAAAAGCTAGTATAACAAACTATGGAAACCGTCTATACGTCTGCGAATCCATATTCAAGTATCCAAGGAAGGGGTTGTGTAAGTTGGTGAAAGGTAGAGATCAGGATTTATTTTGGTAAATGGTGCGATCATGAGTTTCCTATACCTCCTATGCTCCTAGACATTTCCTAAGGAAACTCCTATTTCTCTGAGACATTTGATAAACGTCCAATTAAAATGGATCGAGTAAAATATTGAAGGCAAATCAATACCATCCAAATTTCTTCCTTGATAAACTAGCTCTTTTTCCTGAACATGATCCCTGTTGAACCAAAGAGTTTGCGGAAGCTTTAATGGTTGAAGGCGGAAAGTGACTTAAAATGACACAAATTTTTCCAAATTGTTTTTCTATGAATATTGCCTTTCTGAAAACTCTTTGATTCTATGCTTTTCTTTGCTTCGTATTTTAAGAAGTCTTTCTCATCAATAGTAAATCAATAGTAAGTTAAGCTTATTAAAAACTTATTTAATCTGGAATATGATGAAGAAACCCAATGTATCCTTGTAATAAATATACACCCATAGAAGAGGTTGCAAAAATCCAATGCCTTTTTAGCACATCTCTGTGCCGATAATGCTCTGAAATGTGCACTGTGCCGAAGACGGTATGTTTGAAAAACCGTAACTGGCATAAGGACTCGGCTCCCAATCAAAATGATGACCACTACATTCAAGCGAAACAAGAAAAACATTTTATGGGATTTCCTTCCTATTGGATAATTCATCCCAGAAACAAGAAAATAAAAATTAAAACCACAGCGCTGTACTGAGAATCGAACTCACATCACCAATTGTAGCGTCTTGCCAGTCCGACATTCTAACCAGTGTACTATTCGAGCTTCGTGCAGGACGAGGTATATTTGTCATAGGCTTTCTGTTACCGATCAATCACAAAAAACGTACAACGGCGGCTTCCCGGCGTTTGGCCTCCTTTCAATGCATTCCTTTGTCTTAAGATGGAAACGGGAAAGGGAACGGGAGTGAAGGAACGGGAAACCCATTGAATGAGAACTGTGCTTTGCTTACTGCCTGCTATTACATACACACGCTACATATACACAGCTGCTAAAGCCGGGCAGCTTGGCCGGTGTTGTTTGCCGGTAAATTGAAGGAATGTTTTTGTTGTTGCTTTTGCTACATACACACGCACAGCTTAGCCGTGTTTGCCGGTTGATTGAATTAGAAGGATGTTTTGGTTGTTGCTTTTGCTACATTCACACGCACAGTGCTCGGTTCGCTGGCTGCCTGGTGTTGGCCGGTATTTATTTCCATCCTTCTTCGGCTTGTGATGCGATTGGGAGGGACGCGAAAACGTTTTTATTTTGTTTCATTCAGACATACGCAATTCGGTTACGCTGGGAGGTTAATGCCGGTGGGCGCAAATCGAATCAGTGCCGGTCGCGTTATCTTCTTGTACCAATGATGCTATGAAATTGACTACACGCCATTGGCACAGAGGCTGAATTTTGGGTGTATTTTTGAAAGGTTATCTTATCAATTTAGTAATTTTTCTGCAACGGAAAATTCCGAAAACATCTCTAATTTTCTCTCACCACAAATCAGTGAAAACTTTTATTTTCTTCTCTTGCACTCCCACGGTTCCTAGTCAATCGTCTACTATTAGTTAAGACAAGATGAAACTATTATTTTAAGAATTATATATTTTCTTAAAATGTTAAAGTAACCCTTTTGGATGGGTGGCATGGCGTGATGAGGCATGGAAATTACCTTGGTAAATAATGTGGCCAAAGAAAAACCTGTGCTTCTGAGATACTGGTAATATTGATGCATTAAGTTCTGATAAAAAAAGTATTCAATTTAAAAATATTGAAAACGACAAATGTGTTGTATAAAATTTACTTAATACTTGATCATAGAAGAAATCATCAAAACTAACCTCAACCTATTTTTAATATTTTTTTCATTTCGAACGTACCAAACTTTCAAAAAATATCTGAGTATCGATCACCGAGTTTAATTTTCCAATGTTCATATTACAAATTGGAATATTTCATAACTGCATTTAGTATTAACAAATGTATGAAATTTCCTTATTTTTCTTGCATATTGACTGTTCCAGTTTCAAAGTTTATCAAGTTTAATTAGTCTTTTCCTGAATTTTCAAATTTTTTAAAGTAAACTATTTTCAGATTGACAAATATTGGATATCAAATGCAAATTTTGAAATGTGTGTGTATCTTAAACATTCGAAATATCTTGGGTCTGAAAACATAAAATGATTCAACTTTCCAGCTTTTGATTTCTTGAATTTTTATGTTTTATATTTCAAACAGTCAAACTTTCTAATTAAAAAACAACAAAAACTACGAATAACCACTTGTTTTTAAATTTCTATTGTAATTATATGAAGTTTATCAAAAAATTAAAAAAAAACCATTCCAGCTTCATGTTTCGAATACCTATTGTCTCAAAAATGTTTAAAAAAAACAAGTTTCTTAATATCCAAATTATAACATTTTTGAATTATTCAAATATTTAAGTTTTTCCAATTTATAACTTCCAAATGGTTTATAAAACCAAAAGCAAAGAATACAAAAACAAATCACAAATATTGACCAACTGTGGTTAGTTTTAACATAATTATAAAGTCTGGATCATCTCTGAAATAATTAGGAAGAGCAAACTATCATCCTTAAAAACCACCTTTATGAAGTCAACTCTGTACATAAATAAAAGTTCATCACATGTAAAATTGTTTTTAATTCTCTTTTTATAGCACTTGTAAATCCATCACAAAACATGCATGATTGAAAGTTGTGTGGAATTTATAAACCATTAAATGCCGTTCAACAGCATCAAAATTGTAAAGGTAATATATTAGTATCGTTTCTAGGAACGCTTACAAACATGAAAAATTAATATAAAGGAACGGGCTCACCGGAAAATTCAAATGAAATGACGACCCTAGATGTTGGAGGAGTCCGCCAGGAAAACTGCTTGAATCTTCGGAGAGTTTGATTTCCAAAATTTCCTAAAGTTTCCATTGTTTGATTGGTTCCGTTTTAAAAGCTGAGCCTATTTTCCAAATCTTGAAATTTTCAATTTTTGATGACAGACTCTCAGACACTCGGCCACAGCCTACAGAGTCAGTACAAAATAATCAATTTCCCAATATAAACCTAAAAGTACAAATTCACTCAAGTAAACGTTACTTGAAAATTCTGCTGTAAACCTAAATGAGTTTTGAACCAAAATAAAGCTTTCAAGACTACAGGGTTTGAGAACTTCAAAAATGACTCCAAATCGACTCAGTCTAATAAAGTACCTCAAAAAGGACAACAATAATAAAAAATTATAAAATGAAAAAAAAATGCCAACAAAGGACTTAAAAAAGTTTAAAAAAAATTATTGCATACATCAAAAACGGTCTGCAAGGTGTATTTAATTTTTTTTCCGAAAAAGAATAAGTGGGATTATTCAAACTGATACAGATATAAATCAATCAATAGTAATAAAAATGGCAAAGTCTGATTAACGAAATTGAAATCGTGGAATTTAAAACATTCAGAAAGCGTGATAGATACATAACAAATTTTGATATTTATATTTTTCATTTTTAGAACTTTTTACAATTTGGAACCAAAAACGAATGAACAGTTCTTAATTAAGTTAATTTTCTTTCTTTCATGCCTCTTAAAGATTTCGTTGCTTTTGACTTGAAATTTTGCCTTCAGGCTCAAAGAAATTCTCTTTGAATTCGCCTTTATTCGCCGAATATTTAATTCTAAAACCAATTTCAAATGCAACATTAAGGTAAGATTTCTTTAATTTTGTAGTTGTACATAAATCCTTTAAAAGGAATCGTGTGTTTATTGTTAAATTTAAAAACTCTCTTACAGTTGAAAATTTTTTCTAAAATTTAAAACTCTAAACGATCACAATATGATTGTTAGTTGTTGACATCAACAATGCTTTTGAACAGATAACACACACCGCACATGAGAAATCAGTTTTTTCTTGTGATTATTTCATCCTGCGACTTACACAATGAAAAAAAAAAAAAAAAAAAACAAAAAAAATTAGAAGTTGTGTCAAAAACAAAACCATCAGTCTTACTCTTATCATCTAGTTAAAATAAGAATTCAACGATGGCTCGACAATTTCAGTTGTAGCCGAAAAAAAACCTCAAAAAAATGGCACGAATTGCGAAATCAAACTGATCAGTCAAAAAATAATAGGTAGTGTTAAATTTAGTTTCAAAGGCAGCACCTCGTACCTTTCGAAAGCTAGACCAAGTCGTCGCTAAGTCTAGCCAAATCATATTTTTCGATGATTTTTTTTCTTTTATTGTATTTTTTTTTCTTTTCACTTCGTCGTTATCAAGTCGAATGATTTGTGAAATAGTTTCAGTTAGTTTTGTTTTATTTATTTCCTATAACGCAAATCATGTGTTTTTGAAAAGGAAAAGCCGATTCCTTGCGTCAGGTCAGTGAATGTTATCAGTGCGAGACTTCTGGAAATTTACAGCGAAAATGCACCAAAAATTATACGCATCTTCCGCACGGCTCGAGCCGCGACATTTGAATAGTAAGAACCGAAATGTTTTCAATCTTTTTTTGTAAATACCTAATAACACTTCCTGAAGTATTTTAAGTTTGAAATGACTACTTATTTGAAATACAATCTTGCATAATCTTTTTGTAGCATGAAGACACTCTGTACTCTTATTTGTACATGAAAAGTTTCCTTAAAAAATAAGAAAAAAAATCACACAAATATACTTTCGTACGAGGAATATACGCAATCATATTGTGAATTTTGATAAAACTTTTAGAAACGTCGCTGGTGAACTGGCAACAAAACACAGACTTCCAACAATCTAGTACTTCAATTTTCTTTGTCGGAAGTCGGAAGTCCGGACTTCCGAAGTATAATAGCGCCAGCATTAAATTTTACTTCGGAAGTCTGTCTGTGTTTCGTTGTCAGTTCACCAGCGACGTTTCTAAAAAATTTATTTAAATTTTCAATATAATTTAGTGCTGGCGTGTTAATAGATTTTTCTTAATCAAAGCAATCGAAAGATTGACTTTAATTCAATCACGGTATAGAAAAGTACAGATACCGGTATTTCGATAGCAACGGGCTACCTACTTCCAACAAAGAAAAGTGAAGTACTAGATTGTCGGAAGTCTGTGTTTTGTTGCCAGTTCAACAGCGTTTTTGGAAATTTAATTCAAGAGGACATCATCCTCTTCAGTGAGTGAAATACCGGTATCTGTGTTTCTCTTACACCGTCGTTGAATTAAAGTGAATCTTTCGATTTCTTTGATTCAATAGAATTGTTCAACAAAGTAGGCTCACAACACATATTAGATAGATTTTTTACTTTTTCTATGGTTGGTGGATTCAAAACTCCAGAGGACACCAACAACTGAGTTGAGAATTACTCTTGCAATAAATGCTGCATGATTCTTCATGGGGTATACATGTTCTTTGAGACCGTCAATTGTAACTTTTGATAAAAAGTTTTTCAAAAACGATGTTGACGAGCTTTTTTGAGTTCTTTTCTATTATGTTCAACGAATATGGGGATAATCCAGTAGCACCTCAACACTAACCTCATTGTTTCTATACCTGAACATTTCATTCCAGGCTTCTCGTTTAATAATGAAATTCACACCACCCCCGGCATCACTCCGTGGACCACTTCAGATCCCGGACAAAATTATGATGGGACCTGGGCCCTCAAACTGCTCCAAGCGGGTCCTAAACGCCCTGGTCAACACCAGTCTGAGCAATTTCCACGCGGAACTTTTCCAAGTGATCGACGAAGTGAAGGACGGCCTTCGATATATCTTCCAAACCGATAGTCGTACTACGATGTGTATCACCGGATCTGCTCACACCGGAATGGAAGCATTGCTGAGCAATCTTCTCGAGGACGGTGAGCGGGTGCTGATCGCCGTTAGCGGAATTTGGGCAGAACGGGCCGTCGAAATGGCCACTCGATACGGAGCGGATGTTCGTACGATTACCGGTGTCGGTGATCGACCTTTCACGATGACAGAATTCGAGAATGCATTGAAAGAGCATAAACCAAAGTGCTTGTTCGTGGTGCACGGAGATTCTTCGAGTGGACTTCTTCAACCTCTGGAAGGTTTGGGTCGGCTTTGTCACGAACACGACTGTATGCTGCTGGTGGATGCCGTGGCCAGTTTGTGCGGAGTTCCCTTCTACATGGACAAGTGGGAGATCGACGGAGTATATACCGGATCGCAGAAAGTTCTGGGAGCGCCTCCAGGCATCACACCGATCTCCATCAGCGATCGAGCCTTGTGAGTATTATAAAGTTTAAAAGTCAATATGTTCAAGTACTTTTCGGGTGATTTGAATATAGAGATCAGGGCAAAGGTGATATATGTAAATTCGAAATCCAAATTTTAAAATGTAATGTTTCTTTTTTATAAGTTAATCGTTACTTTAGAAAAAATGTGACAGTTGATCAAAAATGACGAAGCACATTCATGTCTAAAAATATCTACAAAATTTTATGCACACATTCACACCTATCGGGCCAACAGTATGGATATGCGCCTTGTCTTACACAGTACGCCTCACATTCTCTGCACTTTTTATCGTTATCGGTTGTGAATCGTCCCTCATCGCTCGATAGGAAGACTGTGAACAAAATTTAAAGAAAATAATTTTCAATAACTTTTTAATTACTTATATTGCACATCTCAAGGAATCAAAATCATCAAAATTTAAAAAAATCAAATGTTTTTAATACCCTCAGCGTTAATTTTCCGCAGTTCGTTACGCGATCGAGGAGATGCTTCTCCAAAGCTGGCGAATCCGATAGCAATCACTAAAAGAAGCAAAAAATTAAGAAATTTCATGATTGTGGTGTTGCAAGTTATCACTAGAAATCTGTGGGAATCTTTTCAATTGTAGCATCTTATATAGATTTAGGTCTTTTGTTTGTATAACGAGAAAGTATGACCAACTGAAGGGTTTTTAGCAATCAACGTAAATTTATGTAGGATCATTGAACAAATAAAAATGCATACGACATCCATCTGTTATCAGCTGACTTCGACTGTGTTTTTAAATCTTACTTCGGGTTCACTGATTGAGTAAATTCAGCAAATGTCTTGAGAAGTTTGCACCTTCAGCTCAAATTGAGCAAGGTCCTGGTTGGCGAACATTGTATACGTTCCCATTTTAATGTCGCTGAATTGGCAACATTATTCAGGTTCCATCGTCAGCAGTATATAAGTATTATTAAATATATCATTTTGAACAGTATTTTATACAAAGTTTTTATGGAGATGATTTTAGATTATATTTTCAATTTTGAAAATTTCATGAACATTTTTGCTTGAACAATGCATACCTGAACTATACTAAAAACATTAGGTACTACCTTCAAGTCACTCATTATTTGTGTTTAAGTGCCCTTACTTTCAAAGTTATTCTTCCTCTTCTTTTTTTACCAACATAGCCCAAACTGGCAAGCATCCTGGAAAATGATAGATTTGTACCCTTCATTTTTCTTTTCAACATACTATCTGATACATTAATGTTATTTATTTTATTTACATAGTATTCCGTCTCACGACATAACTTGACGAACATAATTCCTAAAATTCACTCGGTTCATAGCAACCGTTCTCCAATTTCTCGGGCACCCCACGTTCGCCAGATCACGCTCCACTTGGTCTAACCACCTCGCTCGTTGCGCCCCCGCTCGTCTTGTTCCTACCGGATTCGTAGCGAACACCTGTTTTGCAGGACAGTCGTCCGGCATTCTCGCAACATGTCCAGCCCAGCGTATCCGGCCAGCTTTCACCACCTTCTGGATACTGGGTTCGCCGTAGAGTCGCGCGAGCTCGTGGTTCATCCTTCGCCTCCACACTCCGTTCTCCTGTACGCCGCCAAAGATGGTTCTTAACACTCGTCGCTCGAATACTCCGAGTGTACGCAGGTCCTCCTCGAGCAATATCCATGTCTCGTGCCCGTAGAGAACAACCGGTCTAATAAGCGTCATATACAGGTTACACTTCGTACGAGGGCAAAGTCTTCTCGACCGCAGTTGCTTGTGGAGTCCATAGTAGGCACGACTTCCGCTGATAATTCGCCTCCGGATCTCACGGCTGGTGTCATTGTCTGCGGTCACCAGTGAGCCGAGATAGACAAAGTCTTCGACTATCTCCAGCTCGTCGCCGTCGATCATGACCTTGTTATTACTGGACAAGCGGGTTCGGTCGGTCTCGGATCCGCAGGCCAGCATGTACTTCGTCTTGGACGTATTAATCATCAACCCAATCCTTCCTGCTTCGCGTTTCAGTTTGCGGTAGATCTCCTCCACCGCCGCAGATGATCTGCCGACTATATCAATGTCATCGGCAAAGCAGATAAGTTGACTGGATCTGTTGAAAATCGTGCCCCGCATTTCGCCCACCGCTCGTCGAATAACACCTTCTAGCGCCACGTTGAACATCATGCAGGATAGACCATCACCTTGTCGAAGCCCCCTGCGCGATTCGAATGAACTCGACAATTCACCCGAAATCCGCACACAGCACTGCGTTCCATCCATCGTCGCCTTGATCAGTCTGATTAGCTTCCCGGAAAAGCCGTTCTCGTCCATGATTTTCCATAGCTCGTTACGGTCGATCGTGTCGTATGCGGCTTTGAAGTCGATGAATAGATGATGCGTAGGGACTTGGTGTTCACGGCATTTTTGGAGGATTTGCCGTAATGTGAATATCTGGTCCGTCGTAGACCGTCCCTCCATGAAGCCGGCCTGATGACTTCCCACGAATCTGTTTGCTTGTGGCGTGAGGCGGCGGAGTAGGATTCGGGACAACACTTTGTAGGCGGCATTGAGGACAGTGATCGCTCGGTAGTTCTCACAGTCCAATTTGTCGCCCTTCTTTTAGATGGGGCATATTACCCCCTCCTTCCACTCCTCCGGTAGCTGTTCTATGTCCCAGATCCGGACTATCAACCGGTGTAGGCAGTCGGCCAACCTGTCCGGGCCCATTTTGATGAGTTCAGCTGCGATGCCATCCTTCCCAGCCGACTTGTTTCTATTCAGCTGGCGAATGGCTTCCTTAACTTCACTCATCGTTGGGAGTGGCTCCTCTTCGTCGTTGGCTACGCCGGCGATGTACCTTCCCCCACCGTCTTGATCTCCTGCATGTGCGCCGTTCAGGTGTTCATCGAAGTGCTGCTTCCACCTTTTGATCACCTCACGATTGTCCGTCAGGATACCCCCGTCCTTATCCCGGCACATTTCGGCTTGCGGCACGAAGCCTTTGCGGGATGCGTTGAGTTTCTGATAGAACTTCCGTGTTTCTTGGGAACGATGCAGCTGCTCCAGCTCCTTGAGCTCCTCCTCCTCCAGGCGGCGCTTTTTCTCCTGGAAAAGTCGGACTCGCTGCCTCTTCCGCTGTCGGTGATTTTCCACATTTCGACGGGTGCCTCTTTGCACTACTGCCGCCCGCGCGGCATTCTCTTCGTCCATCACCCTCCTACACTCCTCGTCGAACCAGTCGTTCCGTCGAGATCGCTCCACATAACCGATGACGTTCTCCGCAGCACTGTTGATGGCTGTTTTGATGGTATCCCAACAGTCCTCGAGAGGGGCTTCGTCAAGCTCGCCCTCTGCCGGCAGCGCTGCTTCGACCGATTGCGCGTAGTCTGCCGCGACCTCAGGTTGCTTCAGTCGCGCGATATTTAACCGAGGCGGGCGCCGGTTTCGCGTGTTGTTCACTACGGAGAGTTTTGGGCGCATCTTCACCATCACCAGATAATGGTCCGACTCGATGTTGGCGCCCCGACAGGATCTGACGTCGATGATGTCCGAAAAGTGCCGGCTGTCGATCAAAACGTGGTCGATCTGTGATTGAGTTTGGTACGGTGATCTCCAGGTGTACTTGTGTGGGAGGCGGTGCTGAAAAAAGGTACTACGTACGGCCATTCGTTTGGAGGCGGCGAAATCAATGAGTCTGAGGCCGTTTTCGTTGGTCAGCTGGTGCGCGCTGAACCTTCCAATTGTCGGTTTAAATTCCTCCTCCTGGCCGACCTGAGCATTGAAATCCCCGATGACGATCTTGATATCATGTTTTGGGCAACGGTCGTATTCACGCTCCAGCTGCGCGTAGAATTCGTCTTTGTCGTCACCGGTACTTCCGAGGTGAGGGCTGTGCACGTTGATGATGCTGATGTTGAAGAACCGGCCCTTGATTCTCAACCGGCACATTCGTGAGTTGATCGGCCACCACCCGATCACGCGCTTTTGCATCTTTCCCATCACTATAAAAGCTGTTCCAAGCTCGTGTGTGTTGCCGCAGCTCTGGTAGATGGCACGACCATCTGGATACGTTCGTACCGTGGAGCCCTTCCAGCATACCTCCTGCAGCGCTACGATGTCGAATTTGCGGCTCTTCAATTCGTTGGAGAGCACGTGGGTACTGCCCACAAAATTTAGAGATCGGCAGTTCCATGTTCCAAGTTTCCAATCGCTAGTCCCTTTTCGTCGCGTGGGTCTTTGCCGATTTCCATCCGAAATTTGTTGTTCGTTATTCGTTGCTTATGTTTTTTAGTAGTCACAGGCTCGCAAGGCCCGCAGCTAACCCCACTATCTCGCAGGAGGACCGTCGCACACAGGGGTAAAACATGAAAAAGGCGATCAAAACTGTTTTCTGCCGAAACTGTTCGTTTTAGACCTATAGTGTCTTCGAGACAAATGACCAGCATTACAAGGGCTAAAAAATAAGTTTTTTAAAAAATTGATTAATCCACCTAGTAGTGAGTTAGAAAAACTAACTTTTTTAATATCCATTTTAGAGCTGTACTGTCTGAGAAAAGTTTTTAGCTTGTACCAATTCTAGCAACTTTGCTAAAGAAGTCATAGCTGTAACATTAATCGTTTCAAAGTTATGACAATTTTTAGAAAAATAACACCAATTTTCAGTTTTTTCAACATAACTTTTTTGCGCGTGATTTTTCATTTAAAATATGTTCTAGAGAGTTTTGAAGACAGAAAAGTTGTACACTTTTGCTGAATATACTGTATAGAAATTTTGAAGTTTAAACGAGATATCTTAAAAATACTTAACAAAAATAGTCATTTTGAACTGGTTATATCTCCTGAGTTCGGACGAGTTCGGTTACATATTTTACAGTTTTGCAATCAAAAAAGTATCGCCTTTCAAACAATATACAATTAAAAGTGGCCAATTTTGATCCTCATTGTGTAAATGTCAATAGAAGTGAGATAAAAATGTAGTTTTTATACTAATTTGAGCCCATCTACCATCTCAAGTCCAGGTGGTTCAAGTAGGCCTACTTATAGGAATCCTACATGTTGCAGCCAAATAGTAATAGTTATGCTCAAATTAGTATAAAAACTTCACTTTCGGCTCACTTCTATTGACATTTACACTATGAAGGTCACAATTGGCCACTTTTAATTGTACATTGTTTGAAAGGCGATACTTTTCTAATTGCAAAACTGTAAAATATGTAACCGAACTCGTCCGAACTCAGGAGATATAACCAGTTCAAAATGACTATTTTTGTTAAGTATTTTTAAGATATATCGTTTAAACTTCAAAATTTCTATACAGTATATTCAGCAAAAGTGTACAACTTTTCTGTCTTCAAAACTCTCTAGAACATATTTTATATGAAAAATCACGCGCAAAAAAGTTATGTTGAAAAAACTGAAAATTGGTGTTATTTTTCTAAAAATTGTCATAACTTTGAAACGATTAATGTTACAGCTATGACTTCTTTAGCAAAGTTGCTAGAATTGGTACAAGCTAAAAACTTTTCTCAGACAGTACAGCTCTAAAATGGATATTAAAAAAGTTAGTTTTTCTAACTCACTACTAGGTGGATTAATCAATTTTTTAAAAAACTTATTTTTTAGCCCTTGTAATGCTGGTCATTTGTCTCGAAGACACTATAGGTCTAAAACGAACAGTTTCGGCAGAAAACAGTTTTGATCGCCTTTTTCATGTTTTACCCCAGTGTGCGTCGTGATGTTGCTGTTTTGGGTCCCGAACACCACCAGGACGTTGTTGCACTCCGCACGCCGCCCCTAACATGGAGAACAGACGCGTACGGAGCCCCCTAACTCATTCTGCATGCGACCAAAGCATCCACCGGGGTTGGGTACCCGATCTCCGCTAAGGTTGCTCGCACCCCAGCTAGTACCACGGGGAGGTAGAGAATCGGAGTTGCAGACAAGAGGTGATATGACCACTACCCGAAGGTTGGGTGTATGGGGTCTCGAGTTGCACATTGTCTACTCCACTAGCGATACATTAATGTATTGCAGATATCACTACGAGCAGGCCAACCATGTGGTAAATAGCATAAAAGATACTGGAATAAGGGGAGGAATAAAATGTGGAATTCGCTCCTTATGCATATGAATAATGTGCAAAGTGTTGAATTACTTTATATAAAAGCCATACAATGTATAAGTCTGAAATCGTGGAAAAGGTTGGATCTCACAAAATAGTTTATCATCGACAGGACATATTTTGGACCAAAGGACCAATTTTGGACCACCTTGTCTAACTTCTCTTATAAAGCAACAAATCATGAATTTATTTATCAAATATAGTTGAACCTTATGTAATGCATTTTTTTTTTCATTATTAGTTTCTTTATAAAAGATCTAGACAAGGTGGTCCAAAATAAGTCCGTAACCTATTGTCCACCGTCGCTTCGGAATTCGGGATCGAAACCTACTGCAACTTACCGAAGTTTCGGAAGTTGATTTGTTCCTTCCCACATCCTATAGTTAGTTTTGCTACAGCACAATACACAATTTCTCACACCTTAGCAGTTATTTTGCACTTGATTTGATATTAGTTCCTCTTTTTTAATACTTTTTGCTTCTTTATTAAGAACGACTGTTTCACGGAGCGATTTGTCAACACCTGCTCTAACTCCTCTTTAACATTATTAAATATCTATTTAATATCATAACTTTCTATAATAAGCCCTAAAAGTTTCCAGTTTTTAAAAGAAACTTTTAAAAATAAATTTGGGGTTCTTTCAGACTTCATTTGAAAGGAAAACATGAATGAACATGTGTCAAAAACTTTAAAATAAAAAAAATTGCGATTCAAATCAGATTTTTTTTAAACTATTGTAAACTCAATTAATATAAACTTTTAAGCTTAAACATTGTTTTTGAAATATTTTCATTATAAATAATGTTAAACAACAAACCAATAAATATATTTCCAGCTGAATTCTCACCTGAAGATCAAGTATAAGTTCTTTTATCATCAAAAATTACCATTCACAATTTATTCGTTTATTAAAATCCTGTAAAAATAATTTAAATTTAAATCTAGATTTTCAAAAAACGCAATACTCAAACTCAAATAAGATCATGTTATATAATAATGCCATGGTTGCCAATGGTTGCAAATTGACTATGAATAAATATAAAATGGAAAAATGGAGAAACAAAAAATTTCGAAGCAGCGATCTCTTGCAATTGGATACCTTATTGAAGTTCACTCATTGATATTTTAATGTTGATTATGAATTTAAACTTCGAGCTAAATCTCAATCTGATTTTTAAATCATAATTTCGAATCTGAATTTTTAACCTGAATTAAAACTTTTGAATTATCTGAATTGAAATCGATTTTTGAATCTTATTCTATATCTATACATATAAAAATGATTGTGTGTCTGTCTGTCTGTTCCCTATAGACTCGAAAACTACTGATCCGATTAATGTGAATTCTGGTATGCAAGAGTTTTTAGGGTCGGAGATGGTTTCTTAAATACTTTCAAACCGCTCTGATTTAAAGGAGAAGGGGCTCCCATACTGAACGATCATCGTAAAATTAGGTGTGAAGCCGATTTGAAGACCGGGAATGCTTTCTAAAATACTTTCCAACTCTTCCAAATTAAAATAGCGAGGCTCCGATACAAAATTAACAAAAATTTGACACAATACGAACAGTTTTCGGAAACTACTGAACCGATCAACGTGAAATTTGGTTTTAAGCCTGTTTCTATTTAGACCGGAAATCCTGTCAAAACCCTTACAAAATTGACATAAAATAGACAACATTTTATCAATTCTAGAAGTATTTTTGTTAAAAATTGATGAACATAAGTGTTTTTACATAACGAGATAATTTATTACTTACTTACTTAATGATCCCGCGCCGATCCACCGGTGCATAGGGCCGTGGTAAAAGACCTCCACTGTTGACGATCCGGAGCCAGCGTCTTCACCTGGTCCCAGTCAAGATTCTCGTCGACAGTTCGGATTTCAGCGGCTAGGCTTCGCCGCCACGAGTTTCTGGGCCTGCCTCTTCTTCGATGACCTTCTGGATTCCAGTCAAGCGCCTCTCTGCAAATCTCGTTTTCATCTTTTCGCAGCGTGTGCCCAATCCATCTCCACTTACGTTCCCGAATCTCGATTTCTAGCGCCTTTTGATGACACCGGCGATGTAGTTCCTCATTCGAGATCCAGTTGCCAGGCCAGCAAGCGCGGATGATGTTCCGCAGGCAGCGGTTTACAAATACTTGCAGTTTTCGCGTCGTCACCGCATATGTGCACCAAGTTTCGCACCCGTACAGCAATACGGATTTGACGTTTGAGTTGAAGATTCGGATTTTTGTTCGTAGAGAGATCTGGCGTGACCGCCAGATGTTTCGGAGATTCGCAAACGCAAATCGGGCCTTTCTGATCCGGGTTTCGATATCCTTTCTGGTACCACCATCAGGCGCTATCTGGCCACCAAGATACTGGAAGCACTCCACTTTCTCAACTTGTTGCCCAGCTACCATGAAACTGGAGGAATCTCCTGTGTTGATCTCCATCGACTTGGTCTTTCCGACATTGACTTTGAGACCTGCTGCCTTGGAACTTTCGGTGAGGTCGTCGAGTTTGCTCTGCATATCTGGTTGTGTTTTGGCGAGCAAAACAATATCGTCAGCCAGGTCAAGGTCGTTCAGTTGCTCCATTGTTAAAGGATTCCACGGCAATCCTCGGTTCGGTGCACAGTCGATCGATAATTTATTGAACTGTATAAATTGTATTAAAAACGCTTCCCATTTTAACCAATGAATGACTCTCATATTCAATAAATGTAACATACATATTATTAGAAAAAATCCAATGTTTTGGTGTTTTCATAAAGTTTGGCACAAATTTTGGTTATGTACAAATTTGCCTGTATCTTAAAACTCCTCCCGCTTCAAAACAAACATTTTTTTAATTCAAAGGGCTTTTTTTCATTGTTTTTAAGATCCCTCCTATTTTTTCTGAGAGGTGGGTCCTTCAA
Organism: Uranotaenia lowii; assembly: GCF_029784155.1. Classification (NCBI taxonomy): domain Eukaryota; kingdom Metazoa; phylum Arthropoda; class Insecta; order Diptera; family Culicidae; genus Uranotaenia; species Uranotaenia lowii. The sequence goes on from NC_073692.1 coordinate 358,866,344, forward strand.
TATTGAAACTTTCAAATCTTGAAGTTGAAAAATAGTCTGTCATATTAAATAGAAACTTTTGAAAATATATCCTGAAAACTTTCAAATGATGATTAAGATTTTTATAAAGAACTCTTTAGTAACAAAATAGGAAAGTTCCTTTCATCGATGGTTGAAATCTTAAAATTGGCATTAAAATCTGGTGAACTTAGCTTATTATTGCCAGAAGTTTTCCGCACTTATCTGGGCCATTTAAAACCTAGCAAAACTCATTGCTCATGCATTCTATTTCGAAATTTCCAAACCATAATTCAGGTATTATTCGGAAAAATTTGACAAATGCAGGAACTATTGAACAAAAATCAAAAAGAAAACATTTGAATCATTATTTATATCGAAAAACATAACCAGATATTGAATCGTATTTCAGGTTTTCAAAAAATTGTATATGTTTATTTTTATAAATCTAGCTTAAAAAAATTCATTTTTGGAAGACAAAATTTGAAACTAGAACTATGAAATTTGTTTTTTTTATTTTCCAAAAAAAAAGGTGAATGAATTCGGACAAAATCAGAATTTTTTTAACAAAATTTGGGCAATCGGGCCGGGCCGAACATTTCCCATTTTTTATTGAATATTTAGGCAAGTCCGGGTAAAACTCGGTAATCTGGCCATTATTTTGCTCATTTGATTTGAAGTTACAATTTTAATAGCGTCAGCACTAAATTTTACTTGGGAAGTCCGGACTTCCTAAACTAAATTGTAGGAAGTCTGTGTTTTGTTGCCAGTTCACCAGCGACGTTTCTAAAAAAAATATTTAAATTCTCAATAGTTTTTTTTAAGAAACCCTTTGATTTCGAACAAAAAATCTATGAATAAAACAAATTTTCAAAAGTTAAAGTAAAAGATTTAAATTTTGCGGTTCAAATTGGATCTATGAAAATTCGATCCTAGTTAAAGATTTTAGTTTGAAATTTGGTTCTAGAAAAAAAACTGCAATATTAATAATGTTGAGCAATACATAAGGAAAACATATGGAATTCCTTTAAATTTCTTGATAAGAAGATACGCGTTATGACTTTTCATTAAAAATCAATTTCTGTGATTTTTTTTAAATAAGTTTTTCAAAGGACAAAATAAACTTAAATTCTATATAAATTTTGTAATTTTCAGCAGGATTGTGCAAACGAACTGACTTTGATTAAATTAAAAAATCGAACCAACAAGCAAAATTAAAAGCCTGCAATCTCTTGCGATTCGAATTCCTTACTGAAATAGTCATCTTGATAATTTTATTTTGATTTCGGAACTCATTTACGAGCTGAATCTGAAGCTAAATTTTGAACAGTTCATAGTTCTGAATTTCAATACGTTTTCTGAAATGTACATAAAAACGGTTTCTGAATTTAGAAATACGAGCCAAGAATTGAAATCAGTTTCAGAGCCTTGAAGGAATCCATAATTATAATTTGAATGTTTTGGGTTTCAATGATTATTATTTATTTCAATTATGTCTTGCAAATCTAAATAAAAATAAAAATTTCGATGGATGAATCTGTATTGCCATTTTGAAGCTTTGTTAGGTTTGAATTTGCATAAGATAAGGTTCATGAACTTCGAATCTGAATATGAAACAAAAACTCAGAGTGATTTATAATCTTTTTTCATATTCCGAAAAATAATAAATGAATTTTAAAAAATGCGTATGAGTATCGACAATCATGATTCAAATTTTGAAGGATATGTAAAACCAAATTTAAACGATGATTTCAGCTTTTTATATCATTTTTTAATGATGATTTGAACCGAAATCAAAATTCAAGATACATAACCAGAATAATGAAAACACCAATATAATTTCGATTTTGATTATGTGGAACCAGAATCTCTGAAATGAGTTAAATCTAATTTCAAATTTAGTATTCAAAAATGAATTACTACCAATAAGTGAGAAAATTTTGAAAAACTGTGGCAGAATTCTGAACCTGGAATACGTTTTCGAGGTTTTGACATCAGTTCTGAGCCATGATTGTTTTATAGAATAACCTCACTCCATCATCAACATATGTATGATTAGGAATTACAAATTTTAAGTGAAAAGTACATATTTAGTATACTTCGTTAGCTTTTGATGGATCCTCTTTGAGGGGGCATTATAGATGGCACACGTGTTGCCCAAAAATTAAAGCCAAAAATTTTTATCATTGGACAATATCTAAAAAACCACTTGACAGTATACGTAACACAAATTTGCTAATGTAAACATTACATAACTAGACAGCTTCGCTGAAGCGCTATGCAATTCACATCTGAAAAAAACGAAATGGGCTATTAATTTCGGCAAGAGCTATGTTCGAAATTATAATAATGCTGAATACTCAGTAGAATTGAATATCAACTGGTTTTCTATCAATAACAAAAGGGAAAAGCAATGTTGGTGCCTATATTTTACTGGTTGATTTTGGAAGATATCGCCGCCCTGAATTCAAATCGTTCGGCAGATGTGTCTACCATCTCCAGTGTTGGTGATATGACGTGTGGAAATTTTAAAGTTGATCAGCTTTGAGTAAAATCGAATTTTGATTATCTTTGATAAACTGATAAACCTACTTGAAAATTAAAATCAAATTTTGAATCTATTTATGATCCAATCTCGGGATGCTTATTGATCTCTCCTGAAATCTGAGACAAACTTGCAACGAGGGCACAGGAGCTTAAAGTATACCTGTGAATTCAGGACAGTGTTTTCCGGAATCGCGGGAGACCCAATTCTTGTAAAATTTTCTTTCTCTTGCTCTCCGGTATAAAAAAAACATCACGTTTGTTTTCTCTCGATTTCACCAATGCATGGAAAAGAAAACTAGTCATTTTTTTTTGCAGTTTTTGTTTGTTGGTCGGTACTTGTTTATTTGGTTAGAATAAATTTGATTCACAGAACCGTTTTCTCCCAGTGATTATAAGAACACTGTCGTATTAAACAGAAGGTTTGGAAAGTCTTCGATGCTGGGTTCACCGTCGAAGCTGATGATGTCGATGAACCTGGCTGCTGAAACTAAAAAAATATGCCACACTTTGGGGCCTGACGGAAATGTTGATCGAACCACTGGACACAGCAGCATGTAATGGTATTGGAGCAGGTAAATGTTTTAAATCAATTTATTACTGACGGAAGAACTGATATGTGACAGTTTTTTTTGGATTGTTTTCAGGTCAAACTAAAGTGAAATGAGATATTATTCATTGATATAAAAATATTTGAAAAAATTATTGTTTTATTTACGACAAAAAAATATCGAAATTTCTGGCAAATCTCGAATGGAAGCCATTTCGAACCTACAGGAACACTCTATACTCCTTGCAAATTACAGGATAAAACTGTTTCGCATCTACAGGTGTATTTGACAGTTGTTTTCCTGAGCTAATTTCATGCCCCGAAATGGTCCTGTAATTTTAGCTGTTGAAAATACAGGACAAAATCGTCCCGACCACGGGAGAAATGATTAAGTATGCAGATCTTGGATAGATATTTTAGTTTCAAAAATAGAACGCTTTAAAAAATTAAGTTCGATTTTTTTTAGAAATTTCAATAGATAAGATTACAACTATTTCAGGCATAAAGAAAGTCTTTAAGTCTTTGATATAGAAGATTTTAACTCATTTAACAATTTTGTTGGGGACTGCAAAACGATTTTACTCATGCTCTAAGAAATATCAAAAATTCCATTTTCCAACCTTTTCCAAAATTCAATCTAGCTACAGAAAATTTCGGATTTTTGGAGGGATTATATTCTTAATAATAACATAAGGTTATGTTTCCTGTCAATAATAGTTCATCTCAGATGATTTATTATCACTCTTCGTTTGTTTTCCACTGATGAAAACTTTCAACAAAAATAAATAGGTACACACAAAACTTTCGGGGCTCCACTTAGCAAAATTTCGCTGTTACTTTCCGTTAGCAAAAATATTTTTTTACTGTTGAGTTAGCAAAAAGCTAAATTTACTTGATTTTAGCAATTAGAAAGTTCATTTTGCTTGACTTTAGCAAAACAAAGTTTTTCTAGCCGCTTTGTGCACAGACAACAGCCGCCGCGGGTTTTAAGAAAAATAACAAACAGACATGATTGTGCGCGGTTCCGAAAGTTCGATGCTTGTGGTTCTAGTGGTGGCTAAGTCAACAACAAAATACTAACCAAATCGACACCGGATGCGTACAGGTAAGGGCGAATTATAAATTGTACAAATTTTCCGATTTTTAAATCCAAAATTGTTTGTTTTTCTTTCAGGTTACAACTGCAACACAAAACCCCCATCAGACCAGAAATAAAGGGGACCACAGCTGGAATTTCAACGAGCTGCATCCGGCACACACTCTGGTGCATTCGTCGATGAAGATGGAACCGGAATTTCCGTTGATCGAACGTGAAATTAAATTAAAAAAAAAATTAAAAATAAATTGAAAGTGAAGTAAATTTGTGAATTCTATTTCATAATCAAACGTTCTCCCTGATTCTCCAGAGAAAAAACAATAAATTTTGAAATTTCAGATCCGGGCGATCTTTTCTTCCGGTTTTTGCTAAAAAATTGAGTAAAAATTGCGGCGGCTATCTTTTTTTCTCGTTTGCTAAAATTATAGTTAAAAAATATTGCTAATTTTTTTGCTAAGTTTCTAGCTGGTCAAATTTGAGCAAATTTTTGCTAAATTCTGGCCTCGAAAATTTTGTGTGTACTTTCCAAACATCATTGCTAACAGTTCCTAGTATCGCTTGATGTTTGGCTTGCATTTACAACCGTCCACTCTGCAGACTCCAAGCTGACCATTATCTGCACAACGGTCCATACATTCTTGGCATTTCCGGTCAAAATCGGTGGCCAACTCACCACGACTGTTCGAGGAGTAAGCTGTAATCAAAAGAAGGAAAAAATATTTGGTTTACATTTTGAAAAAATTAAACTCTTCGGGTTTTGTTAACTTTCATTAAAAAAAGATTTTAATGGGTCAAAATTTTCGTCAAATCTAGCATTTGACATTAGCTATATAAAAAAATCCTATTCTGTAGGGCAGAATAAAAATCCTTGAGCAATCATTAAACATTTACCTTTAGTGTCGTATCCGTGGATTTCGTTATACGATCGGGGCGATCCTGCTCCAAGGCTGGCGAAGCCGATGGCGATCAGCAAAAGAAATAAAAAATGGAGAGACTGCATCGCTGTGCTGCTTATCGTAATCTTGATTAACTACTGTAAAGATTTCATTAAAAACTAGCGACTTTTATAGCCGTTGGAAATCATGTAACAATGAATTCGTCCAAACGTGAAGTTTTTCGCCTTCACAGCAAATTTGTCTGCAAGGATCCTTGGGAGAGGAAAAAATCAAACAGATCATCTTTTTCTTATCAGTGCGATTAGAGATTTATTTTTATTTTACATACCAATTCGATTAGACTATTTTTGGTTCATTAAACTGTGAACAAAGCTACTAAACTTTTGAAGAAACATTATAAAAAAATAAATTTAATTTAACGAAAATAAAATAACATAAAAAGATTTTATTTATAGTTAAAACCTTATTTTAAAATGTTTGACAAATTTTTGTTTTTTGCATAACATTTTGAACCAAACATAGAACTTCGTAAAACATGAGAGTTTTTTTTCTACATGTTCGTCAAATGGTCGATTAATAAATTTAATTTGCGGGACTGCCAACACAAATCTTCAAATGTTAAAATTGTCGAAAATCGCGAAAATGGTCAATACATTGCAACTTTTCTTTCAAATTTTAAAAAATGTCTAAAATTTTTTTTTCAATTTTTTTAGCTTTATAAAATATTAACGATAAGTAATTTCGAAATTGTTGAGTTATACAAATTTTCAACTCTTAAAAGTTTTCTGGGTTCTAGAAATTATAAAAATGGCCAAGAATGTCAAAATTCTAAGAAAAAATTAACACCTCGATCAAGCTGAAAATTTTCAAAATTGTAAACAGAATCAATTTTTTTTATAAACACGATAAGCACGTTTAAAAATTGACGAAATGTCGATATTACAAAAATGTAAAAATTTTAATTTAAAAATAATCTGACTTATCAAAACTGTTGGGTTTGTCTGAATTGTAAGCATTTTAAGTATAAATAAAAATATCAAAATTACTTCAAAACGATGCAAATTGTCAAAATTGTTACTTAATTTATAATATAATCTTCTTATCATTTAATGATAAAAAAGTGACGATGACATAGTTTCTCACATCGTGAGAGAGATTTTTAAAGTTTTTGATTCTCATAGAAAATTTTGAAAATCGAGCAATAGATGTACAAAATTTTACATTTTTCGGTGTCGTTAAAAACTTAGACCCAGTATGGCCTATTGGCTTAATAATATCACCTACGAACTAAATATTGCTTTTATTATCCTATACAAACATTGTGGGTGTAAAAATATATTTCGGACAATCATCAAATTTTTAAAATAAATATTTTTTAAATTCAGTTACCAGTCTGGGCTAAAATGCATCAAAATGCAAATCAAAGATTAACCTTTCAAATCTCGTTTCCATATGCTGGAATATGATTGTTTTGCATAATGTGTTTGTTAATTTCAAAATTTCATTCATCATTCATCATTCATATTGATTTTTATGATTTTAGCTAGTAGAATTTTATGTTGTATTTTTTACCCCTAAATGTATGCAGCACCCTTATACTTGCTCTTTAAAACAATTTTTGACAGGAAAAATGTAAAATTAAATTCGATCGAGCAAAACCAAAAATTTCTGCAATTGATGCTTTATGCGTTATGATATCACAAATATATCAAAAACTATAAATTTTTGAACTTTTTCATTTCATTCTTCATCAAAAACAGAATTTGTTGCAACTTACCCCTTTTTGGTATGGTGAAAATTGCATGTTTTTGTTAATTTCAAAATAAATGGTGAAACTAATAATATTTCTGACTACGTCAATTTGGTTTCTCATCAGCCTTAAAACTTTTGATGTACAAGCGGCATGATTATCTGTGGAAATTATGTTTTTTTTTGAAGCCATTGAAGTTGAACAGTGTTGCATAATGCTCCAGTTGACGGTATTTTCTAGAAATTTCGGATCAAAGTGCATGTTTTTTTCCTTTTTAAATGTTTTTACAATGTTTATTTATTTTATCATTTTTTCAGAATCCGTTTTCGATAACTATTTTTTTTTTCTATTTTATTATGGGCTTGCAAGTGCAGGTATTCATTTGACACAATGGTTTTAACCCTTTCGATGTGCACAATTTCACGCAATCGTCACAGAACTTGTTCCAAACCGTCACCAAATCGTGCTCTGGGTCGTCTGTAAAAATTACAATCACACGAATTAACTAGGGTTATGGTTTACAGTTTAAACTAAAAAAAGATAAGTGAATAATTCCATACAAACCATTAGAGATATGCTTTTTAATGCCATTGTGCGATCGTGGCGATCCTTCTATTTGCTTGGCGAAACCAATAGCAATTAAAATCAGAAAAATAAAATTGAGAAGCCGCATCTTCAAGGGTATTGAATTGTCCACCATCTACTGCGGATTTATTGGGATTGAGCAGTTTTTATAGAAACCTTCAAAACCATAACAAGAACGAGGGAGTCCTTATCGTTTGGTCGATCGAAGCATTTATATAGGTTAGAAAGTTAACAAAGAGGTGAGCTGAATCAAACAGTGTCAAAAGTTGCAGCCATGTTTTTGTTTGTATTGTTTAGTGTTGAATGATTAAGCAAAGTTCGTTAATCTCTTATCGGTGGGTGAATAGTTTTGTCTTTTGGTTGAGTTTAATATTTATACAATACTAGCTGATCCCATACGAACTCCGTTTAGCTTTCAACTTAGAATATGTCATGAACAGTTTGAATGAATGTCAATCACCAAGCATTTCCCAGATGCATTTCTGAATGCATTGTTAAGCAATAATTGCAAAAATGTAGAACACGTGATACGGAAGATCACTTTTTCTGTCGTTTGCTACTAAATTTGAAGTCAGAAAACAATTGACCGTCCCAATCCCCGTGTATAAATTTGACTCGATCATTGCCTGAAAACGTAATTATTGCCCAAAAATTGAATCCCTTTCGGTGGCCTCTTTTACAAACTTTGATACCTGAATTCGATTGACCTTCCCTCAAAACTTCAGTGTGCATATTTTCAAACCAATCCATTGCATAAAGGGTGATACGGTCAAAATTTGGTCAAGGGAAAACGCGTGTAAATCGGTGAAATCGTTTATTTAAAAAATCAAATTAAATGTCTTTTTCAAGTTTAATTAGTGTTATCTTATTTTAATCGCCGCTGGGATATATTCTTATTTAATTTTTGGCATTTCGGCGAGTTGTGAAAATTCAAGGTAGAATATTTAGAAAGAACTTGGAAGTATTATAGGTGGAAAGATCAAAGCTAGAGCGCTTTGGGTAGAAGAAATTGAATAGTTGGTGTGAGCAGGGCTTTTGTTTTGTGAACAGCTTTTGAACTACTTGCGTGATTCTTTGCCGCGCGCCGTTTCAATGTTGATAGGAAGCGATGAAGAAACCCATCGCATTCCTACCCACATTAAAACACGGAGATTGTGTCCGACCGGACACACATTTTCACCACCTGCTCACATTTTCACCAACTATTCAATTTCTTCTACCCAAAGCGCTCTAGCTTTGATCTTTCCACCTATAATACTTTCAGGTTCTTTCTAAATATTCTACCTTGAATTTTCACAACTCGCCGAAATGCCAAAAATTAAATAAGAAGTTTGTGTAAGATGGACATCCGCCAGAAATCACCCACCGCGAAACACTGAACGGCGAAACCAATCTCCGCGATATCTGTGTGACTGCCGCGTCCTGAATCAGCTAGTGGCGGCTAGTTTAGAGAGAACACGCGGTTGAACTCACTCACACATTGATACCCCACACAAAGTTTAATTAGTATAAAATTCAGGAAAAATATTCAGTTAGGCTTCCGCTTTTCTAAATCCGAATTGCCGAACCTTACGTTTAACCCCTGCCATCTGATTTTGTACAGCCACCTTGTCCACCTTCTTCGCCGCAGAAAGCTTGTTTGCCTTGAACTGCTGCTCGTCCTTATTAGTTTTTTTTGTGTTTTTTAGGTTCCGCTTGACAACAGCCAAATACTGGGCAATTGGGCGGAGCTCTGGCGTGTTGGGAGGGTTCTTGTCCTTGGGAACCACCTGCACGTTGTTGGCGGCGTACCACTCCATGGCCTTTTTACCGTAATGGCAAGATGCCAAATCCGGCCAAAACAGTACGGAACAACCGTGTTTCTACAGGAAAGGCAGCAGACGTTTATTCAAACACTCTTTCACGTAAATTTCTTGGTTGACAGTCCCGGAAGCTATGAAAATGCTGCTTTTCAAGCCACAGGTACAGATGGCTTGCCAAACCAGATATTTCTTCGCGAACTTTGACAGTTTCATGTGCTTGAAAATATCTGCTACCTTTCCCCTTCCTTTTGCCGTATAAAACTCCCGTCCCGGAAGCTGCTTGTAGTCGGCTTTGACGTAGGTTTCGTCGTCCATTACCACGCAGTCAAACTTCGTCAGCATCGTCGTGTACAGCCTCCGGGATCGCGCTTTGGCCGTCGTATGTTGTTTATCATCGCGATTTGGAGTCACTACCTTCTTGTAAGTCGATAGTCCGGCTCGTTTTTTGGCTCGATGCACGAAGACGATACACCCAGCTTATTTGTGGCATCGCGGAGAGAGAGGTTAGGGTTTCGCTTGAAACTACCGGCAACTCTCTTTGTCGTCTCAGTGGCTTCAGAGAGTCTGCTCTCTCATTGCCCACTATCGAACAATGTGAGGGGACCCAAACAAAGGTGACGACAAAGCATCTACTTGATAAAGCACTCAAAATATCCCGTATCTTCCCGAGGAAATACGGTGAGTGCTTTCCTGGTCTTATTGAACGGATAGCTTCAACAGAGCTGAAACTGTCCGTTACAATATAGTAGTGTTCAACGGGACGTGAGCCTACATTTTCTAGTCCCCAATAAATTGATGCTAACTCCGCAATGTATACTGAACATGGAGATTGAAGACTGCACGAAGCACTAGTAATCTGGTTGAACACTCCAAACCCCGTTGATTCTTCGATAAGGGACCCGTCAGTAAAGTACATTTTGTCAGCGTCGACGTGTCTTTAGCATCGAAAATTCTTGGAATCATAAGTGGACGATGCGAATCCGGGATTCCACGAATTTCTTGCTGCATAGACAAATCAAACTGGACAGAAGAGTTGTCGTAGTCTGGAATGAAAACACGAGTTGGAGAGTACGAAGAAGGATTTACCTGCATGGACATGAAGACATGGTATATAGACATAAATCTGATTTGAAGATTTTGCTCAAGTAGCCTTTCAAAATTTGCGATCACCAATGGGTTCATGACCTCACATCTGATGAGGAACCGGAGTAATAATAAATTGAATCGATCTTTTAGAGGGATTATGCCTGCCAAAACTTCGAGACTCATGTTATGCGTTGAGAGCATACAGCCTAAAGCGATGCGAAGACAACGGTCTGCTCGAGTTTTATAAGGTGAGTTTTAGCAGCTGATTGGAAACAGAAGCTACCGTATTCCATCACTGAGAGAATAGTTGTTCGATACAATTTTAAAAGATCTTCTGGATGGGCTCCCCACCAGGTGCCAGTGATTGATCGGAGAAAATTGATCCTTTGTTGGCATTTTCCTTTCAGATACTCAATATGGGCCCTCCAGGTACACTTGGAAATTTGCGAAGTCTTAAAGTCTAAATAAGTATACAGTCGCATTCTTTGAAATAACATGAGTTGAAATAAGTAAAATTTATGTTCTAATGCTTTCAATATTCTGACTACGAGACAGTTTTTTTTGGAAATTTGGCAGTATTTCTGCAAAACATTCGAATTTCGGAAAACATTTTTGCAAATATAGTTGTAAAGATATGCTAAAAAATGACTTGTTGCAGCTTGTAGTGAATGCTACTTTATTTTAGGTCCAACAAAATTTAAAAACAATCAGTTATTAGGAATTTAGCAAAAAGCAATTTTTTCAACTCAATAAAAAATCCACGTAAAAATTATGTTTTTCATCCGCATAAGCGCTTAATGAATTGTAAATACATTACATTTTAAAATTAGTAGTTTTTCTAAAAAATCAATTGTTTAAAAAAATTCCATACATTTTTGTGGAATTTCTATAACTATTTTTTGGTTGGCCTGCTAATACATATGCACATTCTACACACACACACACACACACACACACACACACACACACACACACACACACACACACACACACACACACACACACACACACACACACACACACACACACACCTTCAAAATGAGGTTTTTTTAAATGCAAAATTGAAAGAAATACGCCAAGTTGATATTGACCAAATTTTGAACGTATCACGCCTAAGTTTTCGAAAACTATCTCATAACTTTCAAAATTGTCAAAATCTCCGGCAATGTACTCAAGTTTTTAAAATTGTAATCAGAACCGTTCAAGTCGTTGAAGCTGTCAAAATTGTAAAAATATTTATTGTCCTAACAATAAAATTGACAACATTGATAAAATTTCCAAATAGTCAGAATGTTGAAAATTCCATAGGCTCGTAAAAGTAGTTTTAAAAAATCTATGAATACTTTCATGATTTTTTAAATTATTAAAATAATCGGTAGTGTAGAAATTGAGGAAAGAATTTCAAAATTATCGAAACCTGTCGAAATTTTCCAGATTTCCACCGTTGAATTCCCTGCACTGTAAATTTTTGCCTCGATTTCCAGCAAAAAAAATTGCTGGAAATGTTCAGCAATCCAAATTTGTGCTGGAAACCAGCAAACGGTTTTCTAATTGCTGGATTTTTCAGCAATCGGTTGTGTTCTTGTCATTTTTGCTGAAAAATCAGCAATCGGTTTTCAAATTGCTGGACTTTCCAGCAATTGATCTAGTTTGCCAAGGAATATTTAAAGAAGGTAGTGCCAAGGCAGCCCTGCTCTAGTATTGGTACAGGCTGATACGTCACAATTACGAAAAATCTGATAATTTACTAGGAAACTTATATTTTTCGTTGATAATTCGAAGAATCTGCTGGAAATTTTCCACTTTGAAAACATGTTATTGTAGAAGGATTCTTGTTCTTCAAGATCGGTAGAAAAAGAATTGCATTTTCGAATAATTTTTCTATAAAATAGACCATCAAAGTTCGAAAAAATTGTGGATTTTCCCCGCTGAAATTTGCAAAACTTATAAATTATTTCAAAATCTTCCATGAAAATGTTCAAGTCAGTGCAGTTTAAGCTCCTAATTACAAAAAAGTGATCAAAGCACAAATTTTTATACAAAACCACAATCTTTTATTTTCATTTTACTAATCTGAGTTAACAATCATTAATAGATGTTAATTGTTCTACATAAGAATTTTATATGGTAAACCAATTGGATTAAAATCATGACAATCAGTTGAACACTCAATATCTACCAGCTAGACGTTTTTAAAGCTGATTTTTTCTTCATTTTTGCACGTTTTAGCTTCAAAGCGACATTGCATTCATTAATAAATTAAGAAAAAAAACATAATGCAATCATCTAAGGAACAAAAAACTTCATAACATAGAGAAATAGATGCCTAACAACACAATTAAAATAAAATTGGAAATCATTTTCGTTCTAAAACGTGTTTTTCTTTGAAATTCCTACCATTCTCATATAAATTTTTGATACAATCGTTTTTGTGACGTCACAAAAAAAATCCAATATGGCTCTCGGCACTACCTTATTTAAATATTCCTAGTTTGCTGGAAAATCAGCAATCGAGTTGTCATATTGGAGTCTGTTTGTTTTCGTACGCTGAAGCAAGGTGAGACTTCATTTTACGAATTTTGGTTGGATTAACATAATTATTTTTATTTTTCTCTATATTTTAGCAACCAGACACAAGTCAAGGGTGAGTTTTTTATTGGACAGATTTCATAAAAGATACTTATCAGAACTCCTTTCTCAGGTAGCGAATGATCAACACTCTGACACAAAGCTGCCACTCCAGAGCCGGTGTTGGAAAATTAAAAAAAAAAGTTCTTGAAAATAAACAAAACATGATTTAAAAAAGGAAGAAACTAATTATTTTTCATTGCTCATTACATGCACAGCCAGTATTCAATACTTAATTTAAAATTGAAATATAAATTTGGTACTAAATACAGCCGGTTGTTTTGAAAGAAATAGCTGGTTTCCAGCAATCTGGATTGCTGATTTTTCAGCAATTTGAATTGCTGGAAACCAGCATTAACGTTTGCTGTTTTTTCCAGCAATTTAAATTGCTGGAAATTTTGCTGGAAAGTCAGCGGGACAAAAACCAGCAAAATTTTGCTGGTTCCAGCAAAAAAAAAAATGCTGTGTAGGTATATGCAAACAAAATTTTCAAAAACTGCTTGCGGTTGTTTAAAAAACCTGTTTAAATTTTAACTTGGAAACTTCGGACTTTTCACAACTCTGAAATGATTTTTTATTTCCTTTATTCATAACATCAGTGACAATTTACATGAATATGAACATTATGCGACAGGGGCAACCCTTTTTTATTCTCGACCGAACCTTATAAATAAGCAGAAATAAGCAGATAACCCAAATTTAGAAGATGCATCCTTCAGTTAATTATGTTTTCGCTCATCTAATGCAACATTTCTAGGACTAGGCATTTATCAGCGCAATGTTTTCGAATAAAGTTCTTTGTTGAATTCTTCCAAACTACTGATTTGGGGAAATGTTAAAAGGTTTTTATTTTCACTATCCTAACAATTTCATGTCAACAGTGTTGACAATTTCAAGAATCTGAAAAATGTATATATTTTTAAATTTGTACTGTTATGATTCTTTTTTGCCTTCCAACAGCAAAGTTTCAAAATTTGATGCGATTCTTTAAGAGAAAAGATTAAAAAAAACGTATCCCTTCATTTCTAGTTAAGTTCATTTTTAAATGACTTTCACGGAAAGAGTTCACTGGAAACTGAAACAATAGCTGCATTTTTCATGTTTATTCCAAATTTATTTCAACAACCTATCTCCTGCACCTATACGTTTTCTACGTCTCATTTTATATCTGGTCTGCAGTAGCAACTGTTATGTTTACACCATCCTGTGAAGCCCCGTCTCATGCAATCCTCCACACATTTATAACAATTGTCACCGAAAGCAGATAATCCTTGACCGTGGGAAGTGAATTTTGTTTAAGAAAAATCATATGTAAAAAAATTTGTGTGAAAAGAGACTTTCAACTGAGAACTATTTAACACTTAAAAAATTACCTTCTTCATCATCATTTTTCCGGATTTCATTATGATGCGATCGGGGTAATCCATCTGCAATGCTGATTAAACCGATGCCGATTAGCAGCAGAAGAAAGACAAAGATGCGGGGCTGCATTTCGTATAGCTGGTTCAATTTTCACGTGCAACTGTGAAACTCAAACAGATAAGAAGAGTCTTTTATAGCTGCCACTTTGATGCCACCGGTCTTCAATGATTTGAGTGAGTTAGAGCACTTGTGTCTAGAGTCCTGTGAGAAGTGATAAGTGAGACGTAAGTCGTGGGAAGTGAGACGTGAGACATAAGATGTGAGAAGTGAAATGTGAGAAGAAATTAGACGTGAGAGTTGAGACGTAAGAAGCAATACGTTAGACTTATTTCTCACGTCTCACTTCTCACGATTCAATTTTCTCTTTTCAATTCTCTCATCTCATTTCTACATTCTCATGTCTCACTTTGCACTTCATACGTTTTAATTTTTCACTTCTCAATTCTCTCCCCTCACTTCTCACTTCTTCTTCTCATGTCATATTTCTGATTTCTCCTTCTCATTTCTTGTGTGATGTGTCTCACTTCTCACATTTTACTTTCCTTTTCTCAATTCTCACTTCTCTCTCCTCACTTCTCACGTGACTTCTCACTTCTTCTGATTTCTAATTTCTACTTCTCACGTCACACGTTTTACTTTTCACTTCTCTCTACTCACTTTTCATTTCTCCTTCTCACTTCTCACATCTCGTTTCTACATTCTCATGTCTCACTTCGCACGTCTCACATCACAGGCTTCAATTTTTCACTTCTCAATTATCTCTCCTCACTTCTCACTTCTTCTTCTCGTTTCTTATTTCTGATTTCTCCTTCTCACTTCTTGCGTGATGTGTCTCACTTCTCATTTCTCACGTCTCACAATTTACTTTCCTTTTCTCAACTCTCACTTCTCTCTCCTCACCTCCCACTTCTCATTTCTTCTGATTTCTTATTTCAACTTCTCACTTCACACGTTTTACGTTTCACATCTCTCTACTCACTTCTCTTTTCTCCTTCTCACATCTCACATCTCGTATCTAACTTCTCATGTCTCACTTCGCACGTCTTACTTCACAGGCTTTAATTTTTCACTTCTCAATTATCTCACCTCACTTCTTCTTCTCATTTCACATTTCTGATTTCTCCTTCTCACTTCTTGTGTGATGTGTCTCACTTCTCATTTCTCACGTCTCACAATTTACTTTCCTTTTCTCAACTCTCTCTTTTCTCTCCTCATCTCCCACTTCTCGCTTCTTCTGATTTCTTATTTCAACTTCTCATTTCACACGTTTTACGTTTCACTTCTCTCTACTTACTTCTCTTTTCTCCTTCTCACTTCTCACATCCCGTTTCTATCTTCTCATGTCTCACTTCGCACGTCTCACTTAACAGGCTTTTATTTTTCACTTCTCAATTCTCTCCCCTCACTTCTCACTTCTTCTTCTCATTTCACAATTCTGATTTCTCCTTCTCACTTCTTGCGTGATGTGTCTCATTTCTCATTTCTCACTTCTCACAATTTATTTTCCTTTTCCCAATTCTCACTTCTCTCTCTTCACTTCTCACGTCTCACTTTTTCTTCAGATTTCTCATTTCTACTTCTCACTTCTCACGTTTTACATTTCACTTCTCACTTCTCTTTTCTCCTTCTCACTTCTCACATCTCATTTTTCACTTCACACATCTTACTTCACACGTTCTAATTATGCACTCCTCAAATCTTTCTCCTCACGTCTCACTTCTTCTTCTGATTTCTTATTTCTTTTTCTCACTTCTCACGTTTTACTTTTCACTTCTCTCTTATCACTTCTCTTTTCTCACTTCTCAATCTCATTTCTAACTTCTCATGTCTCACTTCGCACGTCTCGCTTCAAACGTTTTCATTTTTCACTTTTCAGTTCTCTCTCTTAAATTCTCACATTTTCTTCTCATTTCACATTCATGATTTCCCCTTCTCACTTCTTACGTGATTTGTCTCACTTCTCACATTTTACTTTCCTTCTCTCAATTCTCACTCCTCACTGTTCACTTCTTCGTCTTATTTCTCCTTCTACCTTCACACGTCTCACTTTTCACTTCTAACTGCTTTCATCTCACAGCTTCCATCTCACTTCTTCTCTAGTGTCTCATGCCTCATGTCTAACGATTCATGCCTTATGTCTTAAGTCTCAGGTCTCAGATCTCAGGTCTCTGGTCTCAGGTCTCGCCAATGAACTTAGAATGTTTTCTCTCATATACATACGTTCTGCGTTAATTGCAAAAACTACGTTAAAAACCGTGGTAATTCACGAAAACCGTGAAAAAAAAAACTTCTGTGTAATTTTTTTTTTTTGTATCTTGTACATACAATATTGTTAACCGTGGTCATGCCTGTAATATTTGTTTTCAAAATAGATTCCTTCTGAGCAGATAAGCTGATCATGTAACAAAGAGACAACTTGTTATAAATAACTATTAACAGGAATCTCACGTTCATTGTTAGTTCAATACTCTCTTATCAGATCGGGCTTGTTGTATAATGATTTGAGTCATTTATTACTCAAGCCTGATAACAATCGTTAAAAAATTATTCCATTTCTTTTGTACAGACTCCGTTCGACTTTGACAACATTAGATGTTGGCAACATCCGTGCGAAACCGCTCATTTCGGCAACAAAAAAGTTTAACGCTAACATTATGTTTCACATGTAATTTGATAAATTTAAAATAAAAATGAAAAAAAAAATTGAAACCCGTTTGATTTTGGCAAAACAAAAATAACGAGCGGGTTTCCAAAATCGAACGAGATCTGTAAGAGTAATAACATAGTCATTTATTAAATTTTGAAAATTTCGAATTAACTTTCGAATTACTTTTTTTTTTAAGGTTTATTTATGACACTTTACCACCTTGTGGCATTCGTGTCTAGTGAGTTTTGTTTTTATAGAAATTTGTAGACATTACATTTTTTTAAAAATTCTATAAGTGATCTTTCGTTCGTTTCTTCGTTTTTTAAGATTTCAAAAACAGTTCCCTCGATATTGAATTCCTTACGAGCTTCTTCGTATCCGCGACAGTCGGTCAAAATGTGTTGCACAGTGATTTGTACGCCGCAGAACTGGCATATCGGTGGGGGGCTTCTGTCAAACAAGTGTGCATGGGTCAGTCTTGTATGACCTATGCGTAATCTTGTTAAAACACGCTGGTCTGATGAGCATTTCCGGTCTTTAGGTTTTATGGGCGTATATTTGTGTTGTCTAAGGAATGACTGATTTGAATGCCATTTGTGTTCCCATGTGCTCCATATGCTGGTTTTAACGTTCCGAATGGCATCTTGAGCTGGAATACGATCGGCTGACGGTGGGGTGCTATTACGTGCGATGTTAGCACATTTATCGGCCTCTTCATTGCCAGGTATTCCAGCATGTCCTGGTACCCAAGTGAATATAAGATTTCGCTCGCGTGCATGGTTTTCTAAGGATTGGATCCATGGATGTCGGGATGCTCCTTTCCTCCTGTTATCTTTAGAACCGTCGGTGTATATGTGTTGAAATGTGGAATATTTACTAGCTATGAACTCGTTGAACTTCGGGAGTACGATTCTTTGGCTACTTCCTGCTTTAATGCTTCTTTTTAATGTGATATCAATTTTCGGAAGGTCATGATTCCACGTACGATCTGTAAGCCTTGAAAGTGGGTAGACGCTGGGTACTGGTGTGTTGGTGGTTGATTGAAAGACGTTTTTCAATCGCTCAAATGTCAACGTACTTTGATCAATGTTTTTTTCCACCAGTCGAATGCCTAATTGCGCTAGTCGTTGCACAAGCAATAGTCGAAATGGAAGACAACCAGACTCAGCTAGAAGGGATTCAACTGGGCTTGAACGAAAAGCTCCGGATGATTGTCTGACAACTTCGTTGTATGTAGGTGTGAGCATCTCGTCCATCAAATCAATGTTGCAGCTGGTCAGGCCAACACCATAAAGTAACTTGGAAATGACCAAAGAGTTTCCGACCTGAAGCAGGGTTTTACGGTGACCTCTTCTGAGTTGGTATCCGAGGATTTTTAGGATTCTGACACGATTTTCGCAGCTCGGTTTAACTTGTCGGAAATGTTGGCGGAAGTTCATTTTACAATCCAAGAGTACACCTAGTACTCTCATGGTTCTGACTTGAGGTATGGGTTCTCTGTTAAGCTTGATCGGTCTGCCTCGCTTTCTGTGCTTTATTCTGCATATGTGCATTAGTTTGGACTTCGGAGCCGACAACGTGAAACCTACTGATGTTGTCCATTTGACAACGGCGTTTGCAGCTGCTCTCAGTTCTTGGCGCAATATTACTCTATCCGTACCTTTGGAGATCAGGAGAACATCGTCGGCGTATAGGAGAGTTTCTACGTTACTTGGTATAATATCAAACAAAGGTTGCATGGCTACTAAGAAAAGCGTTACGGACAAAGTAGATCCCTGAGGAACTCCATTTTCAGCAGATCGTAGAGTTGATAGCGATCCGTTTGCAGATACCTTGAACGTTCTGTGCTCGAGGTAGCTGCATAACATATTCAGCATACGGCCTCTTATTTTCCATCCTCTCAATGTGCGCAGAATATGAGTCCTGTTGGTGGTATCGAACGCCTTCGAAATGTCCAGAGATACCAACTCTATGTGCTCCGATTCGTTGATGTTTGTAAGGGTTTCTAGCTGGGCAAAATGAGTATCCACACCATGACCAGCACGAAAAGCGTGTTGACGATGATCTAATCTACCGGTGGCTTCGAGCTCGGTAACTAGACGACGATTTAACATACGTTCGAATACTTTACCCATGCAGCTAAGGAGAGTTATGGGTCTGTATCCATCTGGATGACTTCGATTTCCATCTGGTTTGGGAATAGGGATTACAATACCGTGTCTCCAGGATGGTGGAAATTGTCCCGATGTCCAAATACGGTTGTAGAGATCCAAGAGAGCACGCCTGGAAGATCCAGACAGTTTTTGTAGCATAGGGTATCCGATATTGTCATGGCCAGTAGAATTACCTCCGCGTCGTTCAAGTGCCCAATCTAATTCAAGCAGCGAAAAAGCTGAATTGTATTTTTCCTCGAGGTACGGTCGGTCGGTTGTGAATGCAGATCTGGTTGAGTTTTGAAGCCGTTTTGGGTAGTTGGAATCCGAAAAGCGTTTTTCATACTCATCTGCCAGTACATTGCAGACTGTAGACCCGTCGCTAGTAGCTCCGGTTGGTAGATGAAAGATGATGTTGTTAGAGTGCCGTTTACCTCGTAAGCGATTTATACGATTCCATATTACTGCGGATGGACTTTCAGGGTTAATTGTATCTATAAATTCCTCCCACGATTTTTGCTTTGCTTCGCGAATCATTTTCCGGCATATCGATCTTGCCTCGTGGAATTGGGCTAGTGCACCTGGTTTTTCGAATTACTGTATTACTAATAAAGTTTTAAAACTTAATCATTTTCAATCATTGTAACCGAAATTTCTCTTCCTTTCTTATTACCTATTTCAGGAACGTCATTCGAACGCGCAAAACCAAAGTCAAAGTATTCTACTGGGATCTACTTCTTCTCGGCAACTACTGGGGATGTTACGATGAGCAAAAAATGTAAGTTGTTCCATGTTTCATGTTACGAATTTTATCTCTGAAGGTTTTTTTTTCTTAAATTCTAGGTACCACCACACCGTTCCATCGAACCTGATCTTCGCTCTGCGCGAAGCGCTGGCCCAGATCGCCGAAGATGGGCTGGAAACGCAAATCAAGCGCCGCATGGAATGCGCCCAGGAACTGTACCGCGGGTTGGCCAACATGGGCCTGGAGGTTTTCATCAAAGATCCCAAACACCGACTGCCCACCGTGACCGGAATCATGATCCCGAAGGGTGTCACTTGGTGGAAAGTTTCCCAGTACGCGATGAAGAAGTGAGTTGTCAAAACATTTATAAGATAACGTTTTTTTTAAGTTTTGTAACTTTTTTCAAAAAAAAATTCCAGCTTCTCACTGGAAATCCAAGGCGGACTGGGGCCAACCTGGGAGAAGGCATGGCGTGTCGGAATTATGGGTGAATGCTCAAACGTACAGAAAATAAACTTCTATCTGTACGGCTTCAGGAAATCGCTCAAGGCCACCCATCCGGATTTTTTGCTGGACGAACGGAATGGTTATCACTGAATGGGGAGAATCACTACCGAGTCGAGATTAGAAAGATGCATTTTTTGTCCCCATACATGTTCGACTACCGAAATTTAGTCGGTAGTCCCATCAAATTTCATAAGTGAAGAAGGAAAAAAAGGTTTAAATTGAGATAACGAGTAGCCGGAGAAACTAGAATCGGTTTCACCCAAAAGAAATGTTCTATACATAAATACATAATACATACTTACATATTAAGACTTTGTTAGATTAACTGTAGACACATGTTTGATTATACGTTGTCTTATCACGAGCTTTAAGTGCTTGAGTTCAGTGCTTTACGTTCTGGATTTTTCTCTTTTTTTAGACGAATTATTCAATGTGTTGAAATAAATTGTAGATGTATAATCGTTTGAAAATCGTAAATAGAAGAAAATTTATTTAATCCAACATTTTCCTTTCTAACACCTAACAAAAGAGGTCCTTCCGTCTTTTTTCTCGGAATGATATTATCTGAATTGTAACGAAATGTGTAATGATTGATTCAACAATCGTACATGTTTGGCTCCAAGCTAGAAAGCAATAGAGCTCTCAGGAATGAAGGAAGCACCAATCATATCTATGAAACTTCCCAAAGTTTGCAAGTTTACACTATGAATCCTTTCGATATAATCGTCCCATTGCATTTCTAGCTCATACGGAAGCTTATCCAGCAAATCGTACAGCAGATCCGGACTGTCGAGGTAATCATTTAAGTCGGCTGCCTTCAGGCGGGCACAGACGCAATGAACTGTGCTCCCAAACATCATAACTGAATCAAGGTTCTTCAAATTCGGAGAAGGGGTGAGTCTAATTTTCTCCAGTAAGTCTTCAATTATCATCATCGGTTTACCGAAATAGCTTCGCAATGTTTCTATCGCTTGCGGAACGGAATCAGGATTAATCAGCCGGCTACGAACGACCTGCGCTGCCTGGTTCTTCAGGTATTGTTGAAGGCGAATCATATTTTCGAAATTACTGAACCCGCACGCCTCGGTGGAGTTCCGATAGGCACTAATAAAATCAGGCCAGTGAGCAGGATTCCCTGAAAACGTTGGCAAGTCCAGCGGAAAAATTTGACGGGCTGCAAGCTGCTCCGGAGTTAACCCTTGCGGTTTCGAATGGTGGGGTCGATCACGTGGTTGCTTAATACCGACCTGCTGACATTCCTTTATGGCACCTGCATTGGGATTACCTTTTTTAGGAAACCCTACGTGTTGCTTTCCTCTTTTAGGGAATCCTGCATTTTTCCCTTGCTTCGAGAATTGAACTTTCGTCGATGTCTCCTGGGAAGCCGTATCCTTAACTTCCCAGCAGCTAATTGCGTATTCCGTCGTATATCTTACCTTCTCAGCTGGTGCTGGTACAGCCTTCGGACACGAATAAGCACGGCATATTTCATCTTCTTCCTGCATCAAAGATTTCTTCAAGGTTTGGTATCGTTTAGTCAGATATGCCATTTCAATCTCTTTTTCTTCCTCCAGACGCTTCAGCTCCGAATCTAGTTTGGCTTTGCGGACGGCTGAGGAAGCGCGAATCGAATCGCAGCTATTGCAAGTTGCCATGATAGCGGAAATACGGCCTTAAACTGTACTGTGTTTGACAGTCAGGGTTATAATCTGTTGAAGTAGGAACAAAATTTTATTAATACTTACAATTTGGCAAAATTAAAATCCGGAAACGGGAAGTTAAATTGACTTTTGGAGAAGGTCGCTACAATCATATAAATAGGTTAGGAAAATAGTTTATTTTTTAAATTAGCTGCACTTGCCTTGATGATATAACTGTTCCGAATTTTCTCAATATAACTGTTGTCCTGATCCTGCAAGATTTTACACAGGCAAAATACTGATTTTTCAGTGAACTTATCCTTGTAAAAACTGTACCAAACAATTCAAGAGATTGATTTGCATTAACGATCACGTGACGTGACCTCATCTCTGTAGTATCAGAACAACTACTTATACAATTTACAACTAAGCATGCCAACCTAGAACAAGAAAGTAGAAAAACATTCTAGTGTCAACTACCATCAAGTGCAGACTTCTTGAAGCTAGTTCTCTTTTAAGCGGGCCATAGACTACACAAATTGGCCTGTACAAATTCGATGATTCCGCGTCGATTGTTTGATCTATGCTCGCCCACACACTATACAAACATATTTCACGCGAACACAAATGATTGCTGGCGAAAACAGCAACAGCAACAAAAAAAAACCATCTCCACCCCGGCTGGGAGAATGTTTTGTACAAAATATTTCGATCCCGACCGATTTTACTCCAACCGTTTGGGCGCTCATTCAAGCAGTGCCATACACTATGCAAATCGTGCTCACAGCCAAGGTTCTTAGATACACTAGGTTCTCCGACTTTCACAGTAAGTAGGCGAGGAGTGAGCGGGGCTCTCAATGAGTTTGTTTATTTTTTGCTCAGCTTTTCTGTGGTTTGTTGGTAAACAAACTTCATGAGTTCCGCATAGTTGCATAGCCTACATAGCCAAAATGGCTGAATCGGGAATTCGTTATTCGGGAACACCTCCTGAATATTGCTGATCCACTCTTTTTTTCTATTTCTGCGATAGCTGATTTGGGCTCCCGTAGGGTACCACTGTAAAAAAAATTACAGTATTCAAGAAAAAAATGAGCATTGTTCTACATAAGGATTATTTATCGACTGAAATTAAATCGGATGAACAAGCGGAAAACATTTAAAGATGATTTAACAAAAAGTTGTCAAACAAACATGTATACCAAATATTATTATCGGATTATCTATTGTTTATAAAACAAAAAAATGTGTTTGCCTTGAGCTTGGTCAATCAGCGGTCAAAATCACGGAAAAATGAATAATAAAAAAAAACTGTTTGCGATGGGATCAATCAGTGGACAAATTCACGAAAAAAAAAGCTGTAGTTGTTTAAATAAGTTTAGAGTTCGACGACACGGTAGCGATCATTCATTGAATGTTGGATTTCGTGCTATGTTTTGCAGTCGGAGTTATCCGTATAAAGTTTAACTGAAAAGCGGTTAGCGTGTAGAAAACCGACAGATTTTATACTGATTTGACAGATCGCACAAGTTTCGCAGTTATGAGTGTGCAGTCCAATTTTTTGCGATGCGAATGGTATTATTTCCTATAATAGATCATTATCCGTACACAACTCCTTTTTTTAACTTCTCATATACGATTTGTTACATTTTAACGACAGCATAATTGAATTCGACCAGCATATAAAGTATCAAAGACGCATTTATCGCATCAAAAATCTTCGTCATGCCAAATTCGTTAATTCTCAGGCTATGGAAAAATGTGTTTTCAATAGTGTTCAATATTTTTTGTTTTGTCTGGGATTTGAACGCTCGTAATTAATTCAATCTCAATGAATACTAAGAATAATAATATTTCATCACAGAGAACAGACGTACAAGCTCGAACAAAAAATCTTCCAAAAAGTGTGTAAAATTTCAAATGCTGACATTCAAAAAATACGTTAGAAATTGACTTGAAATAGTGCCATCTATTGCGCCGTTCAAAAGTTACAAATCAAATTTTCAAGCGGCCAGTTTTCGAAAAGGCCCAGCCAAAAAACAAAAAGTTACAGTGGTTGTATATATGAAACGACCGAGAAGTTCACGTAGAATTACTACAGCCTATCCCGAGTCAATGTGTTTTTCGTTTCAAATAAGCATTCTAGAATAAAGTATGTCGAATTTTTTAAAGGAACTTAACTTCGAAAAAAAACATTCTTCCATAAATTGTCGTTTTAATAACTATTAATGGTCTAAATCGACCCATAAAGATAGTATGCAGCTTTTTCAACTGCATAACAAAAGGCGAATTAAATATAAGTATAAGCAGAAACAAGGCCGATGTCGTCGAAATTATGCGCCCGGCAGTTATGCAAATAATGTGATAAACGCATGAGCTTTGTATCAAACGCTTGCGAGAAAAGCCTACAATGACTGCTTTGATCTAAACGCTTGACTCAGGGCAAAAGCTCTCAAACTGTTTTTAGTCTCATGCGTCTCGTTGGATTGGAATCAGTATCATGTTTTCATTTCCCTTAAGATCACATAGCAATCACTAGCTTAAACTGTTGCTTAAACACGAGATTCCCGAGGAAGCGTTAGATTGACCATGTTTTCTTATCTACAAATAACAAAAAAAGGCCCTTTTCAGGGCCAAAATCTTAAAGAGAGTTGCGCTTGACTTTTCTTTTACAATAGGTGGATGACGAGTGCGTTGTGTTGGTGGTGCGTGATGGGTGGGTGGTGTGTGATGGGTGGGTGGTGTGTGATGGGTGGGTGGTGTGTGATGGGTGGGTGGTGTGTAATGGGTGGGTGGTGTGTAATGGGTGGGTGGTGTGTAATGGGTGGGTGGTGTGTGATGGGTCGATGATGTGTGATGGATGGGTGGTGTGCGATGGGTGGGTGGTGTGCGATGGGTGGGTGATGGTGGTATTTGATGGGCGGGAGGTGTGTTACGTGCGGGTGGTGTGCGACGGTGGGTGTTAAGCGATGGGTGGGGATGGGGAGTGTGGTGGGTGAAGGTGGTAAGGGGGTTGCGGTTGCGGCGGCTGTGTGTGTGTGTGTGTGTGTGTGTGTGTGTGTGTGTGTGTGTGTGTGTGTGTGTGTGTGTGTGTGTGTGTGTGTGATGGGTTAGTGAGGTTCTGAGCTGTCACAACACACTTGCTTGCGCCGCTGTCGGTCAGCTCTGCTACTGCCCGTGTCACTAGTTTCAATTTCTCTGATACAATGAACCAAACCGTCAGTTGACCCCTTGTTTTATACCTTTCGTAGGCTGGAAATAACAAAACTCATGAAGGGGCGGGGCGTCTAATTTTTTTTCCATTTTCGAATAGCCAATCAACGTTGAGCAGGCTTGGTATGTCTTTTACGAGAGATGTCTTTGAAAGAGGCGTTTTTCGTGACGCGAGATCGGTTCGCGAATTTCAATTTGCCCCCCTATAGTGTTGCCGTAAGACGTAATTCTACGTCAAAAAATTGTTATAAAAACAATCGTTGGAAATTTTACACAAGTTTCATGGGCTAGCTTGTATGTCTGTTCTCTGTGATTTCATTCCGATGACTTCATGTTTTGTCCTCTCTTGCAAAATAATGACACAGAAAACAGACGTACAAGCTCGAACAAAAAACCGTCAAAAAAGTGTGTAAAATTTCAAATGCTATCACCAAAAAAATACGTTAGAAACTGACTGCAAACAGTGTCATCTATTGCGCCGTTCAAGAGTTACAAATCAACTTTTAAGTGCCCAGTTTTCGAAAAGGCGTAATCGTAGCCAAAAAACAAAAATTAGTTCAAAAAGGGTGTTGGGATTTTTACACAAGTTTCGTGGGCTAGCTTGTACGTCTGTTCTCTGTGATAATGATTTGAAGATTGATTCAAGAATTTACTTCTTAACTTTTCAATGAAATTAGTGAGTAAGAGTGAATTTTTTAACTGTGTTTACTGCTCCGGCTAGCCTACCGCACGGAAGGCTACCGTCGCTCGATTAGAAATTTTCCCAGTAACCGCAATATATTATAGCGCCAGCACTAAATTTTACTTCGGAAGTCCGGACTTCCGATCCCGAACTTACTTCCGAACTTTTGACAGTTGTGTTTAAAAAAATAACAGTGTATTATATGCAACGTTGCCACACATAAATTTGTATCCATCAGAGTATCTCTACATACATTAAGCAGGCCAAGGACTACACACATTGGTACAAATGCGATGAAATTCGAAGAAATTTTGTCGCTGAGAACACGATTTGCATCGTGTATGGCACTGCTTGTATGAGCGCCCAAACGGTTTGAGTAAAATCGGTCGGGATAGAAATATTTTGTATAAACCACCACCCTCTGCCGGGGTGGAAATGTTTTTTTATTTGTTGCTGTTGCTGTTTTCGCCAGCAATCGTTTGTGTTTGCGTGAAATATACTCTTACGGGCAAGAATGATATACACAAACGATTCAAATGAATTTGTGGCAACGTTGATTGAAAACAGAAAATTTCTTGGCGCACGCTTAAATAAAACGACTCAATATGTTTTGGTCGGAAGTCAGCCATGATGCCAGTTCACCAACGACGTTTATAAAATTTTTATCTAAACGCACAATATACTCACCTTGCTCACAGCGACAAAATTTCATCGAATTTCATCGCATTTGTACACACCCTTAGAAAATCCTACACAAAAGTAAGTGAAAAGAAGCCAAAACAACCCGTAAGTGCAGGAAGTCACCAGTATGTAAAAATGGTGGTACGTAAAATTATGTAACATGGGCCGGTACACACCAGTATGTAGAAAGTACGCAAAAGAACGTAGAGCTCTGTGAACTGAAAAGTATGTTAAAATCACATAAAGTAGGGAAAAAACCAAAATTCTTATTCGGAATTAAGAAGCAGAGATATTTTCTTTCAAATTGATTGAAATTTGATTTTAGTATAATAATTTATTGTCCACCAATTCAAAAACAACTAAAGATTTTGTAGTAAATTGATCTCATTATTTCCGGCCAGTCTTTTGCAAACTTTCTCCGCTTCATCCAAGAAGTCCGTTTTTCCGTTGGGGATTGAATTAACCATATCATGATGGAAGCCACCCGGATGGGATTGGCCACACCAGAACATCGACGCTTGAGCAGGTGTCCTTGAGGTTCAACTTCTGGGACAGGGAGTGATTCAACAGTCGACTGGGTGTTGAAGTTGGAAATCCTATTAAAACAAAAAATGGTTAGGAAAATTCTTTAAAAAAAAATAAAGAAATATTACCCCTGCTTTTTAATTTGCTTGGTTGCGGCCGCAACTATGGTAGAATCAGATCGTGGAATCGTCTAATGATAGCGTTTTATGACGCTTCTGGACCCAGAGGAAACCAACAACTATGCTAAAATTATGGAGATGAACTGAATACACATACAGCAGAAATGAATGTTACAAAACTTACCGAGAGAAACGGAAAAATTTCGAAGTTTTCACAGACTTACAGGCAGTTCTGCAAAAGTTGTTACTTGCGCGCGAGTAGGATGTAAATAACAGACTGACACTCTGGTGGTGCGAGTGAGAAGAAAAACGCCATCAACCACATATTTACTGAAATTGCAGTTCTTTCTACAGAAAGCGTTTTGTAGAACAGAAAGAACTGACAAAGTATGTAATTTCTGGAACTCATTTCCACGTAAAAGTTGTCGAACTTCAAAGTATGTACTTTTTACATAACCAATATGTACAATTTTCTTAGAGTGCAAATGTTATGTGTGTTCAATGGAAGTTAGTCGAAACAGGTTGAAATAGGTCGAAACAAGTAGGAATGGATTTTGACAGTTGGTATTCTGTCTCTTTCCAATTGACTTCGATCGATTTCAACCCAAGGGGCTGAAGAAAACAAAAATTTCCGTACCAAGTTTTCAGTCAAGAAACCCGCAGGAAGAAGAAAAATGAAACGAGTGAAACACGTATAGGGGCAACATGGCTTCCTCATTGCAAAAATTTCAACCAGAGGCAATTTTCTAATAATCCTTAAAATGATATCTGCGGCTCGGGAATGTCAATCAAAGGGATCTTTGGTAACATTAATAAATTATGGTTGGGCACAAAATGCAGAGGGTTCAGCATAATCCTTGTTAAAATTGATTCTAAATCTGCAGTATGACAACAACAGATGCGTTTGGCAACCAAAATGTTACCCTATTTCGAGTCCGTTATGGGGTGAAGTGTTTAATTTCGGGAACCACACTGATGTTCTGGTACCAAAAATTTGGTACGGTGCGTTTGTATGCGATTTGACAGCTGGTTCAGTCCTCTGTTTCAACCAGGTCGTCCGTTGAACATACTTACACCAATACTAATGCATGTTTTGTGCGTTTTGCACAAGAATTTCTAGACAGACCGAAACAGATCACGGGAAAATTTAGACGCGTAACAGAAAACAAGCTAATATGGATTCCGGTCAACAATGAGGGAATTATGACCTTTTATTATTTTCCTATGAACTATTTTAAATATTTTTTTTTAGATAACTCGGAAGTGGACTTTTTTTTTTAATTCAAACAGTTTGAAAGGAGTAATGTTAACATATTTCAATACTATCCTGCTCCCCAATGTTCCAGTGCATGTATATTTGCGGTTTATGAATTACGAAAGCTTTTCCCGCATAAATAAAGATTGTAACCAAACGATTTCTTTAATAGTCAAACGATGATTTGAGAAAGCGTAAAAAAACTTTTAGCAAACGATTATGGAAACTGTAAAATACATTGCTGGAATCGTGAATTTCAAAATGATTGTATTTTAAATATGTTGTTTAAAACCGTTAAAACATTTATATGGAGGAACTGTTAAACAAACAGTTTAGATAACGTTCAAAAATCGCTCATGTAAACATATTTTGCTCATCAAACTGTTATTGTTGAAGTAATTCTTGAAGTACGTTTGTAACGAGACATTTACGGTTGAAGTCTTGAAACGACTCGTCATAACGTTCAACAACGCTATGCGTACGTTAATTGCAACCGTGCTTGAATAGCTAGAAATTTCGGATTGAGAGAGAAACAAATGGTTCCTGGATACATAGGTTTTATTTACATCCTCATTTTATTTCGTTGCTTTTTATACATAGCTTCGTTTCTCATATTTGAATGCCATCCAGTGTTAAGAACCCTTACGGCTTGGGCTACGTCGGGAGATGGGATAGTAGCTGGCATCCATAACCTGAAAGAAGCAAAAAAAAGTTCTCAATTTCTCATATTTCTATTGAAATTGTAAAATTCTGTTTTGCTACCTTGTTTCATTGGAATTTTGCAGAATTATAAATTACACCTACCTATTGAAAACAGCAATCCGATTCTCCCACGGCAGTCTTGGTGATAAAATTTCCACGAGCATCGTCACTGCCTTAGCCGGATGTTTAGCTAATTCTATGAGCCTCCTGGCTCCGTAATTCAGGTAGTAGCTGTTGAAAATGTAGAAGTTTTTGGAAGGTTGTAGCTGGCCTTCCATTCAAACCTTCGAAACGACGTCCTCCGTGATCCTCCGATCCGATTTCTGTTTGTTGTGGAATACCAGGCGAGCGAGGTGTGAAAAAAGCCGAATTTAAACGCGATAAAAGAAAATTGTTGTTGTTTTTTTTTCGGGGCAGCAACACGAACGACATCAAACAGTCAGTGGTGCTAAGTTTGAAGATTTTTCAAAATATAGACTTTTTATTCTCTTCTTTGTTGAATTAACTTATGATGAAGGAGAAAAGATTTATAGATCAAAAATATTATATTTTTTTATGTCTTAACTTCTTTAATGAGGTTGAAATTTGTTTTAAAACTGATTAAAAATTCATGTGCAATCATACCCAAGTAACCATGAGCACTAAAATAGCAGTTAATTTCTAACTTGTTAGATCAGAGAAGCTGATAATTCTTGGGTATGTCTGCATTGTTGAATCTTGTCAATTCCAAAATCAGTACCTAAATTTAAAAAAAAACACAAAATAACTACAATAATGATGTAGTATCATTTAAAATGTTGCTTTCAAATTTAGTTATTGTCGTAGAAACACTCTAGAGTTGTATCAGAATATAAGAAATTAAAAAGATATTTTCATTATTGTGTACTGATTTTTTTGCAAACCATGTGGCATCTCTGACCGGCGTTTCGTCAATTTTCGACGTAAATTTGACAGAAGGATTGAACGGTATGGGTAACGGTTCGAGATCATTTTTACGATTAATGAAAATTTTAAGGAAACCGTCAAATCATTCTATCACCGTTCAAGCTACTATCACTCTTTCATATAAACGTTCATGTTTCGTTGTTAGCGTTTTCGAAGTAAAGTTTAATAGAACATCTGCGTTTTCAGGGACAATCACTTTTTCTGGAGCCGTCGATGTATGGTATAGAGTATTTGAGATATAGTTTTTTAGTATGCGGGTTCCCCTTGTACTGGTAATTTTAAACAGGATAAAACAGCCATTTATTGTTTAATATTTATAATCAAAAACAAAGGCGACAGATTTAGTATCAATAGCCTAGTTTCCCTTCAAAGCGTCAGCTTCCTACAGCTATTTAAACGCTACAACAATATATACAGCAAATATTGGAAGTTTATTTTCCATTCAAATAAATCTATGAGGTACCCCGGGGCAAGTGCAAACGTCTTCTACCGCACAGCAGGAAGAGTTAGCACAGCGACAATCCCACCGACTCGAAACACACAGAACCGACTGCCGACTGAATCCAAACATCCAGAGCACATGGCGAGAATGAAATGGCGAAAACGAAACAAAAACATGCATCTCTGTCTGACACACACGCTGCATGTGTGTTAGTGTGGTAGAAATGAATCCTGCTTTCGAGCTGGATCGGTTTCGACTAGTTTCCACCGATTTCAACTTGCTCCGTTGAACAACGACCAGACCTGTTTCGACCAAAACATGAGCCCGTTGAACAACGACCACTTGATAGAAACTAGTCGAAACCAATCGCTACTTACGATTGAACGAAGCTGTTGTGTAGTCTGTGGCCCGCTTTACGGACATTGTGTTGGTTTAGAAACTGTTCCTGTTCCTGGATACTACAATCTCAAGGAAATTTTTTTTTGGGTAATCCACTACTGGCACTACTGGCAGTGGCTTTTCGACTTCCTCAAAACTTACACTAGCTGTAGTCTGTTTTTTTTTCTCAAAAATTTAAACAAAAACAAATTGCATGTTTGATCGATTTAAGTTAGGGTTACCATTTTTTAATGCTTTCAGCTCGACGAAAGCCGTTACAACGAAAATTTTTGAAATTGTATTTAATTGTTATTGTAATAAGAATAATATATACTTATTCATTGTTCCCCCGAATGATTTTGGTTATGGATAGGAGCGCTTCCGAAAATAAATAATACAAATACAATTACAATAATAATTACAAACAAGGTATTCGGAGACGAATAAGTACGGCATATTTCGTTTTCTTCCTGCATCAGAGTTTCTGCTATGGTGTTGTATCGTTTTGATAGATATGCCATCTCAATCGCTTTCTCT
Source organism: Uranotaenia lowii (assembly GCF_029784155.1). Lineage (NCBI taxonomy): Eukaryota > Metazoa > Arthropoda > Insecta > Diptera > Culicidae > Uranotaenia > Uranotaenia lowii. The sequence goes on from NC_073692.1 coordinate 358,897,868, forward strand.
TCCTGCAAACGTCGCAGCTCCTCATCTAGTTTCCTTTTTCGGACGGCTGAGGAATTACGGATCCAATCGCATGTATTGCAAGTGGTCATGATAGTGGGAGTCCGTAGAACTGACTTTTGAAGAAGGTAACTACAATTAAATAGGTTAGGAAAATGGAATATAACTTTCTAACTAGTTCTTCTAGGAAGATAAATTTCATACCTCAACTGCTTCGAATTTTTTCAATGTAACTATTTTATTGATCAGATTCTCTAATATCGCCTCCAAATGCAAAAAACTGATTACTTAACCAAAAAACAACCTCAATTCAAATGATTGATGTGAAATTAGCGCACGTGCACGTGGTCGAATTTGCTTGGGTTTCTGTTTCAAGAATAAAGACGACAGAGGCGCTCAAAAACTATTGCTTTTTTATCGATACCCCTCGTTCATCGATTTAGCCATTCGATGTTCAGCGCAAACGCCGTCAATCTGACAGCTGCCGCTGGCGAACAGCCAAAACATCGAACGTCAACAGTAAACAAAAAAATCGTCCTAAACGTCATCGCAGGCCGCACACGCTCATTTTTATCTAGTCATTTATGGTTACAGAATAACCGTTTTCTGGTTTTTGCTGCAAAACTATAAATATGGTTATTTTTTAAGATTTTTTCTTCTCGAAATTTCAACCATTTTGATAGTTTTCGTGTATTAACCACAAAATGGTTTAAAAACTTTTATTCGCCATTTTGGAATTAACGCGTATAGAGCAAACCGAACGCGTTTAGTAAAAATTTCATTTTTTCCGCACGAGTAGAATGTTTGATAGTAATGTCTGTGGTACCTAAATCTGTTTCTGTTATTTGGATGGTGCTGGAGCTGGTCGGTCTGCCCGCCTCTGCTGGAATTGCGGTCAATATAGCTGTCTCAGGAAACTCCCGGTACATTCAGTACTAGAAGCAGCAAAATTGGACTGGTAACTTTTCTTTTATTCGTTTTTTTCTATATTTCATTTACATAACTATTGGTGTTTTCAGCCTGTAAATTTATATTTGCCAGTTTTTGTTAAATTTTGGCCCCATCCGTCGGTGAAAATGAGGAAATAAAACACTTCGAAAAGCTCTCGTTGGAAGGAATCAGCATCATGGCAGAGCTAAAGGTCCACATCAAGCGGGAAACGAACAAGACCGCCTGGAAGCCGCTGCCCGAGAATCGGAAAACAAAGTTCTGGTCCATCAGGGTCGGCTGGTTCTGGGTTCCGGCACCGGGGCAAGTATATCGCAAAGAAGGAGGCGATGCTTATCATCTGGGACTTGCCTTGGTACGGACTGTTCAAGGCAGAAAATGAAGCCACTTGTGCCTTGCTAGTGCTTCCGGTGGCCTGCCCCCAGCTATGGCAACGATTCTTCAAGAGTCGCTTCCTGACAATGTTGAGCCAGCAGGCCCAGTGGCCATTTGGGAGATGCGCAAATATTCGCACAGCGATCACGGCACCGAGCAGCATCTGAACGTGTCTTCAAAACATCTTCCTGCTTTTCCGTGCCCAGCGTAGCTTCTAAATCTAACATCCAAAAAAATAATAAATAAATGAAAAGATGTGAAAAACACAAAGTTGTTTAAATTTGATTTATTTTTTTCGAAAACATTCCAGTTTGCACTATTTCTAGGTTAACATTCTCCCTCATTTTGCATTACGATTTAAAAACAACCATTTTTTAACTTCTCCTCCAGAATCCCATTCGGTTGAAAAATAACCATATTCGAACTTCTCCCCTAGAAGTCATTTTATGACTTCTCAAGGAGAACTCATAAAATGACATTTCCCGGGAAAAGGTCAAAAATGGTTATTTTTGCATCATAAATGGTTTAATAGTTTCTAGCGTGCAAACGTCACCCAAACAACCATCCACGTCGGCTTGTCCGGGTTGCTTGCTGCAGCGTAGTGTTGTTGTTCTCCTTCTGAGCTAGTTCGGGTCTCGGTGCAGTGGTTTTGTTGCAGTAAAAAGGAGCTAAACTAAAGTGGTCGGATCCAGTTCACTATCACGTCTGCAAGGAAACTACCCCTAAAATATTGACGCTAGTTGGAAACGGGTTTTCGGATCCAAGGACTTCTGTTTTGGTTCTTTTTTTTGGGGCTGAGAAAAAAGTTCGAAAGGGAAAGGGACTTGATCCGAACTCAAACTTAACGGGATTCGTCTGGAGTATGTGATACGGTTTGGGCGCTGAAGAGGATTCGGAACCAATTATCAACAAACCAGTAACAATTGACACGATTTCTAAGTGATTAGCCCTACAAACAGACACGATGGCCATTAAACCGGGAATGGGACGAAAGTCTTCCAGCAAAAATCCTCCGTTCCTGAGCCACGAGTTCGTGATCCAGAACCATGCTGATATTGTGTCCTGTTTCGCAATGGTCTTCGTCGCCGGATTGATGCTTCAGGTAAGTTCCTCAGACTTCATCAATACCAAAAGCTAGCAAGGAACCTTCCATCACAATCATCATAATTTTCGAGTTGATTGATGTGAACCTCCTAGCCTAGCAGCTCTGATTTTTGCCACGTAGCGGCTCTTAAGAAGCATCGATGCTCTACTTGACTCTACACGCTAGAAATTATTAAACCATTTAAGATTCAAAAATAACCATTTTTCACCTTTTCCCGGGAAATGTCATTTTATGAGTTCTCCATGAGAAGTCATAAAATGACTTCTAGGGGAGAAGTTTGAATATGGTTATTTTTCAACCGAATAGGATTCTAGCGGAGAAGTTGAAAAAAGGTTATTTTTCAACCGTATTCTACAGGGCAGTTTTTAGCGACCTGCATATTTTAAAATTATCTACATAATTAGGAAAAAAACGGGTTTTCGTGTTTGTTTCTTTATTTCTTGTAAATACATAATACTATTGTCCATTTTAATAAAAATATTTTTACTGAAGTATGTTAATAATAAAATATGATTTTTCAAGCGGGAACAGAAAATTTCAGGCTATGAAAGAACAGCAACAATTAATAGCCTTAACACCCGCGGTAGCAGAAGTTCCCCCGTGACGGAAGCGGTGATCTCGTGTACCTTGGTGAGTGAGCCATAGCTGAGTGATGACTGAGTCGTAGCTCTAGCGGAATCTGCTAATCTGCTGTTATTTGAGGAGGTTCATCTACGACCGGTAGGTGATGTGTTTCCAAAAATGATGGCCCGTTCTTCCGGATTGTAAAAAAAGTTCGTAAGAGAAAAACTTTTATACCACCTGCTGCTGCCGGAGGAAGGGTCAGAGGATCTGTGCTGTTGGATTGCCCTAACGGAAGCGGCTTCTAAGGAGCGTTTTGATTAGTTTGTTGAGGTTGGAATCATCTGGCATAACTGACATGTACTGAAAAACAAAAAAAAAATCATTAAGTAACCAACCTTGGTAATCCTGCAGAAGGGCTATCACCTTCTAAAAATAATGGGAATATAGTTATCATCGGAAGTATCTCCCAGTCCTCGAGTTCGTCTGCTGCTTCTGTGGCCAGGTAACGTTAGTGAGCCCTCGCAATCTGATTGTTTCGATGCAGTTAGTCCACCTGAAGCGATGTCCATTCGGTGCCCTGAAATTTTTAATTGTTGATTATTAAGAATATTGTTATGACGAAAATTTATAGCAAATCACTTACTTTTCATGATCTCCTAAGGATCCAATATGATTAACTCGAAAACTTGATTGAGTTACGAGGGAAAATAGGTTTTTAAATACGCGTTCGGCTGCGATGTTCGTCGCTTTCATAATGGCGATGAAAAGACGTCAAATTATTCAACCATTTTCTGGTTTATACCCGAGAAGTTCCAAAATGGTTGAAATTGATTATGGAAAAATTCATAAAAAATAACCATATTGGTAGTTTTGAGGCAAATGTCATAAAATGGTTATTTTTGAATCTTAAATGGTTTAATAATTTCTAGCGTGTAGCCTAGCTGGAGGTACCTTTCCTTTCCTTTCGTTTTTACCTCGCAAGCATGATACAAGTTCTCTGGGTAGGGATTGATTTCGATTGGCCGTTTTCGAGTGGCCAGCCTTGAAGAGGTTGGTGGAAATTTTGATTCAAAGTAAGGTTCATTAAATCAGTTGTGCTATATTCTCAATTAGGGCTAGATAATTTTATTCAATAATTTTTATTTATAAACGATTATCATTTATTTGAGTTTGTTTCTTATCGATTATTTTGAACGTAAAAGCAAAAATTTTTTTTTTGTCTTATGAAAGATATTTCATCAATTACAAAAATCGTTTCTAGATGGAAGTACACTGCTTTCTATGGTTTAACATAATTTAAATGGTTTCCGAAATATGAGGTTTTCTCAATTCAATTCAATTTCTACAAACCAAAACACAACAATCAAAACGAAGATAGCAATCAATAATGCCATAAACAAAACATTGAATTACCGCTCTTTGCACTTGTTCAAATACAATACTCAAATATGATCGTTTTGCTTTTCAATATTAGGTACCTATGTAAATAGTAATTGGTAGCTGTGGATATATTTATTTTTGTTCTGCGTTAAAAATGACTATCTGATTTTGTCAGATTTGTAAGATCCAAAAAGAGTTTGTACTCTTTTACTTTATAAAGTTCTTTTTTGTAATTATAAATTAACGATGTTCTAATATAATTGACTTGATTGAACTTTCCAATAGTATTTTTAGCGTTCGATACTTTCTTATGGTTACCTTAGGTAGAAGGTACTTCGAAGCAATGAAACGTACATACAGTACTGTTCATAATTGTATAGAAATTGAAAGCACGTGCACTGTCACTTCGACTTTGAACTTCCATAACTTTTTACTCTGATGATATTTTTTGATCAAATTTCCTGCAAAACTACGCTACATATTTTGTTCAAATTTTGCAGAGTGATTGTGGAAATGTAAAGCTATCATGTCTGAAGTTTTTGAAAAGTTCGATCGATGGGATCAAAAGTTACGCGAGGTACAATATTTCAGGCATGAACCTAGAAATGCGATTGCTATAGAATTTTGGAGCATTAATGCTGTATTCCAGCAATTCAAATTGCTGGAAATCAGCAATCTCGATTTCTGGAAACCAGCCATTTCTTTCAACACATTCGGCTTTTTTGGTATCAAATTTATATTTCAATTCGAAATTTTGATATTGGATACTGGCTGTGCATATGAGAAGTAATAAATAATAATTATTTTCTTCCATTTATTTATTTTGTATATTTGTTTTTTTTTTTCAATATACCATAATACCGGCCAAAGTGTTAATCATCCGCCACCTGAAATAGAGTTTTGATTAGTATGTTTCATGAAATATCTATAACCTATCCAATAAAAGCTCACCCTTGATTTGATGTCTGGTTGCTAGAATATAGAGGAAAATAAGAATAATTGTATTAATCTAATCAAAGTTCGTGAAATAAATAAGTCTCATCTTGCTTCAGCGTACAAAAACAAACGGACTCCAATTTGACAACTCGCTGACAAACCGATTGCTGATTTTTTAGCAAATTTGGCAAGAACACAACCGAATGCTGAAAAATCCAGCAATTAGAAAATCATTTTCTGGTTTCCAGCTAAAATTTGGATTGCTGAACGTTTCCAGTAATTTGTTTTGCTGAAATCGATCCAAAAATTTACTGTGTACAAAATTAAAAAATCAGTGGAATCTGTAAATATTTCAAAAATTCTGTATTCAAAATTATGTAATATTATAAATTTTTCTGTTGAAATCATTAGAAGTGGCTGTTGCGTGCTATTTTAGCAATACTGTTTATAGTATATAGAAACCATAATGACAGTGATCTAGATACTTGTCAGAATAGGCTCCACTGCTTTGTAGAACAGGAAATAAAAATGTCATTCTGAAATCGATTGTGAACCATATAGCACGTTTATCGAAAGAGGTATCAAATCATCAAAAATTTTACTAAATTCTTTGAATCAGCATCTTAAATTTATTATTCTAGTATATTCGGCTAAACTCACAATCAAAATTAAAACAGTTGTTACGAAAATAGTGACTAGGAGATTTAATATGTAAGTCATTCAAATTTGTTAACCTAATTTAATACTAATCAAAATGAATAATAATTACAGTTTTGAGCTATCACATCCATAAAATAAACGGACGATTGCTTCAAATAACTCCGAAAGTTCGCGTAACAACACTCAAAAATATTAATATTACGAACGTGATCGTGATGAATAGGCCCCAGACCCGTTCACAGACACGCGCTTCTCGAGAACAAGATGGACATAACCTGGTTGAGGAAAACGTCAACAAAGATTCCCAGGGGGGTGATACGTTTGTTCCGAGTTTTGTGGATGTTGACCGGGCTAACGAGAACGATTGCCGGTTTTGTAAACGACCGAATGGCGCGGAACGATTTATGGTGCAGTGTGTATCGTGCGAAAGATGGGACCATTTTGCGTGCGCAGGTGTTACCACAGAAACAGCGAAAGATATCGTTTACCGTTGTGCTCTCTGTGTTCCGCGAATACCAGTACCACCGCCGAGCTCTGCTACTGGGCAATCCACTTCTAGCAGCACTCGCCGAGCGAAAATTGCTAGGGATTTGGAAAAACTGGAAGAGGAACTAATGCCGTTTTCGTTTATCTCCACTCGCGCGGGGCAAAACTTTTTCTGAATAAACAAACAGAATCGTTACCCGGGACGATGCAAATATATGGTTGCTATACTCACCCTTATGCTTACCCCCAACACTGACAACTTTTACGGGGTGCAACCGCCTGCTTGAGGTTCAAATCTCGGGCAAAACTAGTGGACTTCTGAATTAATAACCGAACATAATAACAGCAGTTAGGGCAAAACTCGTGGGTAACTAGGTTGCCACTGCCAATAAACGAAAACACTATAAAACTGCAGAATGACGCGGCAAATGCGAAATTGGAGCGGGATCGTGCCTACTTGGATAAACGGTACGAGTTACTCAAACAGCAAGACGATGTGGAGGACGGTAAAAGTGAACGTAGTTACCACAGTGGGCAGTCGCGTTCCAGAACTGCAAATTGGGTTCGAGAGCAAGCGGTTGCGACCGAGAAATCCGGCCGAGGTGTTGTTGGACAAACGCCTAAACCCGATGTTCGGACCAACGAACCTGGAACAGCAACAATTGAGAAATTGTGTGGTAAAATGACATCGACTCCCATAGTTGAATCGACTTTAGAAGGCAGGCCAAGAACGATTGACAGCATTTCTATCGGTTTCCTACCTGAGGGTGGCTCAGAGGTATCGACAGACATGTCCCTGAATCACATTCCAAAAGTCGATATCCAACCATTCGTTAACATGCTGGAGGATCAGCTAAGCTACCGGAAACCAACAGGAACTATACCCAAAACCGTTAAACCATCCTTCTAACAGTGGCAACGCGAAACGATTGGAGTACGCAAGGTTCGTGAGCTGCAGCAGATGCACGAAAAGGAAAACGACATTCGTAGGAAACGAGAAATGGAGTTGACGGAAAAGCTTAAACATTTGGATATACAGCGGCAAGCAGAGGCAGACAGAATGAGGAAGGTGGAAGCAGATCTTCGACAGCAACTGCAAGAATTTCGGGAACATCACGAAGGAATCTATAGACAGCGCTTGCTAGATTTGGAGAAACGTGACGACGAGCTGAACCAACTTCGACGGGTGGAAAAGCAGTTACGCGATGAGTTAGATGTAGCTCATGGACGACAACCAAGCTTAGGGGATAGTGTTTTCAATATTAGTCCCCGAACAGGTAACATTCCTCCTCCTCCTCCATCTGCTACGTCACCGGTAAGTACCACGATTCCGAACCAAAATGCAAATATGAACCCAGAGTTTTCAAATGTGTTTACCGCCCCAGTTGGGGCGCGTTCACAAATTTTCTTTGAACCTCAGGCACCCTCTCCACTAAATATTTTTCCTAATTACACACCACCAATCCAACCAACATACATTCAAACACACCCGAACGATTTTCAACACCCTGTAGAAAATAATACGCAGTTTCAGTATGGTCCAACTCCCACGCAAATGGTAGCTCGCCATGTGTTCGCTAAGGACTTGCCAATATTCGATGGGAATCCTCTTGATTGGCCACTGTTTATCACCAGCTACGAGCAGTCTTCGAATGCGTGTGGGTTTTCCGATTCCGAAAATCTTTTACGTCTTCAGCGATGTTTGAAGGGGAAAGCAAAAGAAGAGGTTCATAGCTTTCTTTTGCATCCATCCACCGTTTCGAAAGTTATTTCCACTTTGCAAACGCTTTATGGTCGTCCTACACAAATTGTACATCATATGATAAGTAAAATTCGTTCCACTCCAGCCCCGAAAGAAGATCGTTTGGACACACTTGTAAGTTTTGGCCTCGCAGTGCAGAACATGTGCAGTCATCTGAGAGCGGTCGGCATGGAAACTCATATGGGGAATACAAATCTTCTACAGGAGCTGGTGGATAAGTTACCGCCTGTCGTTCAGTTTAATTGGGCACTTTACCAACATCAGCTACCCACAGTGGACCTTCAATCGTTTGGTCAGTATATGGAAATGGTTACAGCTGCCACGAGTAAGATTACGTTACGCCGGGATGATCGGGTCAAGTCCAAGAACAAAGCGTTCGTGAACACCCACATAGCCGTGAATATATCTGGTGATTTAACTGAAGTTCCTAATATAAACCATCCTCCAGATACGGGAGCAGAATTCAAATCGTGCATAGCTTGCAAGGGAAAGTGTAGGTCGATGGAAAAGTGTTCTAGATTTATAAACATGTCATTAGATGATCGTTGGTCGTTAGTGAAAGAACGCAAAGTATGTCGTCGTTGTCTTACGCCGCACCGTCGTTGGCCATGCAAAGGAGAAGTATGCGGAACCAACAATTGCCAGAAGAAGCATCATCGACTACTGCATTTCGAACCAAAGGCTCCTGAGGCAACAGTTGCAACAGTTTCTATTCATCGGCAAGTGAGTAGTTCAATCCTGTATCGAATTCTTCCAGTCACTCTGTACGGTCCCAAAGGAAAGGTGGAAACGTTTGCCTTTTTAGACGACGGTTCTGCAGTAACATTGTTAGAGGACAATATAGCCAGACAATTAGGAGCAGAAGGAAAAGCAACGTCTTTGTGTATTCAATGGACTGGAGGCGTAACTAAAACGATTTCCGGAACCAGGATAGTGGAGTTAGAGATAGCAGCCAATAGTAGTGGAATTCGGTTTCCTTTGTCGAAAGTTTATACAGTAGATTGTCTTGGTCTTCCTGAACAAAGCATTAATTACGAAGCGTTGTCTAGAGAATATAGTCATCTCAGGGGTCTTCCGGTGGCGAGTTTTAATTCAGCAGTGCCAGGAATACTTATTGGTCTCAGCAATATGCATTTACTGACAACTTTGAAGGCCAGAGAAGGAGGTACAGGAGAACCGGTAGCGATGAAGTCTCGCATTGGCTGGTCAGTGCAGGGTTGCTTACCAGGGGGAGCAGAAAGTATGCCGCATCGTCAAATGCATGTTTGCGCTAGAGAGGAACAAGATCTTCATGAATATGTTCGACAGTTCTTTGAGTTCGAGAGTTTGGGAGTAACGGTGGCTCCAGAGAGAAAATCAGCTGATGATCTTCGAGCACAACACATTTTGGAATCTACAACGAAAAGAGGCACAGACGGTCGTTTTGAAGTGGGGTTGCTGTGGCGATACGATTACGTGGAGTTTCCCGAAAGTAAGCCTATGGCTGAAAAACGATTCAAATGTTTGGAAAAACGGCTCCATCAGAATCCAGCTTTGTACAACTCAGTTCGACAACAAATATTAGCATATCAGCAAAAGGGATACGCACATCAGGCTTCGGAAGCAGAAATTCAATCCTTTGATATCCGACGGACATGGTACCTGCCACTTGGAATTGTACTGAACGATAAAAAGCCGGGAAAAGTTCGTCTAATTTGGGACGCTGCGGCGAAGGTCGAGGGAGTTTCACTGAACAGCATGCTGATGAAAGGTCCAGATCTATTGACTTCTTTATTGTCCGTTTTATTTCGTTATCGAGAAAGGGAGGTGGCCATTTCAGGTGACATCAGAGAGATGTTCCACCAGATGACTGTGCGGAAGGAAGATCGCTCCGCCCAGCTTTTCCTGTGGCGGGACACTCCAGACCAAGATATCCAGACGATGGTAGCCGACGTTGCTATATTCGGTGCCACATGCTCACCTGCACATTCCCAGTATATGAAAAACTTGAATGCAGCCGAACATGCGGACAGATACCCTAAAGCAGCAGCAGCGATCATGGATTCACACTACGTTGATGATTATCTTCAAAGCGTTGATACACCAGAGGAGGCGATGGAGTTAGTCGAGCAGGTGTCGAAGGTCCATGCCAACGGGGGATTCCAAATAGTTAACTGGTTGTCAAGCTCTAAATTAGTTCTGGAGAAACTAGGTGAAGTGGATCCTGCTAGCGTTAAAGCTTTACGATTTGATGGTGAGTCAGGAGAAGTAGTGGAGGAACGTCTTCTCGGAATGGTTTGGCAACCGATAACGGATACCTTCTCATTCTCACTGGTATTCCGTAAGGAAGTAACTGATTTGATCTTGGGTGAAATGGTTCCCACAAAACGACAACTTCTTAGACTCGTGATGAGCATTTATGACCCGCTCGGCATGGTTTCAAATTTCGTAATTCATGGTAAAATACTTTTACAAGAAGTTTGGAGATCAAAAACCGGATGGGACGAACAGATTACCCCTGAAAATGTGGCACGTTTCAAGCTTTGGATAGAGTTTTTGAGGAAAATAGAAATGGTCCATATCCATCGATGTTACTTCCCTGGGTATCGCAGAGACAGTTTCCAGAGCCTGCAACTTCATATATTTGTAGACGCTAGTGAGCAGGCGTATGCAGCAGTTGCATTTTTCAGAATTGTGGATTGTGGTGTAGTTCGGTGTACCCTCGTTTCATCTAAGACCAAGGTTGCACCGCTGAAGCTGTTATCTATCCCACGTTTGGAATTACTTGCGGCGGTTTTAGGTGTTCGGATTAGAAAAACGATTGAATCAGAGCATTCACTGGAAGTCAAGCAGACCTTTTTCTGGAGCGACTCTTCAACGGTCCTTGCTTGGATCAGGTCGGATCTACGGAAGTATAGTTTGTATGTGGGACACCGAATCAACGAAATTCTGGAATCGTCTCGAATCGACGAGTGGAGATGGGTTCCAACTCGCCTCAACGTCGCTGACGACGCAACGAAATGGAGGAAAGGACCGTCGTTTGAACCGGAAGGCCGTTGGTTTAGAGCCCCAAGTTTCCTTTACGATGAACAAGAAGAATGGCCTAAAGATCGTGCTGTACCGGAAACAATCGAGGAGGTGCGTTCATTCCGTATCAACACACACGTTTTATCAGAACCGATCGTCGATCCCACTCCCTTTTCCAAATGGGAAAGGCTGTTACGTGCTACAGGCTACGTCCATTGCTTCATCGATTCCAGGAAAATGGAGTCGAAAAAATTGACTAGTGAACACCTAAGAAAAGCGGAGCAAACTTTGTGGAAAGTAGCACAAGCTGAGTTCGGTGAGGAAATTGCAGTTTTGAATTATAACAAGAATGTCACGTTGGAGAAGAAACGGAAAATTAAGAAATCAAGTCCGATAGCAAGCTACAACGCCTTTCTAGATGAAGAAGGCGTCTTGAGAGTAAGTGGGCGTTTGGAAGCGGCTGATTGGTTACCCTATGACGCAAAGTACCCTATAATACTTCCCAAAAATCATCGGATCACCGTTTTGTTACTGGACTGGATGCATCGGAAACACCATCATGCGAATAACGAAACAGTGACCAACGAAATTCGACAGAGGTTTCGAATTCCTCGACTACGAGTACAAGTGCAATTGGCCAAGAAGAACTGCATGTGGTGTCGGGTTTACACGACAGTGCCGGCAGCACCAATAATGGGGCCACTTCCCAGAGTGAGAATCACTCCCTTTCTGCGCCCCTTTACTTATTTGGGAATCGATTATTTCGGGCCATACTTGGTTAAGGTGGGAAGATCAGCAGTGAAACGTTGGGTTGTGCTCTTTACATGCCTGACCATAAGAGCTATACATTTGGAAGTGGCAGCGACGTTGACAAGTGATTCATGTAAGAAGGCGATTCGGCGATTCATTGCTCGTCGAGGTGCGCCTGAAGAAATTTATACGGACAACGGAACCAATTTCTTGGGTGTTAGTCGTGAGCTACAAGCAGAGATGCAGAAAATCAACAACGAACTTAGCAGCACTTTTACCGACACGTCGACGCAGTGGCATTTTATTCCCCCCGCAGCGCCGCATATGGGCGGGTGCTGGGAAAGGATGGTGAGATCGGTTAAGGCAGCATTAGGATCGATACCGACAGAAAGGAAACTTGACGACGAATCACTTAGCACCGTATTGGCGGAAGCAGAACACATGGTGAACTCGAGGCCGTTGACATTTATTCCGCTGGAAACAGAAAATGATGAATCGCTGACACCTAATCATTTTTTGCTGATGAGTTCTCAAGGAGTGCGCCAGGGTATGAAAAAACCAGTAGAACAAGCTGTTGCCTTCAAAAGAAGTTGGGATACGATACAATATGTTCTACAATGCTTCTGGAGACGCTGGATCGTCGAGTACCTACCAACCATTACACGTAGGACAAAATGGTTTGAAGAAGTACGTCCGATAAAAGAGGGTGAGTTGGTTGTAATTGTGGATGAGGGTGTCAGGAATCGTTGGATACGTGGAAAGGTTCTGAAAACTCATTTGGGTAAAGATGGCATAGCCAGAGCCGCAGATCTACAAACAAACAAGGGTATTTTAACCAGACCGTTTACCAAAATCGCACTGCTAGATGTCGGAGTGCATGACACCGATGCAGAGACTACGGTGACATGAGGGGGAGGATGTTGCGTGCTATTTTAGCAATACTGTTTATAGTATATAGAAACCATAATGACAGTGATCTAGATACTTGTCAGAATAGGCTCCACTGCTTTGTAGAACAGGAAATAAAAATGTCATTCTGAAATCGATTGTGAACCATATAGCACGTTTATCGAAAGAGGTATCAAATCATCAAAAATTTTACTAAATTCTTTGAATCAGCATCTTAAATTTATTATTCTAGTATATTCGGCTAAACTCACAATCAAAATTAAAACAGTTGTTACGAAAATAGTGACTAGGAGATTTAATATGTAAGTCATTCAAATTTGTTAACCTAATTTAATACTAATCAAAATGAATAATAATTACAGTTTTGAGCTATCACATCCATAAAATAAACGGACGATTGCTTCAAATAACTCCGAAAGTTCGCGTAACAACAGTGGCAATTTTTGCTTGCAGTGTAATTTGGGATCAGAATGATATCCAATGTCACCTTAACTTAATAAATGACAAAAAATGAAATTTATCAGTAAAAATTCGAAAGATTGATGCAAATATATGGAAGTTAGCGATCTTAAATTAGTAGAACCAAAAATTAGCGCAACTTTTTAATTCGCTAGCTCAATCAAAACTTAGCTCAAAAATTAAACCGCTAACAAAGAGTAAGCAGTGAAACAAAATGTAAATAAACAGTTTTATTGCAAAAAATATGAAAACTGACATAAACTAGTCGAAAGTTTTTTTCCATTTAGAATATTTGAAGTCTGGACAACATATTCTATATGGGAAATACAAATTTTAAAGTTGTTTTGATAACATTTGCAGCAGTTTTCTGTGAATCTTAAGATGTTTCATACGACGTAATTGATGTATCCACTCAATGATGATTGTATAATGTATATAAGGTACACCGGGGTAAGTGGGGACGCGGGGTAAGTGGGGACGGTGGCTATTAAAACAATACTGTGAACTTTTTTTTCAAACTTTTAATGCAGAATGTTAAATTTACTTGTAATCTATCCAATAACTTTAAAAGAGATACGGTTCCGACTATTGCGGATGTTTACGGTGACTTTTTGTAAATTTTCTATTTTTAACTACGATGTCGAGTTGATGTGCATCTTTTTCAATTTCTCGTAAACTAGCTGACTCTTGACGAAAAACTCTACATTGAAACAATCCTTACATTCGAAACAACCAGTTAGGAAAAAAACGACAGTTAAAAATTGAGAAAAAAGGGTTTATTTGCAAAAATCTAAAATTTTGTCTCCAAACCCTACCTGGGGTAAGTGGGGACGGCTTCATATATACCTGATGTTTACACATTTTTTCAATTTTCTCTCCTTCATTCAATACAATTTAGCTTTATTTAGCATTCAAATCATGAAAAGTTGGGAAAAGTACTTGTTTTTTCTACACCCAAAAAATTAAAGAAATTAATTCTACGGGATTTTTCACGTAAACTAAGCTTTTCTTCCATCCCATCGATTCTGCGTGCGTCTTGTAGTAGTTACTTTAATTCCACATAAATGACTCATAAATTTCACGTAAAATATATGTGGATGACCAAAACTCCTTTTGTAATTAACTTTTCATGAGCGTGTTTTTGTTTACATTTTAAATTCTTATAAGAAAATTTCTCAGGAAATCAGTCAGGAGCTGATAGCTTCCCGTCCCGGTCTACAAATTTACGTTCCTATTTTATCGGTATCGGTGGTCATTTTCGGTTCCGTTTCGTGGATTTACCAGCCGCTCCCACGTACTTGGGTATGAGACTGAATCAGCGGCGCGGCACTGGAATTAAAACAAAGTGTTTTCTTGTTTCCCTCGGAACCAGCGGAATCAAGTTAAAAAAAGTTAAAAACTGAACGGCATCCAAGTACGACCGTCAGTACTAAGGGTAGGTTTTTTTTTACACATTCGAATAAATATGAAACTCAGAATGTAATGATAATGGTTAACAAATTGTTATTCATAATTCATACCACTTTAGGCAAACGGGAAGCTGCATGATGGTGCTGCTGATGGGGCATCCGGATTCCCAGCCGAGCGAAGTGGCACTAGTGAGGATCCTGAAGGTAGCCAAAATTGTTTTATAAATGAAGTAAGTTCAGGATCTCGATTTCTAATTAAACACGAAAACTTCAACAAATTTGCTTGTAAAGAAATTTTATTGAATTTACATTTTCAACTTCAGGCAACCATGTAATATGTTCAACGTCGAGTTCAACATCAGTGCTCCAGGAAACAAGTTCTCTGTAGATGTAGATCAGGTAAACACCACAGGTAAACACCTCATTAAAATATTTTATGCTTCTATATGATGCTTATTAATTCCTTTTTTTTCGATCCCTACAGAATTTTGAAAACCAATTTGCGCTTTCCAACGGCCGTCGGATGATTCATGGAATCCATTGTTTGCATGTTTTGGAGTGAAAATAGTGGTTAGTGAAAAGTGGTTTATTTGTAATAATAAAAGAAAAATAAAAGAAACGATAAAATCAACCAAACATCGAATTATTTTTATTAGGCAATCATTTCAAATTTATTCCAAAACCATTAAGATTCAAGTAAACTAACAATAACTTCCATCGTTGAAATGGCGTTGAACTCACTAATAATTCACGTAAGTTGTAGCTGATGTTCCATCTACACCAATTCTAATTAGGGGAGCGTTTACTTATTTTATCCGTAGAATTTACGTGAAAATCAATTGGATAAAAATTATGTAGTTTTTCACGTAGCCGCTACGTGCAGATTATTTTGGGTGTAAAATAAGTATATATTTTCGATAATATCGGTTTACACACGATAATCATTGAAAAATGCCTTATTAATAGTACCATGAACTTTTTTCGAAATTTCGGACGATTCGAGGAATAAAGTAACGTATTCAAACAAAAAAACACAAATTTGTTGAAAATTTCCTGAGAAATCAAAGGGAAAATCTACCGTCCCCACTTACCCCATAAAGCGGGGTAAGTGAAGACACCAGCAGTCCATAACAATTTACGTGATAACTTTTTTCGCTTTGCGTCTATCAAGCTCATCTCTTCAGCATTTGTGAACAACATGTTCTGCATCACGTTGAATGCGATTTTATCAAAATTGACCCGCTGCTGATTTCTTAATGATTTTTTAAAGTTGAACTATACGAAAAACCGTCCCCACTTACCCCGGTGTACCTTAAATAACAGTGCACTTCTATATCTTTGAAAAGAGATACACGCAGCGAAAAGATTTTTTATTTCAAAGGAAAGTGCAGCGAAAACAAAGGAAAATTTCCTTTGATTTTGGGATAAATAAAAATTTCTTTGTTTCAAATGCATTTTCGTTTGTTTCAAAGAATTTTTCTTTTGAAAAATCTTTGATTCAAAATATTTATACTTTGAAACAAAAAAACAGTTTCTTTTGACTCAAAGTTGCATTCTTTTGCCACAAGGTAATTTAATTTAGATTTAAAAGCATTTATTCATTGAACCATTTTCTATCTATTCCAATTGGAAGCATTATTTTCTGTTGTTTTGAAATTCCTATTAGGAATTACAAATAATAAAAAGAAAGGATTTCAAATTTAAAATATATTTTTATTCACAAATAAACGAAACACTGGGTCACACACTGGTTCACTTCTATCGAATCATCCGGTTTAAATTTTCGTGGACCTGATCGCTGGATTGGAGCGGTGTCACCTCGGTTGAGGCATCCAGGGACTTGGAAAACCATCTATCGGCCGTGGTCCTGTAAAATTTCAAGCACTTATTGAAAATCTTCAATATTCATTCTTTAATTAACATAAACTTACCATACTTTACCCTGAATCCTCCTAACTAAGCTAACTCTGATCCACATTTTCACTCGACCAGCCAAACCGTTTCAAATTCTTCTTACTCAATGCAAAAAACCTTCTAAGTTTGAAGTTTTTATTTTAAGAAATTATTCCTTTGCATTGAATACATTTTTCTTTGGTTGAAAGAAAATTTACTTTGTTTCCAAATAAAAATGCAATTGAACAAATGTCTTTTGAATCAAAGAATTTGTTTAAAATCAAAGTCCAAAATTATTCGATTCAAAAATTTAATTCTTTCTTTCAAAAATTATTTATTTGAAACAAAACCATAATTCGTTGATTCAAAGAAAACAGGAAATTGAATCGAAAAAATTAATTTTTTGAATCAAAGTCAGTTTTGTTTTGTTTCAAAATCCAAGTTTTCTCTGCGTGTATTTGTAAGGCTTTACTAGAAAAGGGAATAAAAGATTAGTTGTATTCAGACTGTGACCCAGACATGTCGTCTTTAACTGAACCTCGATCCGAATCTCCAATTTATAACATTTATTTCAGTTTTTTTTTTCAAATATAATAGTAATGAAAGCTCATGCGAGAAATGTAGATTTGAAAAACTTCAGACATGATCAATTCAAATTACTTGAAAGGCTGGTGCGAGTTTTGGATGGGAAAGAGATTAACATATTTTAAATATTTTTTTCTTTTTACAACTACGTACTCTAAATTTAAAAAAGCTTATACATACATCTCCATTAAGCAAACATCAACATAAATCCTTTCCCGTAGAAAAAATTTCAAAATTATTTTTATGATAAATGAGAAAAAAATCACCTTGACCAGGAATCAAACTCCAGTCTACTGATTACCTCTCCGACAGCTTACCAATAGGTCAAACCGTCAGATGAAACAAGTCAAGCTGTAGCTCTATTATTCAGTTGACTTCATCGAGTCGAATTTGCTGCTAGATTCCCCGGCAGAAAACTCTCATCGTGACCCGATCTAGGTGCTTATACTGCCCCAGGGGGGTTCTCATTATGCCCCTACCAGGCCCGTGCGAAGAACCCGAACATGGAGGGGGGGGGGGGGGCTGGGTTTTCAAAATTCAAAATCAAGATTTTCAAAGTTTTGAATCATTGCTCTTTCCGGCAAGTCATCAATAAATTATTTTAAATGATGTTCCCTATTTTGAGCTAGACATTTGTTTAAAAATAAATACTAAGCAATCAAGTTTACAAATCTAACATCAATATTTCAGAAAACACAGAATCTAAAAAGATTTAAAAAGAAACTAAATCAGAATTCTAAGATAAATTTCAGACCAGATAAAAGAATAATCATGTTTTGAAATTGTTCAGCAAATCTATAATAATTATTGTTTATTAATCGTAGAAATTAACATTCCTTTTTTGCATTTTCAATTCAAGACTTGATTGAAAAATTCCGCTGTAATATTTTAAATTTGAAGAATATTTAATCACTATCATCACTATCACTATCAAGTGAATAGACTCGGCAAAATTAAACCGAAGTAAAATGCCTTAATATATTACCTATGGTTATAAAAAATTAAATGAATATTCGTATTATCGTGTGAAAATAGAAAGTTTAAATTTACTGATTCAAATTTTATTATGCTATGTAAACACTGTTCCATATTTAGAGAAATATAGGGGGAAGTCGTCTACTACCGGACACTTAAGGTTTTTAAGCAATAACTTCAAAAAAAGATTTTTGTTAATATTGGTTTCTCTACTGATTTGAAGAGTATCAATATTATGATCACTTAACTATATTAGAAAAAAATTAATTTACAACATATTCATGCGGTAAGAGAAATCATTTCATGTTAATTTTCACTCATTTCCAAAAGTGTTGTCTATGGCCGGACACTACGAATTACTTCACCAAAGTTGTCACCAATGGCACAAAAACGTAGCAAAATGACTGAATTCACTTGCACAGGTCATGTGAATATATGTTTTCCAATACTGAACGTTCTATGAAGCCAGTCATAAAAGTTTTCTTGACAAACTAGTATGAAACATTTGTTTCGAAAAAACAAGAGAAAAATTGTCTATGACCGGACAGAAAAATCTTAAGTTTCTCAGAGGACCAAAATAGTATCGTTATTGAACCCTTATCTTCTGCTAACCATTTGGGGGTGCTATAGAGATGAAAAAATGAAAGTTTCAAGTTAAAAACATCTATCATTTTGAATATTTTCTTGTCCGGTCATAGACAACAATTTGGTGTCCGGTCATAGAGAAATCGCACTTTTTTTCATTTTCCTAATATTTCGTTTGAACTTCCGTTTTGTTATCTAATATCTACTGTGGTCGAAAGATAACCAATCAACGATGTCGTTCATGTGCAGTTCAAATTTTACAAGCCGAAAAAACTGACCTCAATACAAATGCAAAGTTTAGGCGATCCTCTCCGTACTACTAGGCAAAAGCTTTAGATGCCTATCATTGGTTTACCTTTTCAGATTGGATTACCATATTTCTAACACCATATCAGGCTACCATTTACTTTATTTTCATGGCGTTAAAACATTATTAGGATATTGTGTTTTTGAAAAATCTATGTTGTCCGGCCATAGGCGATGTCCGGCCATAGACGACTTCCCCCTACTGCATTAAAGCTGCAGATTTACCATTTTAAATCGGAAAAAAATTGAAAAAAAAAAAGATTGAAACTAAAAATTTCTTTCGACTCTGCATAAATAGGTGGTTCAAAAGTTCACAAATGACATTTAAAATAAATTCAAAATAGTGCCCAGTAAAGAGTGGCTTTAGACCAAAGGGCGATTTCTGAATGTTTTATCATCCAACGAAGCGACCAATTTAGCTTTTTCGCAATTTCGGCTCTCCTTGGTGTTACCCTGCACCATAAATTTCGGCACCCAGGTCTTTTTGGGTTGAGAGGTTAAAGCACAGAGGTTAAAGTACATAGAAGTACTTTTGAGGAAACACGTTCCAATGTTTTCCTGATACCTACGCGAATTCCCATTGACTTGTATTTTTTATTCGATAAAATAAGTATAAACTTTACGTTAGATAATTATTGCCAAAATATTCGGTAATTTATACAGAGTTACAATTATTTTTGCTAACAATTTGTGAAATTTCTGCATTTTTTTTATCAAAATCCCGGTAAATTTTGTTAAACAACTAGCAAAACGACGGTAATTTTCACCGAACTATTGGTAATTTTTACCAAGAATGCTCTAAATGAAGTTTTTGCTTTTTCGAAAAATAGCTCGACTGAATGGTTAAGTGTCAATATTGAAACTAAAAAAAAGAATGATATCTCGACGATTTACGGATTTTTTAATAAAGACGATCGTTAACGGATGACTCGGATTCGTAGTGCGGAATCCTACCGATAACATAGAGAGAAACTTTTGTCCTTGAATCTGGCCAAAATTTATGATCCAGAGATTTATATTTAATCTCTGGATCAGAAATTTTGTGGTGAAAATTGGTTAGCTAAAGGAAAGTTTTACAGATGGCGAATCTCAACATCTCTACTTTGGCCAGATTCAAGAACAAAAGTTTCACCTTGTGAGTCACATGTATATCTAAGCAAAAGATGAGAAGGTGCCATCAAGTAGCCATTCACCGCCCAGACACAATTTACCACCCAAAATCCCTCTTTTATGTGTATTTTGAAAAAAAAACTGGGATGTTTTCCCCAAAAATAAGACGTGTGTTCTGTGTGGGCATCATTGTTCGACCATTTCACTAAAAAAACATCACTTCATTATTCTTACTATAGCACGACATAAAATATTTGGCTTTTCGTTTCCGGTCAAATTATCAAATTCGACGCCTGTTAGCGAACTAAGCATTACTGTGCTCCTAGTCAAAAGGAATTTTTGTTTACTAGATAGTACATATTTGACCTAAAATCGACTTGAAACGATAGTTTTATTTACTATCGTAAAATAGATTTCCATCGGAAAATTTTCGATTTTTTCATTAGTTATTGTTTTTTGGAGCGTTTAGTTATGGGCGGTAATTGGTGTATATACAAAAGTGTTGGCTCCTAATGACCGGTCACGCACAAATTCTTTGTTTTTAACGCATGTATTGTGTCAAATGTATAAATTGTAAGTAGCATTTAGTTTGATTATGTTAGAAAATGATGTTTTATCGCTGAAAGTAACCGGTACGTACATTTTTCGCATTCCGCTAATTTTTTTTTTATTGAAAGAAGAGCAGTTTTGAGATGTATTGGAAATGAAAGCGAATAAAAATCTGCAATCGTTTTTTTATTACACATGTTTGAAGTTGAAAACCGCTTAACTGGGCGGTAGATGGTGACATGATGGTATCTGCAGCTGTGGCAAAACAATTTTCAGAACTGCGTAGCCAAGTGAATAAACTTAATCGGCATGAATAGCTTAAAGAGAAGACCTTTTTGAAACCTTTTTCACCTTCTTGTAGGCAACGCACTCGGTGGCCAGCATTTTCATCGCCCTGCACCACAACGTCACCGGAGCCGATCCGAGCCACGAAAACCCGCAGGGAGAGCCCTTCTTCTACACGCCCGGCTGGAAGGATGGCTGCGCCGTTTTCTTCTACACCCTGATCTGCATCATCATGCACGCTATTCTACAGGAATACGTTTTAGATGTGAGTTGTAGAAAATTGGGTTGTTTGAACGATGTACTCAACTGTTTTGTTTTTAGAAAATCTCCAAAAAACTGCACTTGTCCAAGTTTAAGCTGTCCCGGTTTAACGAGTCCGGTCAGCTGGTGGTGTTCTACGCGATGTCCTTCCTGTGGGGCTTCGATGTCATCGTCCGCGAGCAATACATCGGCAATTTGACCAAGATGTGGGAAGGATTCCCGGATCACCCAATGATGTTCCTGCATAAGCTGTTCTTTATCATCCAGCTGGCGTACTATCTGCACATGCTGCCGGAGCTTTACTTCCAGAAGGTCAAGAAGGACGAACAGAAACCGAAGATCCAGCATGCCCTCGGAGGATTCTTCCTGATCGGGGCTGCCTATTTCCTTGGGTAGGTTCAAAAAATCAAAGGTACCTTTCATAGATTTATCATACAATTTCAATTGGTTTTTTAACAACAGATTCCAACGCATTGCTTTGGTTCTACTGACTCTGCATTACTTCTGCGAATTTGTTGCACATGCTTTCCAACTGGTCGACATCCTGGACAAGGAAGAGAAATTCGTGCGATGTAAGTTTCAACTCGTTTAAAAATTACTGCGTTCACTGGGGCATTTTGTATTCATTTTTTTTCTCACAACTAACGGTTTTCATCATTTTAGTGCGTCTGGTCCACAACGTCCTGTTCATCTTGACCCGCTTCGCTACCATGGTTCTGGCCTTCCTGACCCTGTTCTACGGCATCAGCAACGTGTCCCAGATGAAGCGCACCTACATGCTGGCCACGGTGTTCGGTATGCAGGGCTATCTGATCTTCGACTTCATCTCCAACGTGCTCAAATCGAAGCGTGAATCGTCGACGACGGCCCAGGCCGAACAGCGCCCCCTGAAATCGTCCGGTGGCAAGAGCGAAAAGACCAAGAAGGAACGCAAGAAGGAAAGCGACCTGCCGGAAGCGGACCAGAATGCCGTCCAATCGTCCCCGGCTCCGGCAGTCGGCAAGGCCTCCAAAAAGGTCAAGGCTAAATAAGTCAAGTTTTTTGATTTTCTTAGAATTTTGTTTTCGTGTATTCATTTCCATTTTTTTGACAAACACTCAAATAATTTTTTCGTGTATTTTTTTGGTTTGATTGATGCAAAAATGTTTTGTAAAAAAGTTACAGGATCACTTAATAGGTAATGATGCATGACTTTAAGTATTTGCTCTGTTAAATAGCGTAATCACGCTCGACTGTCAACTGATTTTGATTCTGTAAATTATTTTGGAAAGAGCAACTCTAATTAAAGCTTGATCAAAGATCATCTCAGAGATAAAACAAAAACAAACAACTTTCTACATGCTCAAACAATTGTACACTTTTTCTCTCCCCTCATGACTATTGGAGTCGTCCCAAGCTCTGTACTAAGCAAAAAAAACACTTGTATTACGTCAAACGGTTCGTTTAAAAAATAGGCCGAATGCGCATTTTCCATAGCCGTGTCGTCATTTATACTTCCGCCCCAGTAGAAATGTAAAGTTGAAAACAGAGATATATATTGTAAAATAATAAGAAAGAAAAATAACACCAGAAATTGTGCGTTTGAGCGGTTCGAATGGTTCGTTTTATATAAGGCATTTACTGCACAAAACTCTACATTGAACACTACTGATTTGGCAAGTGCGCGCTCCTTAAAAACAAGGACTAGGAAAACCACGATCATGTGACTGCAAATCAAAACCGGGAGCCTGAACTGCACGATTTTAAGGCGGTTGACCTATCTACTCTCTCTCATAGAAGAAAAAAACGTCATGAGAGCCGCAATTGCAAATTGAAGCGACATTTACACTTAGCCTCTGTTATTCGGTTAGCAGCCACAACCACAAAAAAAAATCCTATTTTAGCAAGTTATGGTGAGCAGACGTCAGAAGCGACCGAAATATATACTGATTTTTTGTATGTTCTAATGCAATATCTTAAACAGAATAAAAAAAAACTTGACACAAATTTTATGCAAATTTCTTTTACCCTAGGTTAAGTAATTATCACAAACCCTAATTCTAATTTCATGAAGAGATGCTTGTTACTCAATTTATCGGCCTTATCGGTGAAAAGTGATCTCCGTTTTAGTAGGGACACCTTAAGATTATGAAATATTATAGATGGATAGAAAGTTAGAAGAAATGAAAGATGGTGAACTCTACCTGTGTCTACCAATCCATAGTAGTTGGCCCGTGCTGAACAAAAATTTGATATGTGATGATAATGCTTCTAAACAAAAACAAGGACAACCAAGATAAACGCTCGTTGTGATGATATTGCTCATTAATGCGAACAAGGCAGTTGTGAGACTTTTGGGAGCGAGTTTGTGACTCTAAAAGGCTCCAAAAATGAAAAGAGGAAAAAAGAATCACCGGTAGGCTCAAGACGGGCGAAGATGCCAGCTAATCTCAAACAGCAGTCTAATCGGATTGAGGGACACAGGGAAAGCGATCATAGTCAAGAAGGCAGTGGAGCGGGAAAAGGAGAGTAAAATCCGTTGGACTCATTTCGGTGCGATGATTCTCGAGTTGAACCAGAGAAACCACGAGTGATGCCTTCCAGGTCGCGCGAGAAAGCAGAATTAAGAACCCTCAGTAAGGCAGTGATCATTCGGGTCAAAAACCTCGGCGAGATCACCCGTGAGGCAGAATTGCCAGCTGTACTGAATGAAAAGTGTAAAATCTGTTCGTATGAGATGTTGGTCTATCGGCTCTCCCAAGACTGGGACGCAGGTCGGGTTGAGTCTTTCGGTTGCTGCAACAAACGCAATGTTTAAGTGTGTAGGCAGTTTAAGGTACGATAGCCTTATTTATTTATTTTCCTAGTATTCCTTCTCACGACATAACTTGACGAACATAATTCCTAAAATTCACTCGATCCATGGCAATCGTTCTCCAATTTCTCGGACGTCCCACATTCGCCAGATCATGCTCCACTTGGTCTAACCACCTTGCTCGTTGCGCCCCTGCTCATTTCGTTCTTACCGGATTCGTAGAGAACACCTGTTTTGAAGGACAGTCGTTCGGAATTCTCGCAACTTGCCCTGCCTAGCGTATCCGGCCAGCCTTCACCACTTTCTGGATATTGGGTTCGCCGTAGAGTCGTGCGAGTTCGCCTCCACACTCCGTTCTCCTGCACGCCGCCAAAGATGGTTCTTAACACTCGTCGCTCGATTACTCCGAGTGTACGCAGGTCCTGCTTGAGCAACGTTCATGTCTCGTGCCCGTAGAGGATAACCGTTTGTACCGTGGTGTACAGTTTAAATCGTGCGAGGGCTAAGTCTTCTCGACCGCAGTTCCTGGTGGAGTCCATATGGTCACGACTTCCGGTGATCTTTCGCCGCCGGATCTCACGGCTGGTGTCATTGGCTACGGTCACCAGTGAGCCGAGATTGACAAAGTCTTGGACTATCTCCAGCTCGTCGCCGTCGAACATGACCTTGTTATTACTAGATAAGCAGGCCCGGTCTCGGATCCGCAAGCCAGCATACACTTCGTCTCGAACGTATTAATCAACCCAATCCTTCCTGCTTCGCGTTTCAGTTTGCGGAAGATCTCCACCGCCGCAGATGATCTGCCGACTATATCAATGTCATCGGCAAAGCAGATAAGTTAACTGAATCTGTTGAAAATCGTACCCCGCATTTCGCCCAGCGCTCATCGAATAATACCTTCTAGCGCCACGTTGAACATCCTGCAGGATAGACCATCGCCTTGTCAAAGCTACCCTGCGCGATTCGAATAAACTCGACAATTCACCGCAATCCGCACACAGTACTGCGTTCCATCCATCGCGTCGTCTGGTTGATCAGTCTGGTCAGCTTCCCGGAAAAGCCATTTTCGCCCATGATTTTCCATAGCTCGTCACGGTCGATCGTGTCGTATGCGGCTTTGAAGTCGATGAATAGATGGTATTCACGGCATTTTTGGAGGATTTGCAGTAGTGTGATGATCTGGTTCGTCGTAAACCGTCCCTTAGGGCTGTCCCAACGGTAGGTGCAAAACACGGTTTTCGACCACGCTAAAACATTTCGGCTGGCACCGGTGGCGTAAATTGCTGTTTTAGCACAGTTATCGATTTCAAAATTCCCAACAGTTATACGCCTTTGTTCCAAATTCAAGCAAATTTGGAACAGGATTTCAAAATATACGACAGACCGATTTAGACGTTTGGGGCTCACGGTGAGAAAATTTTAGCCAATGATGATTATTTTCACACATGTTTGGGTAGCATTGGGTATAATAATTGTTTCTTTTTGAGAAGTTATTTGAATGTTTTTTCTCGCCAAAACCGGTCAATACGTAACACAAATTGAGAAAACATGTTAACAAAAACCGTATCAAGTATAAATAATTTATGTCGCACTATTCTTGACTTCATATTTCAATAAATAGCTTTTGGCCTCAACGAATTAGTGAGCCCAGTCAGCGTTTCTCGAGTTCAAACGTTATATTGCTGATCCACTCTTTTTTTCTATTTCTGCGATAGCTGATTTGGGCTCCCGTAGGGTACCACTGTAAAAAAAATTACAGTATTCAAGAAAAAAATGAGCATTGTTCTACATAAGGATTATTTATCGACTGAAATTAAATCGGATGAACAAGCGGAAAACATTTAAAGATGATTTAATAAAAAGTTGTCAAACAAACATGTATACCAAATATTATTATCGGATTATCTATTGTTTATAAAACAAAAAATTGTGTTTGCCTTGAGCTTGGTCAATCAGCGGTCGAAATCACGGAAAAATGAATAATAAAAAAAAAAACTGTTTGCGATGGGGTCAATCAGCGGACAAATTCACGAAAAAAAAGAAAACGCTGTAGTTGTTTAAATAAGTTTAGAGTTCGACGACACGGTAGCGATCATTCATTGAATGTTGGATTTCGTGCTATGTTTTGCAGTCGGAGTTATCCGTATAAAGTTTAACTGAAAAGCGGTTAGCGTGTAGAAAACCGACAGATTTTATACTAATTTGACAGATCGCACAAGTTTCGCAATTATGAGTGCGCAGTCCAATTTTTTGCGATGCGAATGGTATTATTTCCTATAATAGATCATTATCCGTACACAACTCCTTTTTTTAACTTCTCATATACGATTTGTTACATTTTAACGACAACATAATTGAATTCGACCAGCATATAAAGTATCAAAGACGCATTTATCGCATCAAAAATCTTCGTCATGCCAAATTCGTTAATTCTCAGGCTATGGAAAAATGTGTTTTCAATAGTGTTCAATATTTTTTGTTTTGTCTGGGATTTTAACGCTCTTAATTAATTCAATCTCAATGAATACTAAGAATAATAATATTTCATTCCGATGACTTCATGTTTTGTCCTCTCTTGCAAAATAATGATTTGAAGATTGATTCAAGAATTTACTTCTTAACTTTTCAATGAAATTAGTGAGTAAGAGTGAATTTTTTAACTGTGTTTACTGCTCCGGCTAGCCTACCGCACGGAAGGCTACCGTCGCTCGATTAGAAATTTTCCCAGTAACCGCAATATGAACTTTCATTATCAGAAACATTCTAATGAAATTAATGCAAAACAACAATAAACTTTAAAAAAAAATTAAAAAATTTGAATATCCGTGTAATGACCGATTTTTGTCAAAAGTTGTTAACAATATTTATAAGCTATCATATTTCACCATTTTAATATAAAAACCATGAAATATGATATATTGTTCGATAACATTGACTAAACTGACATGATTCTTAGAAAAAAATCCTTTCAATTTCCGGCTAAAAAGCCGTCTGCTACATTACAAACTACTGATAATCATGAAAATTCTACTTAAGAATACATAAAAGGAGCATGTTTGCCAATCTGTTTAGTTTGCCCAAACAAAAGCACAAATATGTTTAATGAATTTTTACCTATAAACAAGAACTGGTAAACTTAATTAATATTTGGAATCAACACCCCAAAATGAGTCAATTTTTAAAAGAAAAAGGTTTTTTTTTGTTTCAATTAAGCTTTTTTCTCGCTGCGTATAGGCATTTTGGCTTTTTAAGCTTCGTTCAATCATAGATAAAAATCGGTTTCAACTGGTTTCTGCCAACTGGGAGTTGTTCAATGAGCCAAAGTTTGGTCGAAACTAGTCAGGTCGTTGTCAATGAAGCAAGCTGAAACTAGTCAAAATAGTCAAAACCGATCCAGCTCGACATGGGGTTTCGGTTACGGCCTGGAAGAAATTGGTCGAAGTCAATTGGAAAAAGAAAGGTATTCAATCGTCAATCCATTTCTACTTGTTTCGAACAAACTTTATTAAAAAGACTTTAAGTTAATGAAATCCTGGTAGAATTATGACGGTGTAAAACTCAAAACTTAGCAATTTTTCAATTAAAATGAGTTTTTTCTTTTCAATTATTGAGTGTCTGCAATAAAAGTGTACCCGTTTTAAATTTGCTATCACACCGGTGGGGAACGCGTGTTTTAGCCGATTCCAAAATTTAATATTTTGCTAAAACTGGTATACTTAAAACCAATATTTAGACCTGAACCGTTGCAGGTGCTCTTAATGAAGCCGGCCTGATTACTTCCCACGAATCTGTTTGCTTGTTGCGTTAGGCGACGGAGTAGGATTCGAGACAACACTTTGTAGGCAGCATTGAGGACACTGATCGCTCGGTAGTTCTCACAGTTCAATTTGTCGTCCTTCTTCCCAGCAAACATGAAATCGCATTAAAAATGATAACTCAAGTAATTAAAAACTATCAAAAATATCAACTTAAAAAGATAACAATAATAAAAACGTTACTGCGAATCGTAATTCCAACTAACGCTAGTAAAATGTCGTAAAAATCGTTACTCGAAGTCGTATAAAATGGTTTAAATCGGATATGATAAAAAGTCCGCCATGTTTGCAAATTTTGAAGACGATTTCGTTCCTTTTTTTCTCCCGCGTGGGTCAAAAGAGAGAACAGCTTTGTTGTTCTCTTTGCAACCAGCAGTGCAACCAGATTGCTAAAAATCAGATGGTGTATTTGCAAGAATTGCCCAATGGCAGAGGCATCAAATATTGTCGCTGGCAACAGTTCGCATGCGTTGAGAGAAAAAAAACTTGTGCTCCCTTGCATTCTTTCAGTATGTATGAATATGGTATCGAAATCGTACACACTTAATCTTTTCTCCTGGGGGCGGGACGATTTTGTCCTGTATTTTCAACAGCTGAAATTACAGGACGATTTCAGGACAGAAAAACAGCTCAGGGAAACAACTGTCAAATTCACCTGAAGGTTCGAAACGGTGTTCTCCTGTGAATTCGAAACAGTTTTCTCCTGAGATTTATTGTGGCTTCTGGACGGTACCCGTTCCCCTGGTACTATTTAATTTTAAAAATCAATCCCAATGCCCTGTTCAATAAAGAAACACAATTGTTTATCCAAACAAATTTAATTTATTTGCAAACACTTTTGTTTAAAATTTTCCCTTTTCTTGGTAAAATAGACACACACAGGCAAGCCATTATTTCTGAAAATTAAGATTTTTTTTTTAATATTTACTCAAAAGCCGGATGGCAGGGATACATACCAATGTGTCGTGCGAAACTACACAGTAAATTTTTGCCTCGATTTCCAGCAAAAAAAATTGCTGGAAACGTTCAGCAATCCAAAATTTTGCTGGAAACCAGCAATCGGGTTTCCAATTGCTGGATTTTTCAGCATTCGGTTGTAGTCTTGTCATTTTTGCTGGAAAATCAGCTATCGGTTTTCGATTTGCTGGACTTTCCAGCAATTGATTGAGTTTGCTGGAAAATCAGCAATCGAGTTTTCAAATTGGAGTCTGTTTGTTTTCGTACGCTGGAGCAAGGTGAGACTCTATTTTACGAATTTTGGTCGGATTAATATAATTATTTTTATGTTCCTCTATATTCTAGCAACCAGGCATCAATTCAAGGGTAAGTTTTTATTGGACAGGTAGATGTTCCATAAAAGATACTAATCAAAAATTTTTTTTACAGGTGACGGATGATCAACACTTTGGCACAAAGCTGCCACCCCAGAGCCGATGATAGAAAATTGTAAAAAAATGGTGTTTCTCGAAATAAATAAATCCCTTATTGAAAAATGGGAGAAAATAATTGTTTTTATTGCTAATTATATGCACAACCAATATTCTCAATTTAATTTTGAATTGAAATATAAATTTGATACTAAATACGGCCGGTTGTTTTGAAAGAAAAAGCTGGTTTCCAGCAATCTGGATTGCTGATTTTTCAGCAATTTGAATTGCTGGAAACCAGCATTAACGTTTGCTGTTTTTTTCCAGCAATTCAAATTGCTGGAAATTTTGCTGGAAAGTCAGCGGGACAAAAACCAGCAAAATTTTGCTGGTTTCCAGCAAAAAAAAATTTGCTGTGTAAGATTTAAACCTTTGTGCTGCGTGGTAACCATGTCCGCAAACTGAGTTTAGATCGGTCGGTCAAACTTGATCAAAGCTCCGGATCCGGGGTGGAGGAATCGTGGGGCCGAATCAGCAAACCAAGCTTACAGTTTCTCCACAAAGTTCTGATTCGCTGATATGAAACTGCCCTCCAAGGTTAACCGGAATCTTATTTCGTTCCTCTCAGATTTTCACTTTTTCCCCCTACGGGGAACCAATGCGGATTAAACTAAACGAATGGCAATCGCTCGAATACCGGCCACTGAACTACAATATCAAACGGTAACGGCAAAGTGCGGTCTCAAATTTTTGGCACTGGTAAAAAGAGACAGCAAGAGACAACATTTTTGACAAGAGATGTGTCTAACGTGATTCAGGAAAATACTGTCCTAAATTTAAAGGATTCATTTAAGCTCCTGTGAACTCGTAGATGTTTCATCCTAGATTTCAGAATAAATGAAGCGTCACGATATTCAGGATGCTTCCCATTCGAATTTCGTGAAAATTAGCCAATTGCCCTGTGATTGAGAGGATCAAGATCCCGAGCGGAAAAATGGAATCTTAGTGTGTATACTCTTATCGCTTTAGCCAGAAGTTGAAAATTTGTATGTATATTGCCTCCACTTTGGTAGGTAAATGCTGTTTTTTCGTGTTTCATACGATCATTCTATAATGTATATGAAACGTATAACAAAGTTGTTGAGAAATATACCTACAAAAATGTTTGCTGGGTTGTAGATGGGGCCTATTACCCCCTCCTTCCACTCCTCCGGTAGCTGTTCTTTGTCCTAGATCCGGACCTTCCATCGGTGTAGGCAATCGGCCAACTTGTCCGGCCCATTTTGATAAGTTCAGCTGCAATGTCATCCTTGCCAGCCGACTTTTTGCTATTCAGCTAGCGAATGGCTTCCTTAACTTCGCTCATCGTTGGGAGCAAGCATGGAAAAAATCGGATCGAAGTACATTCAATCTGCAATCCGTGGTGAACTCATTCAATTCTAACTGCCAATCGAAGCAATCGGGAAAGGAAAAAGTTCACACACCAGAATGAACACTAACGATTGCAATCCCGAATGAATGAACTTTTAATACGTTCGGGTGAACGAAACGAAGCCCGAAACATTCGCCGCGGATGGTTTTTTTTATTTTCACCACGACGTTCGCAAATGATTGTCGAAACACAATCGCCAAACGATTGTAAGATTGCATTCGCGAATGTTTCCGTAACCGGTAAAGGATTGCGCCATCAGGTGCTTGTTTTTTGGCTAATTTTGTGCGTGTTTTAGCCCCCGCGCTCGCTGATGGTTTGTTTTCTCATGATGTTATTTTAATTTATGTTCGAATAGGAAAATTAAACATATAATTAGTAAAAGTGTGGACTTTTGCACATTGCGTAGAAAACTAAACTGACAAAGGGGGGTTGGAAAATAGGAGGCAAGGACGTCGGCCTGGTGTCGATCAAAGCCGTCGATATTGTTTCAGTCGAATAAACGTCGTCTTAGCTGCTGATTTTCCGGTGCGGAATTCGCTTTTATGTCCCAATGGGATACGAACGCGGAACATACGTATTAGGCTTAGCATTTTTTTAGTTATTTCAATTAACAATAAAAATTTAAAAAAAAAAATCGAACCAATACCTCACAATTTTTAATTTCCTTCCGAAAACCAATTCGAACAAAACAAAACGCCTTCAAGTAGGCAAGCACGTAATCGCCTAGATGTAGGCAGATATTTGAGTGCTATGTCGGCTTACAATATTTATGTGTGGGATTTTATAACTTTTATGTGACGCATATAAAAGTAATAATTTTGTATTCTGTATTCTTGCAATCTCAACATAATTATATGATTATTTGGCAATTTTGGTTAAAAAAATGTCCCAGTAGCCAAAAGCTAAATCCCTAGGCTTCGTAAACAAGAGTGGACATTTTCAAACCCCCCTTTGTCAGTTTAGTTATCTACGCAATGTGCAAAAGTGGTGAATGTTCTTATTCGAACATAAATTGAAATAAAATCATGAGAAAACAAACCGCCAGCGAGCGCGGGGGCTATAACACGCACAAAATTAGCCGAAAAACAAGCACCTGATGGTGCAATCCTTTACCGGTTACAGAAACATTCGCGAATGCAATCGTGCAATCATTTGGCGATTGTGTTTCGACAATCATTTGCGAATCAATTCACCCAACGAACGTCGTGGTGAAAATTAAAAACGATCCTGTTAACTGCGGCGAACGTTTCGGCCATCGGTTCGTTCACCCGAACGTATTAAAAGTTCATTCATTCGGATTGCCAATCCGACCAATCAGCGGTCGTCTGTTCACGCTCGCATCGCCGATGCTACCATCGTGAACCATCGTGATTGAGAATCATTAGCGTTCATGCTGGTGAACGAATTTTTCCATCCTTGGTTGGGAGTGGCTCCTCTACGTCGTTGGCAACGCCGGCGATGTACCTTCCCCCACACCATCTTGGTCTCCTGCATGTGCGCCGTGCAGGTGTTCATCGTAGTACTGCTTCCACCTTTTGATCACCTCACGATTGTCCATCAGGATGCCTCCGTCCCGGCACATTTCTGCTTGCAGCACGAAGCTTTTGCGGGATGCGTTCTGATAGAAATTCTTGTTTCTTGGGAACGATGCAGCTTTTTGTCCCGGAAAATTTGGAATCGTTGCCTCTTCCGCTGTCGGGGATTTTCCTCGTTTCTACGGATACTTTATCTGCACTACTGCTGCCGGCGATATTTAAGTCGAGCCGAGCGTGCGCCTAAAATTTCCGTCATTACGGAAATTTTAGGAGCATCTTCGCTACACCAGATAGTTGACTGACTCGATGTTGGCGCCTTGATAATATATGACGTCCTTTTCATTGGTCAGCTGGTGCGCGCTTAACCTTCTAATTGTCGGTTTGGATTCTTCCTCCTGGCCGACCTTAGCGTTAAAATTCCCGATGACTACCTTGATATCATGTTTTGGGCACGGGTCGTATTCACGATTCAGCTGCGCGTAGAATTCGTGTTTGTACCGGTGACTTCCGAGGTATCATTTTTAGCAAACAAAGATATAATTCAGTATGGATATGCTTACGTTAACCGCTCTAAATTAGATTTCAAGAATTTTTAATATAGGCACATTTTCACTATGATGAATTGCTCTACTTAGACGATTGTACATTTTTAGGCTTATAGTTTCTAATCGCCTTTCTCCAATTCTGGTTGTTGAACTCTCTACAAATAATCTATCCATAAACCGGGTATTATGATTATGAGTTGCATGATGTACATTGAAATTATGGTGGATATCCTTGATTCGTACTATTCGGTGCATGGTAACCAAAGTTTGTAAGTCACGCAAGCAGCAGTGTAAGTGATAAGTCGTTCAAATAAATGAGAAACAGAAGCGGACCTATGTAAGTTACTCCCTTGGGGTACGCCTACACTAATAACTAACTGAGGGCTTAATGTGTCGTTGATTTTAACTACTTGTTGATGATTTTCCAGATAACTGTGCATCAGTTCGTTTGCTAAGCCTCTTATACCATATGCTTTTAATTTTTTCAGCAAAAAGTTATGATCTATTGTATCAAAAGCTTTTGATAAATCAAGAAACAAGGCTCCAGGTTTTTCATTCTTCTTTTCCAAACTGTATGACACACCAATAATTAGTTCCAGTACAGCGATCTCCGTGGAACTTCCTTTACGAAATTCCTTTTCAAAAGTTGCCATATTTCTAAAGTCATCCATGGACATATTTTCCTCATCCGAACTACAGCGGTGGTGACAGGGATATGTTTAACAAGAAGTTGTTGGTAGCGTTCAGTTATAGCATCAATCTTGCATTCGGATCTTGGTTCCAAAAATCAGCATTTCTTAGGAAATCCACAAAGTCTCTTTCGAGATGGTCTCGATTCGTATGTCGCCGTGATAAGATTTTAACTTCAGGTAAAGCTTTTTTGTTGATGTAAGTAGGCCTGTGATCACTAATGTCACACTCAAATGTGCAATTAATTATTGAACGGAGGTCGTTTAAGTGTTTGACTACCTTGTAGTTCAATTTATGGAATTTCAATGCCTTGAACGTTTCTAGGACATGTAAAGAACTAAGTTCTTCATTAGGTAAATAAGGTCAAATAAAACGCCACTCAGATTGCACCGGTCAAATCCGTCAGCAGATTTAAAATGCAGAAAATTTCACGTGAGATTAGTACTTTTTCAGGCTCTTAAACCGGCGGCTTCTGAATTTTTGGGATTTTAAAGGGGTTCATGGGAACGACTCCCTAACCGAAGAGAGAGGAAGAGCCGCCGCCAATGGAGATATCCGATTACTTTATGACATTTCTCGCCGCCTCAGTGGTGCAAGGATTAATGAAAAAAATGCCGCTATAAGACCGAGCAGGTCAGCAATCGCCAACAGAACCCGCAGCTCGAAGCGCCAACAGTAAGTCGCATAAATGGCAACAACTCGGAAGCGCCCTCGCTGGCTGAAATAGAAGCGGCAATCAAAGACATGAAGTCCAACAAAGCACCTTGGATCGATTGCATCCCTGCTGAAATGCTGAAAGCCGACCCTGCCTTGTCAGCACAAATGTTACACCGTCTTTTCGCTGACATCTGGAATACTGCAACATTCCCGGCCGACTGGATGCAGGGTATCCTCGTTTAGGTCCCGAAGAAATGAGACCTGACAGAGTGTGGTAACGTTGATCTGTACAACCTTCAAAGTACTCTGCAAAGTGATTCTGAACAGGATCCAGGAGAAAATCGACGCTACACTCCGACGGCAACAAGCTGAATTCCGATCCGGACAATCATGTGTGGACCACATCACAACGTTACGAATCATACTGGAGCAAATCAACGAATTCCAGGACTCTCTTGTGTTGGTGTTCGTTGATTTCGAAAAAGAATTCGACCGACTTAATCATGAAAACATCTGAGCGGCTTTAAGGCGAGGAGTCTCAGAGAAACTAGTCCATCTCATCGAAGCACAATACGAGGCATTTTCGTGCATGGTCTTGCACGACGGTGTCTTGTCCGATCCAATCCCGGTAACTGCTGGAGAGAGACAAGGATGTATTTTATCACCGCTACTTTTTCTAATCGTAATGGATGAGATTCTGACTGGATCGATCGACTGTGCACCGAACCAAGGATTGCCGTGGAATCCTTCAACAATGGAGCAATTGAACGACCTTGACCTGGCTGACGATATTGTTTTGCACGCCCAAACACAACCGGATATGCAGAGCAAACTCGACGACCTCTCCGAAAGCTCCAAGGCACCAGGTCTTAAAGTCAATGTCGGAAAGTTAAAGTTGATGGAGATCAACACAGGAAATCTTCCAGTTTTATTGTAGCTGGGCAACAGGTTGAGAAAGTGGAGTACTCCCAGTATCTTGGTAGCCAGATAACGCCTGATGGTGGTTCAAAGAAAGACATCGAAACCCGGATCAGAAAGGCCCGATTTGCGTTTGCGAGCCTTCGAAACATCTGGCGTTCACGTCACATCTCTCTACGGACAAAAATCCGAATCTTCAACTCAAACGTCAAATCCGTATTGCTGTACGGGTGCGAAACTTGGTGCACATGCAAGAAGAAGTTCTCATAACAAAGCTTCCGTACCTAATATCAGCTCCTTAGACCACATGATGGCTGAACCTTAAGAAGGCTTTTAAGGTGTACACTAGACTGCCCCTAAATTGTATGGGAAGTTTTAAACTTGAGAAATCTTATGAGCTGCATGCTTAAATTGATCCTGGGCCTAGAACAAGATCTCATGCCAAATTTGGGTCGGATCGGATCACGGTAAGGGGCCGCTAAACGGGTCTGAAGTTTGTATAGGATTTTGAGACATTTTGTTCGGGAGTAACATGAAAATCCGGTTTTTTCATCAATAACTTTGGTCCCCTCGACCATTTTCTTTTGAATATGGTTTTTCTCAAAGCCATAATTATGATAAATATTTCATTCCAAGACTGCATTTCGATTCTAATTAAGATAAAAAAAAGTCATTAGGCTTTTTTCAGGGTGATTTTTATCACTGTTAATGCTGCCTGAGATTGTTCGACGTAGTGCCTCATTCATAGTGATGAATATCTCCTTTAAAAAAGTAAGCCAATTTTTAAAGCCTAATAACTTTTTTGTTTTAAATCTAATCGCGACGCAGTCTTGAGATGAAATATTTGTCATAATTTTTGGATTTAAAAAGACAGGGGCGATAAAAAACTGGTTTTTCATGTTTCTTCCGAACAAAATGTCTCAAAATCCCATACAAACTTCAGGCTCGTTGAGCGACCCCTTTCCGTGATCCGATCTATCCCAAATTTGGCATAAGGTCTTCGAGGTCTTGTACTGGGCCTAGGATTAATTTCAGCCTGCAGCGCAGAACTTTTTCAAGTGTGCAACCATCAGAAAAAATGGGCAACATTGGGAGAATTTGCCTATTGGACATAGACAATCTGGTTTCAATGATTTTTAAAAATGTTATGGTACTTGTTTTGAACCCTTGAGCTTTTGGATCTTGTTGATCAAACCTGTATGAGTAAAATCGACGAAAAAAAGTCTAGCAAATTCGAATGGCGATTGGCAATTCACCACATACTTTTTTTTTATTTCCCGAATAAAATTTTTTAGAGGGTGTTGAAAAAGTATTTTAGTTTTTTCGATAATTTGCAACATCATCAAACACGAACTTCTCCGGTACAAAAATTTGATAAGAGACGAATTTAAAGAAATTTTTGATTGATTAGTGATCGGTATAATGTAGGCTTGCCAGATACTTTCAGAAAAAAGCGGGACATTTCACGAAATAAAAGCGGGACACAGCTGAAAAAAGCGGGACATTTTAAAAACTCTTAAAAAAGCTTGATTGTATAGAAAACTTTTATTTACGTATACCAACCATTAGCCAAAGTTGTTCGTAGAAAGTACACTACACTTAGTTTTTCTTACATGACTTCTATTTATCTGATTTTTTGCCATATGCACTGTTATTTTACAGGGTTCTCACGAATTACAATTTATTTGAGAAAAAATATTCGAGTCGTACAAGAAATCGTATAAAAAAACTTTTGTTTAATTTGAATGTAAATTTGTTTGTTTGGTAATTTGTAAAAAAAAATTTATTTGTTAAAATTAATCTTTATTCTTTATTCTTTATTACTTTATTCCAAATAAAATTATCTTCATCTACTTGCAATCTCGATCCAAATGCAAGTTTAAGTTTGAAATAAGGCTTTGATAAAACTGCAATAATGATATAATTTGATTATTTACGGGATATTAGATATATGTTCCATTATCAGCAAATGAATTCCTTAAATAAAATTCGGTGAATGTTGCTGAATTTTGAATGTTAATTCTGTATCTCAATTCTGAACCTGGTCTGATCAGGTTCAGAGATCAGAATTAATATTCAAAATTCAGATTGAGCTCATGAATAAGTAAACATTATCAAGTTTTCTAATTATGAAATTGAATTTTGGATCAGTTTCAATACGATTTCTGAAATGTAAAAACAACGAATTTTGAATTCAGATTTCAGATCAATATTAAGCTACGAGCCAAGAATTCAAACTTGTTTCAGAGCCCTCAATCATCAATCTATTATTTCATATTTGATGGCTTGGGCTCCAATCTGCATACATTATTTCATTTTAAATATTTTTATCTGAATAAAAAAATGTATTTCGAATGAAGAATTTTATTCAAAATTGTCAATTCTGGATCGCTATTTTGAAGTTTTGGATTCTGTAAAAGAATTAAGTTTAAGAACTTCGATCTGAATATGAAACCAAAACTCACGATGATTTCTATAGCTATGATCATTTAGAGTCTGGGCACTTCATTCCGGCTATAACTACATTCCTAGAGTTTGGATACCTAAACAAAATTTTGGCAGCGTTGTGTTGATAATGACAAGGACTACCTTGCCTATTTTTAAGATGTCTTAATTACGTGTATTTGAGAAATTTACAATGGAAAAGGATATGGTAAAAATATTTTTGCACAATCATCTCGGAAATCTTTTTTTTCGACTTGAAAACTCATGAGCTGTGTTGCTTTTTCTGAAATGTTTTTGGATCAAATAGATTAGAAGTATAAATAGAATGCTCTGAATACAACTAGAATACTCACGTTTTTCGATCAAACGAATAGTTTTAAAAACAAGCGTTTGTAATTGCCTGGATTTCAGATGACCAAAGTTTTATAATTTTTTTTTTCATATTCGGAAAAAATATTGTAATGCATATGAGTTACAAAAATTAATAATTCTATTTTTTAATGATGATGTGAACTGAAAATCAAGAATCCCAATCCAGATACATAGTGCAAAACATGAAAACAGAAATACAATTTAGATTTTGATAATAGGGAAGTAGAACCCTGAAATGAGTTTAAGCTGTTAAAGTTTGGTATTCAGAAATAAATTTCTATCATCAAGTGAGAAAATTTGCAAATCTGTAGCAGAATTCTTCATACCTTCGTTGGTTGAACGTGCTCTAAGAACGCTTAACTGAATCAAAATCTTACTGTAATTCCAAGAACTTTAGAGTTATTCAGAATTGTCTCAATGAAAAATGTTGCTTATTTTGAGGAAAAGACGCATTTGAAAGATTTTCTGTGTTGAACCAATGAATCCAAATTAAGACTAAAGTTTGTTTTTTTTTCAGTGTAAGTCAATGAACTTGGTAAAAAAATTCCAAGAAAAAAAGCGGAATATTTTGAGGAAAAAACGGGACAGCGGGACATTCAACAAAAAAGCGGGACATGTCCCGCTTTTGCGGGACGGATGGCAACCCTAGTATAATGTCTAGTTTCTGAGAAGCATACATTTATGATAAGTTTTATCAAGTTAACAAAAAGAGGTTATTGCCAAGCCTTCCTTATGGGTTTCCCTACTGACTGTGGGTCTGTCCCATAAAGTATTTCGATCTATATTTATGTGATAGGAACTTGAAAAAAATTCACTATGCATCGTCATTCTTTTCCGCTTGCACCGCTAAAGGACGAAGAATTAGCAAAGACGAGAAAGTGCTAAATGTTTTATCGAAATTGATTGCCGCAAATTGATTGGCTAAATTATTCATTAGCCGACGACGTGTCTGGTTTACAACCAGCAAGTTTTCCCAAGCGCAGGTCAACCATTCGTTTCCGGTTGGTTCGACTGAAGACGCCAAGAAATTATGAAGCACTTCGACAGTTTTCAAACGTATCGAGGCCTATGCATCGGATTGTTGGTTTTAAATTTGTCCACCATTTCAATGTACCTTCGAGAATTGGTGGAAGATGTGGTCAATTTTGGATTTGCTGGTTTGTTCTTTTTAGAAGTTTTGAAGTATGAGCAATGATTAAAAAGTTGTTTTTACTTACAGAAAGATTTCTGGAGAAAATATTGATCGTTGTTCTCTACACCATTTTTGCCATTGTTCTTAGCTTGGGTATTTTTGAAGTGAGTATTCTTATTTTTAAATCTTCTTTCAAAATACCTACTAATGTTTGAAAACTATTGTAAATTTTAGGAAAACATCAAACTTTTGAAATGTTACGTAGCTTATCTGATTTTACACTTGGGATCCTTCACATCTGATCTAATTTTTTACATCGTGAAGCAAGAAAGTTATGACTATCTGTTTTATTCAGCATTTGTAATAGGTAACATCAAACATATCACGAGATGCAATATGATTAAAGGGTTGAATTTAATTCCAGTTCATATCGTTGGAATAATGTGGATCGTTATTGGATTGATAAGAGCAATCGAGAGCGACAGGAAGTTAACAGACTTTATCGATACAATATCCCAACGTACAGAGAAGGTTTACATTGAAAAGTATGGTGTACCTTAATTTGTCTTTTGAATATATTGACGAAATCGATAACCACTTATGGAATAATCCTAATGAAATGTATATGTTCTAAGCCAACGGTCACAATTCGTTGCCTTAGAGTAAGGTTTGTACAAAATTATTTCCACCGGAAACGTTTTCTAAAACCGTTATTGGTGTTAAAATTATAAGACACTCGTGATAATAAATAAATTGAAATCTCATTCGATATTGAACAAACATAAACACTTTATCTTAATTCTGGGAATTCAGAAACCTGAACATTCGAGGCTCAATAAAAAAGAAATTTGTCACCCAACGTTTTAGTCTCTTTAGGGTGTCTGTACCAATTTTAAATTTTCAATGTAAAAAACAAATTTTCAAGTTAACACCAACACAAACACCAAAATGAAACACGTTGGCAATGGATGTAAAATGGAAACTTTTACCCTACCTTATTAATATAGCAAAAGATTATATCAAATATGCAAATTGGTCTACCAAAGCGCCAGCAGCGAATACTAAAAGAACCTTGGCAAATTTGTATATTTAAAAAAATTCTCAGTGGGTTTTTACGTGCCACCACCTGATTAGAGGCTCCCTTCACACCATTTCTGGTTCCCAAGTTCGACTTCGGCAGTTGACTCACCATCACTCTTCCCTATCGTCATTCGGAAATCAACAAGCAGATCACGCAAATTAACAGTTTACTGGGGGACTGAATCGAGCGAAAACATGATCAAAATCGTCAAACCTCAAAATCTGTCACCATCCATCAGTAACACTTTTCGAGAAATGGTAATGGCCCACTGACATCGGCCAATTTGGCGGTTCCTGCTTTGATCCCAGAGCTGGTTTCAGATTGTTGAACTTTTGGAGTGCGATAACATATGAAAATGAGCAAAAACCGCAAAAAAAATCTTCAAACTGTTCAAATTTACATAAGACAGGTTTCTCCCGGTTGGGTTCCCGGCTAGGACGAACTGACTTTTCGTTATTTTTTTCACCTTCAAACTGAAGATGATCCTATAGTCAGGTTTCGTTTTTTGAATATGTTTAGTTTTGTTTCGTTAACCAAACAACTTTTAAGGACAGACCTTGAAAAACCAGAATATTGCATATGGCCGAAATGGGTATCGGAACAGGTTGGCCTAATTTGGTGAAACAGTTTTACGATTTCTGGTTATATTTCATAATGCTCCAGCTTTTCTAAGCTATTCGATCATGTATTGTTTATAGTTCGAATTACAGATGAATGATTTATAATTTGAGAAGCATAATTTATATCTATATCCTGAACTTCGCTAGTATTCTGATTTTATTTTCATACCATACTGTGCTTTTTTTTCCTGTTTTTTTTATTTACGGTTTCATATAGTTTTTCTTAAAAAGCAACTCAAGGAATATCCAAAGAAGGTAGTGCCATGGCAGTCCTGCTCTAGTATTGGTACAAACTGCGACGTGTAATGGTTTATTTACTAGCCTTTTTCGGTGAAAATTCGAAGAAACCGCTGGAAATTTTCCACTTTGGACGCTTGTTATTCGAGGAGGATTCTTGTTTTTCAAGATCAGTACTAAGAAAGTTGGATTTTCAAGAAATTTTTCTATAAAAAAGACTATCGAATTTCGAAAAATGGTGCATTTTCCCAACTTAAATTTGAAAAACTGAAGAATGACCCAAGTCGCATACATACTTAACCATGGCATTCAGAAGTATGTACATAATTGGCTGAACAAAAGCTCTAGGAGACGTTCAGGTACCCATGTCACGTTTAAGTTGCTAAAAAACTTTCAGCGCCTTCTGGAAGATAAAGATAATGATAACGAAACTTCTAGGCGAATTTAACGCAACTTCTTTCAAGAAGTTCCTTTACGTTCGCCAAGCACTTTCTCATGAACCATTGAAAGTTTTTCTAGGGAGCTTTAAAACTTTTGCGACTTTTAAGCGGCATGGCAAATATTTCTGTCAAAATTCAAAGTGGTGTTTACTTAACCCTTTCCTTCCCATGGTAGCACAGGTGATCCAGAACTTTACACAGCTCGCATTTGAACTGGGCGCTTTGGATCAACACCATTTTTTCACCGAATGTGTAGATGTGAGTGAAGAAACATTGCACGAAATTTGAAGAAAATCGGTCCGCTAGGTTTTGCTTGGCAGATCAAAAGCTGCAAAAAAGTCGGATTTTTTTTTCGAATTTAAATCAAGTCGTCATTTGTTGTTCAATAGCTTGACAAGTTTTTATAATTTCCTTCAAATAAAATTACTGTCGTGCAGAAGTTGCTTATGCAAGCAGAATCAAATGATAGTTTACTCAGATTTCAACTAAAACATATAAATTTTTGAGTAAGTAAAGTGGATCACCGGTGATACACTGGGAACAAAACGTACTTTTCTTCTTGTGAAGCTTCTTATCAATACTCAAGAAAATCATTTCGTCAACAAAAAAATCGCTTCAGGATAGTTATTTCATCTGCTTAAATGACCACATGTCTCGAAATATTTGTAAAAGTTCGTCATTTTCTCGAAAAACGGCATGTTTTGTTTTCCTGTCATGGTGTCAGTGTCATGGCGGCCATTGTTCAAGGCAAAAATGAAAATTTCAAATATTTCAATAAATAGACTTTTGAGGGATGCGTATACCAAAGAAGTTGAGGCAGAAAGCCACTCGGCTGAAGGACATTCGGTCGATAGACGTTAGGCCGAATAGGCCACTAGGCCGAATGTGTTTTTAGGCCGAACGGTCATCAGGCCGAATGGTCATTAGGCCGAACGGATGCCAGGCCGATAAGACATATTAACGCTTGTTTGCATGTTGGGGCTAATGACAGTTAGGTCGAATGGTCGTTAGGCCGAATGGTCATAAGGCTGTATGATCGTAATGAATGATTGCCATGTCAATAAGACATATTTTACACTTGTCTTGACACTTGTCAGCGATAATATGTTTTATAGACCTAGCATAAATTCGGCCCAACTACCATTCAGCCTAACAACCATTCGGCCTCAAGACCTTTCGGCCAAACGATCATTCGGTCTTACGAAAATTCGGCCTAATGACCATTCGGCCAAATGACCATTCGGCCTTACGAACATTCGGCCTATTGTCCATTCGACCTGATGACCATTCGGCCAAATAACTTTCGGCCTAATGTCCAATTCGGCCTATTGTCCTATTCGGACGAACATCCGTCGGCCTTTTAACCCATTCGGCCTAGCGACCTTCAGCCGAATGTCCGGACTCCATCAAGCACAGTTTTGACCAAGACCAGTGCCCCTATGTATGATGTTGTCAGCAATGAGTTGGAAACATTCTGAGGCAAGTATTTCCGAGGTCGCCCGAATAAGAAAATACTGTTACTAAACAGTTACTATAATAGTTGTACAACTATTTGGAACAGCGTAAAAAAACTTTTAGAAAACGATAACTGACATCGTAAAAAACATTCCACTAAATGTGAAATCCAAAACGAAGGTCTGTTGAATATGGCGTTAAGTTATGTTACTGTTTAAAACTGTTAAAACAATTGTATGGGGCAACTGATCTACAAACAGTTTGATAAAGGTTTATAAAACGCTTATGAACAACGTTTTCAGGGTGTTGAACTGTTTCTCGAATAATTATGTGCATGCCTTTTTCGATGATTTATCAAACCGTATCGAAAACTGTTATAGTAATCGAAATGAAGATTATACGAATCGTTTGTACTAAGATTATTGTATATTTGATGGTGTCTAATATAACGAACCATTAAAAAAAAATGTAGGATTAGATCATGTCGTTAAACTTTGATAAGACGATAACCTCAAAGCTTAATTAATTCTAAAGAATAATGTTCATCAATCATCAAACTATTTTCAAAACCTTTTATTTTTCCGTAATTGTATGATCATGTTATAAGTTTTCCATTATAATTTTCTATCCAATTGAACACTAACACTGGGTAAAATTTAGATATCCTTCTGAAGCTGTGGATCCTAATGTGAGCCCGCATAAATAATGATCATAACCAAACGTTTCCTGAAGAAGTCAAACGACGATTTGATGAAGCGTAAAAAAACGTTTAACAAACGGTTATTGACAATGTAAAATACATTGCTTTAATCGTGAATTTTGATTTGATGCTATTTTAAATATGTCGTTAGGTTATGTAACTATTAAAAACTGTTAAG
Source organism: Uranotaenia lowii (assembly GCF_029784155.1). NCBI lineage: Eukaryota > Metazoa > Arthropoda > Insecta > Diptera > Culicidae > Uranotaenia > Uranotaenia lowii. The sequence continues at coordinate 358,941,576 of NC_073692.1, forward strand.
GCACTTATATGGAAGAACCGTTCTTCAAACAGTTTAGATATCGTCCAATAATCGATCATGGAAACCATAATTTGATATTCAAACTGTACATGTTAAAGTAATTCTTGAAGTTGTTTTGTAAAAAGATTCTTACAGTAAAAGTCGTAACACGATTTGTCAAAATGATCTTCCAACGTAATGCATACGTTTTTCGGAACCGTACGTGAATAACACGCACACATATGTACAAAATTTGGAGTTTTCGGATTTAAAAAAACTAAAAGTTCTCGCGTAATCATTTTATTTACATAATCACATTATCTGCATACCTTATAAATTAGAAATACTGATATTTATTCCTCCATTAGGCGTAGTTTGTCCGGTTCTGATATCTTCCACAATTATTTTGCCTGTGCCGAAATTGTGTAGCAGCTAGCTGCCTTAGCCTGAAAGAAAAAATAAAATTGTTTTTATATTCTATAAGATGCTTTCACTAACTTTGTTTTTGCTACCTTAGTTTCGTTGAAAAGGTGCAAAAACAATTATCTTTTTCACCTACCTGTTACAAAAAAACAGCCTGATGCTCCTTGCCGCTGTGTTGAAACTTTTACAGCATCGCGCCGCCATAATCGTCTTCCGGCTATTTGATTTTATTATCCTTAGGCGTAATTTATCGGAAGATTGACACCGGCGTTCCGAATTCTCCGAAATCAGCCCTAGAAACGCCAATTGTTTTCCGTCGAAAAGAAAAAAATACCGCGACGGACTGCGACAACAGAAAACATGGCTGGCGTGGAGAAGGGCAGAAAACAATCAGTGGTGCCAAGTGAAAAGATTGTTCAAAAACACGATATTTAATATTTTGTCATTAAGATTGTTTGAATCATTTTATATTGTTAATGATACATGAGTTAAAGTAGAGTAAAGTAAAAGCAAGTATTGAGAGGAATTTAAAATGACTGAGAAAAAATGATTTGATCATAATCTTTTTTAGAGTGAAGTCTGTCACGTCAATAATATAGACTTAAATTTCAGTTACAGATGCCCGACCTCAATCAAATACTGCCTAAAACATTTTCGAATTATGCAAGGAGACTTTCACAACCCACGTGGAAAACTAGAGATGGAAAAGAGTTTTCAAAATTTTCACATTTCACATTTGTCAACGAAAGTGGGAAAAAGGATTTCAGCAATGTTTTTGTGAACATATTTACTTCATAAATATGTTGGCATCTCAGTTAGTTTTTCCGAGTTTTGTGTCGTTGAATGTACTCTATACATAGTCGCATAAGAATAAAAAAAAATTGAAGATCATAAACTTCAACTGATTTTTTGCAAAATCATATGGCATCTCTGATCCGCATTTCGGTCATTTTTGACAGACCGCATCAACGCTATGGGTAACGGTTCGCAATCATTTTTACGATTAGAGAAAAATTTAAGTAAATCGTACATACCATTCGTTCACCTTTCCAGATAGCATCACTTTTTCACATGAACGTTCATGTTTCGTTTTTAACGTTGTCGAAGTAAAGTTTAATATAACAGTTACTTTTACAGAAACAATCACAATTTCTGGAGCTGTAGATCTATCGTTTAGACTGTTTGAGCTATAGTTTTTTGGTATGCGGGAGGCCGGTTCAGCTGGGGGGTCGAGCTGGTCCATTGAAGGCTTCGTCACCGGGATAAGTGGTGCTTCCGAGAGATCTGTGATATTGCCGCTCAAAAATGGTCACATTCTCACACACGGCATGGCACTTTTCGCGAAATTTTTGCTCCGTCAGTATTCCTGAAACAAAAACAAAATAAAATGTTAGTACCTATTTAATTTCAAAATTAAAGAATAATTAACAAGTTTCCAATCATATAATGTTCACTAACCGATGATGGTTTGCAGCTTCTTTGTCCTGCTTCGTTTACATTTCACCAAACCAGGGAGAGGCAGGAAATCATCCATCCTAACCAACCGACTGCTGTTACCTCTTCGGAAGTGCTGTTTGCTCGTTCTTGACCTCCGACAGCCGGTGTTCCATCTCCGCACACCTCGATAGCAAAAACAAAACCGCCAGTGCTGTCATTGCAGCTTATTCCACCTATTTTTATGCTACAGTTTAATGGTAAAATGATGTGGTGTAGTTCTTCCGGAGTCCGTCGAATCGGCTGTAATCCTCTGGATTCACACGAGCTAGGATTCGTAATGGTGGCCGGCTGCATTCTGGAGTGGTGAGGGAACGCTGAATCCATGAACCGGATGAATAGGTGCTTATTGAAGAAGTCCGAGAACGCGAGACAAAATGACAATGAAATTAAATGCGCGCAATAAAAATGAAAACAAACTCAACGCCATTTTGAATTCTGATTGTCCTCTCTGATGAAGGCAGTGATGCCAGTTGACTGGTATTGATTTTTTTTCAGGAAATACGAATTAATTATTTATTTGAGCCATAAATATTAAATTTGTTGAAGTTGTTTTTGATCATATTTACTTTCGATTGAAAAAAAAATTGAAATACAGTACTGATCATAATTGAAGAGATTGAAAGCACGCGCACTGTCACTTCGACTATGAACTTCCATAACTTTTTAACTCTGATGATATTATTTGATCAAATTTTCTGCGTAAGATAGATCACACTATTATATCACAAAATTTGAGATTTTTAAAGATTGTGTAGTTTGAGATGTTGATAAAAAAATATCATCAGAGTAAAAAGTTATGGAAGTTCAAAGTCAAAGTTGAATGTTTACTGATTTTTATAATAATCTTCAAATAAATATGAAGATGAATAAACTTATTTATGCTACAGTTAAAAATTAATCCTCTATAAGTATAAATAGAGATGAAAAAACGATAGAAGCTAAAATACAAAAAAAGTTGTTCATTCTTATTTTCTTTAAGTTGTGAACTCATAAAAAAAATTCTAAGAAAAATACAGATTATTAATTTATCGCAAATAAAAATTATTTAAAAACTACCTGGCATCTCGGACTGCTAGTTTCGCCGAGTGAAAAATGCGCATGCACGTTCGAGGTTTTAGTTCAAGATCATCTTAACCTTTCACATAAACATCACTTTATACATAAACGTGAATGATTCGTTTTATTCCTTCTTACAAAAAAAAATCAAACAAGGTTTCACATTATTTCTACGACTACATGAACAGTCACTGTTTCTGGATTAGTTAAATTACAGTATTGATTATACAAGTTAGGGTTTTTTAACATGCGGGCGGTCATCGATCATCGTTGTTTGCAGCCAGATGTTGTTGGCAAGAAAGTTAACTTTGATTCCCGACCGACGGCATTTGTGTGTTTCAGAAACGGTTGTTCCTAATGTAATTTAATAAAAAGCTGATGATGACAATTTTTTTAACAATTTAAACCCACTGAAAGTCTCATAAAAATAGAATAAAAGAAAAAAAAAAGAAATATCCTGAGAACACATTCATAAGCCAGCTATAAATTTTTTTCTGGTAGTTCAATTTAAATACAATTTTGAACAGTAGAGTAGAGGATGAGAAGGTTTGGTCAAATGGTTAACGGGGAGGTTTATTTGCAACCTAGAGGGCAGCGTATCGATTCTTAAAGGCTGACACACGCTATAATAAAAATAATAACATTTAAAATCAACGAAATAAACGGGTAGACCGACAATCTAACTATCTGTCATCTGGTTATCAGAGCAATCTGTCAAAAGTGATTTTTTTTCTGCGGGTAGAAGGTTTTTGATATTCCCCTAAAGGCTGCATAGAAATCTTTTCAGCAACTGAAATGAACTTCGAAGTCTCTTTAAGAACTTAAATTTTTGGCTTATTAGTATTCTCTAGGAACACCTGCAGAAGCTGATTAAGCTTCTATGGTACCTCTTCAAGGAACTTTTGGTTGCTTGGGGAGTTCATAACCTATTATCAAATTGTACAAGTCAGTTCAGTTTAAGCTTCTTATTATAATGAAGTATTAAAAAACGTTTTTTTTTTAATAAAACCACAAACCTTAGCTGGCATTTTATTAAACAATCATTTATTAATGTTAATTGTTCAACACAAGAATTGTATATGGTAAACCGATTGGATAAAAATCATGACAATCAGCTGAACACTCAATTAATACCAGCTAGATCTTTTTAAAGCTAATTTAATATTTTCGAAGCTTAATATAGACACGTCGATGCTGTAAAGATGTTCTTTACCAATGGGTCTCTAATAGAGGAATCAACGGGATTTGGAGTGTTCAACGAAATATGTAGCGCATCTTACAGCCTCTAGCCACCATGCTCTGTGTATATGTATAGCAGAGTTAGCTGCTATTCATTGGGCTTTGGATAGTATCGCCACACGACCTGTTGAAAACTACTTTATTATAACCAGTAGTCTCAGCTCAGTTGAAGCGATCCGCTCTATAATACCGTATTTCGTCAAAAAGATACGAGATATATAACCCACTTTATCAGAACGTTGCCTTTCCATCACCTTTGTCTGGGTCCCCTCACATTGCTCGATATTAGGCAATGAGAGGGCACATTAAATACTTGATTGCGCTCAGCAAATTTAAGTCGAATAAATAAATTTTTAGTGATTAACAAACTATAGGGCTCTGGGCAGTTCATTATTGAACTGAACACCTAATTTAATGTAATAATGTAATATAAATGGTAGGAATAAAGACATATTAAAAAAAGGCAATGCGAGGGCAGATTCCTTTGCAAAGGTGGGTGCGATGGAAGGCAACATTTACCAGCGTGAAATCGTCTTCAACGAATTCTACTTCTTGGCTCGGAGAAACTCGATTGTCAACTGGCAGCGCAGATGGGACGAGGATGAGTTGGGTCGGTGGCATATATTTTCCCGTCTCATATCCAATCATTATTCCTTGAACACGGTACTTAAATATAAATATTGCCGGCAGCAATTTTTGTGGCAGTGGCCAAAGTTACTACGAGCATATCGTTTGGTCATGTGAGGCCCACCTGTCCGCTAGAGCGGATTTAATAGACTCCCTTCGGGCCCGAGGAAAACCACCCTGCACCCCAGAAAAAGATGTACTAGCTGCGATAGACATTGATTACATGTTCGAAATATTTTCCTATAGGCTATTGATCTTCATCTATAATTCTTTTTATTTTCATATTTCTCTATCTATTTCCTGTTCTCTACAAAATGAAAAAAAAAAAAAAAATAAAGTGATGTAGACTTAAGCAAACAATTGTTAATAGACAAAACGAGTTCGGCTCATTAAAGTCTCAAAGTATGAGCCGTTTGTATAGGAATCCTTTCCCCCCTTTCTTTTTCTCTACTGAAATGAAGGAGGGGTACCAAAGAATCATAGACACCCTTATTCTCGTTTACGGCGTATCTGGCTTTCGTTCGAACGGATACTTTCAAAAAAATTCGAAAAAAATATTCTTGTTTCCGTACGAACGCGATACGTTCAAATTTGGTGTTGCCTGATGAACTTCGAAATTGTTGGGCAGCAACCTGGTTGAAAATGACAGTTTCAAATGTAAATATTGGGATAAAAATTAGTTCTTTTCAGGGATTGAAAATTAAGCTCATTTGAGCGAGCTTCATAGCTCTTTATTTCCATAGCTCCGCTTACAAAGCAATCGACGAAGCTCCTATCGTTTTTGTCTCCGGAGCTTCGCATTGCTAAGCTCTTATTTGGAAGAAACCTTAGCTCTTTTTTTGCCTCGTGAGCCCGTTAGCTCATGCCTCCAGAGGAGCTTGAGCTTGTTGGCTCAACCGATTCAAATTCGTTGAGCTTGTTTTCACTGCTGCTGTTCGAGCCAACGCCTGCTTTTTTGTGCACAAGTGAAGTAACTAAAAAAAGGGCTTGTTGCATGGATTTTTAAAAATAAATGTTGGACGGTTTTAGTAACTAGTAAAAGTTACCAGCACTAGTAACTATGAAATAGTAAAATTTACAATTTTTTGGGAAAAACGCCAAATGAAAGGGCTTTTTGTGAGGATTATTAAAATCAATGTTAGAGAGTTCTAGTTACTAGTTAAAGTTACCAGCACTAGTAACTATGAAATAGTAAAATTTACAATTTTTCGGGAAAAACGCCAAATGAAAGGGCTTTTTGTGAGGATTATTAAAATCAATGTTAGAGAGTTCTAGTTACTAGTTAAAGTTACCAGCACTAGTAACTATGAAATAGTAAAATTTACAATTTTTCGGGAAAAACGCCAAATGAAAGGGCTTTTTGTGAGGATTATTAAAATCAATGTTAGAGAGTTCTAGTAACTAGTAAAAGTTACCAGCACTAGTAACTATGAAATAGTAAAATTTACAATTTTTCGGGAAAAACGCCAAATGAAAGGGCTTTTTGTGAGGATTATTAAAATCAATGTTAGAGAGTTCTAGTAACTAGTTAAAGTTACCAGCACTAGTAACTATGAAATAGTAAAATTTACAATTTTTCGGGAAAAACGCCAAAAGAAATAGCTTTTTGTGAGGATTATTAAAATCAATGTTAGAGAGTTCTAGTAACTAGTAAAAGTTACCAGCACTAGTAACTATGAAATAGTAAAATTTACAATTTTTCGGGAAAAACGCCAAATGAAAGGGCTTTTTGTGAGGATTATTAAAATCAATGTTAGAGAGTTCTAGTAACTAGTAAAAGTTACCAGCACTAGTAACTATGAAATAGTAAAATTTACAATTTTTCGGGAAAAACGCCAAATGAAAGGGCTTTTTGTGAGGATTATTAAAATCAATGTTAGAGAGTTCTAGTTACTAGTTAAAGTTACCAGCACTAGTAACTATGAAATAGTAAAATTTACAATTTTTCGGGAAAAACGCCAAATGAAAGGGCTTTTTGTGAGGATTATTAAAATCAATGTTAGAGAGTTCTAGTTACTAGTTAAAGTTACCAGCACTAGTAACTATGAAATAGTAAAATTTACAATTTTTCGGGAAAAACGCCAAATGAAAGGGCTTTTTGTGAGGATTATTAAAATCAATGTTAGAGAGTTCTAGTAACTAGTAAAAGTTACCAGCACTAGTAACTATGAAATAGTAAAATTTACAATTTTTCGGGAAAAACGCCAAATGAAATAGCTTTTTGTGAGGATTATTAAAATCAATGTTAGAGAGTTCTAGTAACTAGTTAAAGTTACCAGCACTAGTAACTATGAAATAGTAAAATTTACAATTTTTCGGGAAAAACGCCAAAAGAAATAGCTTTTTGTGAGGATTATTAAAATCAATGTTAGAGAGTTCTAGTAACTAGTAAAAGTTACCAGCACTAGTAACTATGAAATAGTAAAATTTACAATTTTTCGGGAAAAACGCCAAATGAAAGGGCTTTTTGTGAGGATTATTAAAATCAATGTTAGAGAGTTCTAGTAACTAGTAAAAGTTACCAGCACTAGTAACTATGAAATAGTAAAATTTACAATTTTTCGGGAAAAACGCCAAATGAAAGGGCTTTTTGTGAGGATTATTAAAATCAATGTTAGAGAGTTCTAGTTACTAGTTAAAGTTACCAGCACTAGTAACTATGAAATAGTAAAATTTACAATTTTTCGGGAAAAACGCCAAATGAAAGGGCTTTTTGTGAGGATTATTAAAATCAATGTTAGAGAGTTCTAGTAACTAGTAAAAGTTACCAGCACTAGTAACTATGAAATAGTAAAATTTACAATTTTTCGGGAAAAACGCCAAATGAAAGGGCTTTTTGTGAGGATTATTAAAATCAATGTTAGAGAGTTCTAGTAACTAGTTAAAGTTACCAGCACTAGTAACTATGAAATAGTAAAATTTACAATTTTTCGGGAAAAACGCCAAAAGAAATAGCTTTTTGTGAGGATTATTAAAATCAATGTTAGAGAGTTCTAGTAACTAGTAAAAGTTACCAGCACTAGTAACTATGAAATAGTAAAATTTACAATTTTTCGGGAAAAACGCCAAATGAAAGGGCTTTTTGTGAGGATTATTAAAATCAATGTTAGAGAGTTCTAGTAACTAGTAAAAGTTACCAGCACTAGTAACTATGAAATAGTAAAATTTACATTTTTTCGGGAAAAACGCCAAATGAAAGGGCTTTTTGTGAGGATTATTAAAATCAATGTTAGAGAGTTCTAGTAACTAGTTAAAGTTACCAGCACTAGTAACTATGAAATAGTAAAATTTACAATTTTTCGGGAAAAACGCCAAAAGAAATAGCTTTTTGTGAGGATTATTAAAATCAATGTTAGAGAGTTCTAGTAACTAGTAAAAGTTACCAGCACTAGTAACTATGAAATAGTAAAATTTACAATTTTTCGGGAAAAACGCCAAATGAAAGGGCTTTTTGTGAGGATTATTAAAATCAATGTTAGAGAGTTCTAGTAACTAGTAAAAGTTACCAGCACTAGTAACTATGAAATAGTAAAATTTACAATTTTTCGGGAAAAACGCCAAAAGAAAGGGCTTTTTGTGAGGATTTTTAAAATCAATGTTAGAGAGTTCTAGTTACTAGTTAAGGTGACCAGCACTAGTAACTATGAAATAGTAAAATTTACAATTTTTCGGGAAAAACGCCAAATGAAAGGGCTTTTTGTGAGGATTATTAAAATCAATGTTATAGAGTTTCAGGCAATAGAAAAAGTTACTAGCACTAGTTACTATGAAATAGTAAAATTTCGAAATTTTCGGGAAAACGCCAAATGAAAGGGCTTGTTGCGAGTATTATAGTTACTAGTGCTGGTAACTTTTACTAGTTACTAGAACTCTCTCACATTGATTTTAATAATCCTCACAAAAAGCCCTTTCATTTGGCGTTTTTCCCGAAAAATTGTAAATTTTACTACTTCATAGTTACTAGTGCTGGTAACTTTAACTAGTAACTAGAACTCTCTAACATTGATTTTATTAATCCTCGCAAAAAGCCCTTTCTTTTGGTGTTTTTCCCGAAAAATTGTAAATTTTACTATTTCATAGTTACTAGTGCTGGTAACTTTTACTAGTTACTAGAACTCTCTTACACTGATTTTAATAATCCTCACAAAAAGCCCTTACTTTTGGCGTTTTTTCCCGAAAAATTGTAAATTTTACTATTTCATAGTTACTAGTGCTGGTAACTTTAACTAGTTACTAGAACTCTCTAACATTGATTTTAATAATCCTCACAACAAGCCCATTCTTTTGGCGTTTTTCCCGAAAAAAATGTAATTTTTACTTTTTCATAGTTACTAGTGCTGGTAACTTTTACCAGTTACAAGAAATCTTTAACATTCATTTTATTAATCCCAACAAGCCCTTCCACAGTTCCTGGTGCATAAAAAAAGCCGTTGGCTCACACAGCACCACAATAGCAAAGTCAATACACATCATTTGGCTCAAGTGTTACAATTTTGCTGAGCCAACAAGCTCAAGAAATTTCGGCTCCTTGAGCTAACAAGCTCAAAGCAAAATGCAAAACCTTATCTCCTAGAGCCAGAAGAGGTATGAGCTTAATTTGAGCATTTATTGGTGGGCTAGAATTGGCTCCAGCTTTCTTCGCTCTCGAGCTTCAAGAGCTGTGATGCTCAGCCGCTTGAGCAAGAGCATTTCAATCCCTGGTTCTTTTATGTCTTGTGGATCTAGTCGCGATCATCCGGTGAGTTTCGGAAAAAAAATTGTTAGAAAGAGAACATCAGCAGTCGCCGGGGCTGATTCCGACATCGTCAGCAGCAGAAACAAACGCCTGCCGATATTAAAGCTTTTCAATTGTGCCCTAGAAGCTGTGTTCCCGGTGTCCCCGCAAGTGTTTCCGGTATCAAGAAGGTGTCCTATCAATACCAGACGGTAGTGGGGACGGTGCTGCTGCTCTGTTACTGCTGTTGTAAATCTCCCTCACCCGGAGTGAAAAATTGGAATCCGGCTACAAGTTTCAATAAAAAATTAAAAGTTTTCCAAAATTTTTAATAAAAATTTGTTTGAACTCTCATCCAATACCAGTTAAACCACATAAATTTTTTTTTTTTTAATTACAACCGTCCTAAAATTCACAAAGGCATTTAGTTCGCACCATTAGGCTTGCGTTTGTTAGCCGGTGGCAGCAGATTTTTTCAGTATCATATCCTCTCAATTTTTCATATTTCCTAAATTTTTTTCGTTTTTGGCCTTTTAAACGAATTCCGTTCGCAGCATTAGACTCGCGTTTGACGACCGATAGTAAAAATACGTTCGATCGAAAACGAGAATGCAACATTTCGTTAGAACGAACTACATGTTCGAAAGATCGAACTGCTATGATTCGTTCGAACGAAAACAAGAATGCGAAATTGCTTAACTTTCGAACGAATGTCATTCGATCGAAAACGAGAATAAGGGTGAGAAACATTTCTCATATCAAAATACCCTTCCATGCAAAATTCTGTTTCATTTGCTTGATTAGTTCTCGAGTTATGTAAAAAATTGTAAGAGAGCCCCCTCCCCACTTCCTATCTCTCCACTGGAAAAAGGCAGTGGTACCAAACTATCATAGAATCATTCCTCGTACCGAAATACACTTTCATGCCATTTTTTTCCATTTGCATGATCAGTTCTCGAGTTATGAAGACTTGTTACTTTTAGGGGAACATGCCCTTTTATGCGCCACCTAAGCGAATCGCTGATTTTCTATGTATTCCACGTACCAATCGTGTTAAAAATGGGTGCAATCGTTGAACAAAATTGTTTTCTACAAATGCCTATGATTTTTTATTACTCAAATTGCTATAGTTGCTTCAAAAACTTGATTTTTAAAAACCTTATTCAAAGCCACAGAACAAAACTGTGTTGCAAATACGCGCCTAGCAGCCGAACACTCCCGAAAGCAGCCGAAGACCGAAAACACACCAATACTTACGGACACTTTGAATGAAAATAAAATCAAAATGGACTAATCAAAATTAAAAAAAAAGTAGATTTTTTGGGCTGAATTAACGCTCAAAATAAGGTTTTAGACTTTTTTTTCATTTTCAATGAAAATTGGCCTTTTTGAAAAATTAATGCTATTTTCAGCCGACTACGATTGGCGCGTTATAACGAGCGCATGGGCTGTGATAAAACATACCCATAAAAAGCATATCATAGTGAGTTCGGTATAATTTTTTAGCATTAAATCGTAGTTTAGATTCTCCTCTATCGATGTGTCAGAAAATATTGTCTTATTCGTTTTTCTCTGCTTGGTGACACCTTATTGAAAGTGTTTTAAAATTTAGATCGAAATTAAGAAAAACCTAAATTGTGAAATTATCACGACACAGAAGCATTTTAAGGAAAAATTCATACTTGCCATGACCAATCACAGCATTTAGAACAAATTGGTAATATTTTGCAGGCTTAAAATGCTTCAGATTCTTCAAAACAAGGGTGGCGCGTATTAGCCACATGGGGCGTTATATGAACTTTTCCCCTACTTGAGAGAAACCCTACCTCCTTCCCGTGAGAGGGAGGGGCTCCAATTTTTTTTAGAACGATAAACTATATGAAACCATGTTTCACATTGAATCACATTAGAAATGATAGCTCAAATCGTTAACAATGTTAATGCGAATCGCAAATTCTACCAAATAAATAAACGATCGTAAAAATCGTTACTTAAAGTCGGTATTAATCGGATTATGTGCATGTCAAACAGATGTCACCATTATGAAAACTTAGGTAAACATCTTTTTATTCATGAAGCGAAAAAAAAAATGTAAAAATAGCGTCCCAGTCTAAAGGCTAGGTTGGGCACTAGAGGGTTAAAAATGTTAAACAAAATTACAATTTAAATACAGTAGTTTCTCGATTTTATCACTATTCGATTTTATCAATACTCGCCAAATTCACGCTCGATTTTATCACGGTTATTGTTCCGATTTTATCACGCTTTTTAAAAAATCATTCAGAAACCATTTCCAGGGCTTTTATTTTCGTTTAAAAGCGTAGAGCGTCTTTGTTCATGATCATTTTTATGGTTTATGTTATGGTTATAGGTATTCAATAATATGAAAATGACATTGAACTGCTTATTTTAGCTGTAGTGTGTTTAAAATCGTCATTTGTATTTAAAAACACTTGTAATAATCGACATAAGTATTTTAGCGTCACGTTAATACTAGTGTTGTTATTTGTGCTTGGTTAGCCACTCTTAAAAAGTAAACTTTTTTGGTTATGCGAGTCATACAAAAATGTGGGTGAATTTTAAGCGTTTTTGAAAAGAGATAAATTTCTTTGATTTTTCTGTTGAACTTGATTATTTGAAAGGGTGGCGTGCGGAATCCTGATTCGACTGCCTTAAGTCACAGAGCTTAAGTGTTGTCTGAATGGATAATTTTGGAAAAATAAAATGAAATTTTACTAGCTTTGCCTTGAAATATCTAAAAAGGATTAAGATTTTTGTTTATCTACGTATGAAAAACAAAGGAATATCAGCTCATAAAGCAAATTTCGAGAAACACACTTTAAAAGTCTAAGTTGAGCAAATTTCAAAATATTTTTTGAGAAGGTAAATTTTTTGGTAATTTGGTGTGAAGATTAATATAATGAAATTTGAAATTTGCAGAAGATAATTTTTTACTGCATCTTTGATTTCTTTATCAAATTCGAAATAAAAGATAACGACTGATAAAATTTCATAAAAATCTAATCTAAATCTAAACAATTCACTGTAATTAGATGAAGACTATCAAATGAAAACTATGAATTTCTACATGGTTTTATTTCAAGAAAAAATCTTAAAATTGCTATAGATAAGAATAATTTGAACTGAAATCGTTCCTTTGTGTTTGCTAGTTTTTGATAATAATATCTAATGATCAAAATTTTGGTTTCCAGTACTTAAAACATTACAAATTATTGATTAAAGACAATAAAAATGTATTTTTCCACTTCAATTTTTAGTTTCGCCAAATTCACGGTTTCGCCAAATTCACGGTTTCGCCAAATTCACGGTGAAATTTTTTAGACCGTGATAAAATCGAAAAACTACTGTTCATTGAAAGGTTGTCACAAGAAAAAAAGCACAAATTGATTTCTTTCGTTTCAAAGTTTTTTATTTTTCTATTTACATCATGTTTGATAGACAATGATAAACATTTACGGAAGAATTAGTTGAAAAAAGTTGTAGTATTCTATGTTTTACAGAACTGTTTTTAATTCATTACTTCATGAAAAAAAATCGAAAATTTACTAACCCTTCAAACACCTCTGAAAGAGGTTTAATAATATCAGCATAAAACCAAAGCCAATCATTATTATAACTTACTTTTTGCGCAAAATGTTCCAAAATTGGTTAATTTTACGATTCATACTACATATTTGACAAACATTTGTCATAAGCCACAAGGTGTGGCTGTGGCACAAGAAAAAGCTTAAAAGATGAAAAAACTGGAAATGGACCTATTTTTCGAAAAAATATTTTTTTGGTCAAATAGACACGAGTGACCCGGGTTAAGTTTTATGTAATCATAATACAAAACTGTGAATTTAACCTAATAATGGCTACAATGGTAAAATAAAAATAAAAAAGTTTTCTGCCAGTGAAAAGCCTCTGAAGTGCCAATTATCGCCCCAATGGAAAATTTGACTTCTTATTAAATTGTCTTACCATAGCGGCTGTTCCAATAAGTTCTTTTGATATTTCATCATTCCCATGGAGTGGAAATTCTTTAAAATTCAAGGGTTTATCGACTATGAAAAGTTCTAAATTTTAATAAAAGTTTTAACGTTTTCGTATATTTTGTTACTGTTTTTCCCCGCATGGGGTGATCAGCCCGATCACCCCCTCCCCTCCTCATAGGACCACGGATGTTTAAAACACCGGCAGTAGTTAAGTTCTAAAATGAATACACATTTAAAGGTTTTTTTCCAGCTTAGCTCATATTTAACATACTGGTAGGATTTCACCCTGCACTTCTCCAGCCTATAACTATTTTCAGTATACATATATTAGTTCATTTGGCCTGGCCGGCTCACCACAATGTCATGTTTCGTGAATAATTGACCTACAACTCAGGTGAAGTCAATCGAGCGTTTGCCAACTTGTCGTCGTTCCAATGAACTTCTCCAGATGACAACCGAAATCGCCATCATCAATTCAGGTTAAACCGATCGATGCCCGGAATACCTACTAGTAGAAGAGTTCGTCGCTGAATCGTACCGTCAGCACGTTGAAGTCACCGGGATAAAAATATGCACCGAAAGTTTAGCGGCTGAGTTTTGAGCTCGAGTGTTGGAATTTTCAAAACTAATCGAATTGTTTTGGGTGTAACCGAATGCGGGGAAGATTCGCGAGCACTCCCTGGGTATCGTCATCATCATTTTCAGCATCACCATTATCATCGTCATCGCGAACCACACGGTCGGTCGGCTCGACAGACCAGCATATGGCGAGAAGAGAGCAAAAAACCTGTTGCCTAACTCCATTCCGACCATCTTCTGGCGGAAATCTTCTGGCGAATGTATAAAGATTAAATGTACGAAATTTCGCGTCGCATTTATTCGCCGAGTCTAGACCGGAGCAGAACGTCTTGAGTGTTTCTTTGAAGCTTTTCGAACAAAATCATTGCGAAATATCCCCCGGTATCGGTTAACCATTTTTTCTATCTGTGATCGGAACATTGTATCGAAGTTCTTTAGTGACTCTTAGCGCCTAGGACAAGGTCGTTCGATTTTATCGACATCGATAATTGATTGAAGAATCGCGCAAACCGGCGGAAGTCAAACGAATTAAGAATGAATCGCTATCTCAGAGCAGTGGCTGGTGTCCTCGTGTTGGCTGTGATTGTTAGTGCAGGTAATTGCATCCCTTTGGAGGGACTGATTGACCTTGTGATATGTGTTGTTGTGCACCCCAACCCTTAGATAAGCGGGAAGGTGATTCGTGACTGAACAGTTTTCGTTCATCCGTGTGATGATTCATCGAACGAAATATGTCTGGATAACATTGGTTGAGACAAGTTTAACCTGTTCAATTTTGAATCTCCAATCTAAAAAATGACAACGAACGGGGCCGCACAGGATGTTTGTTTGTGTTTCGTCGTTCGATATTTGCTCGAATAACTAAAGATCTGCGGATGGGTTGGCTGAATTGACGATGGCACCACTTATTTGCTTATTATTACTGGTTTCTCGAAAAATTCCGGTTTTCGGAATCTGCTGAACTCGTTGGTTGCCCATTAAGAAGTGATCGTCCCCTTGGCGGGTATTGTCATCGGTCTGCTTAATTATGGTGTCACGTTAAGAATGGGGGATGGATATGAGAAGACTGGATGTGGTCATATCGGTAAACAACAATACGGGCGCTCTATTGTTTAGTTTCGTCTTTGATTTAACACTTCAGATAAGAATGATCAGTGACAACATGTTTTCGGTCGAATGACCCTTAACTATGGAAAAAAACCAGTATATTCCGGCTTAAAATGAAAAAAAAAATCCATGTTTTATGTTGTTCAGATTTCGACTGGTTTTTTTTGATGTGGTATTGATTTTCTTTTTTGAAATCGGCACTGCAGTCTATTTTCGAAATGATGATTATTTTATTTCATCCAACGTTTCGAGACTAGGTTGGTCTCATCCTCAGGGAAAACTACAAAGTTGTACATATTTGTTGAGTTAATGGATTTGAGCATAAGTAGGACAAAACAGATTATGTTCAAATCCATTAACTCAACAAATATGTACAACTTTGTAGTTTTCCCTGAGGATGAGACCAACCTAGTTGGATGAAATAAAATAATCATCATTTCGAAAATAGACTGCAGTGCCGATTTAAAAAAAAAATCAATACCACATCAACACTAAATTCTATTTCAATAAATAATATTTTGGAAATAAGATTTTTTCATAAGAGGTTCTTATAGTAAGAAGGGTATAAGTACAGATTTGAGTTTATCATATCAAGGTTTTTTTTTCAATATTCATCTTTATTTGGTGCAAATTATCTGCATATTTATTGAATTTATGAAAACGGCAACGCTTCGAAAAATGTATGTAAAACGCGTAACATATAAACTTAGTTTTCTAAAATGAAAGTTTTATGCACATTCAAATTTCTATTTAACTTTGAAGGATTTGAACTTTCGTATAAAAGTTTGGGATTGGCTCCTCAAAACCATATCAATTTTGTTCGACCATATCTCATGATAGCATATCTTTTGATCACGTTTTCTTCGTATGTATTTTTCTTAAAATATATGTTACATAGACTGAACAATTTGGGTTCATTTTTGAATTTCTCAAACCCTGGGGTCTAAAAAAACTTCGTCTTGGACCAAAACTCATCCATGTTTGCTCCCCCCCCCATGCAGATTTTTTTCAAGTAAAATATTCAGATCAAGAAATGAATTTACTATAGTATTCGGAAGTTTTATGAACCCAAAAGGTGTTCAAAAATAAGTTTAAATAAACATGTCAGAAAATTGGCGGAAGTATTTACTAAATCGCTCTAGGCTAAAGACATTTAATTTTACTATATTATATGACCTTCACGAATTGAAACTTATTTTTTTTATTGTAAGTTTAAAGTTGCGATTCAGTAAACCGTTTGTATAGGATCTGAAATCTTGACAAACAAAAATCCTACTTTAAGAATGGATTTTTATTAAGAAGTGTAATAAAACAAGCTCAGAATTTTTACTTCAATTTTACTTCAAAACTCATGCATCGGATAATAATTTTACACATCATCGAGTTATAAGCCATGTAACAGATGTTCAATACTAACAATGGTCAATAGAGTTAGCCAAAAAAAAAAATAATCTAAAACCTAGCATCCATCACTTTATTACAAATATCTTTGATTATTAAAAAATCGGTTATGTCATTAAAAATGTTATGCCTAAATGAAATATTTTTCATGAAACAAATTTCAGACTCAATTGAATTTTTTTTAGTTCTTCGAAATGCTCACCTTCACATTCAAAAGGATTTTGACATTTGATAAATTACACAAGGTCACAAAATTTACATTTTTCGAAAGTGCAAAGAATTTACGAACTTATTATGATAAATTTGGGTTTCCTCAATTTCCTCAAAACCGCAAGTACTTTAAACTTCTGCGAAAAAAGTTATAGAGAATTTCTATTTTTTTCTTTACCCCATTTTGTTAAATACGGGAGTTTTACCGATTTTTTGAATAGCGTTTAACAAATTGAATTTTAGATATATTGTATAGCAAAAATCAAATTGTTAACAGATTTGTTGAATGCAATGAAATCTTTTTACCAAACTTTCTTCACTTATTCTAGTAATACGAGCGATGCCATTTTTGGTTTTTTTTTAACTTTAGAATTTATTATTATGCCCTTTTTAATTAAATAATTATAACAAACAAATTCAGGATCAGTTTTTTTTTTAATTTCATGTAGATTTGTTAGTTCATCAGTTATTCATGATTGAATACACTCAAAATTCAACCCAAATTTATTTCGAAACTTATAGACATCATATCACCAAATCTAGAGGTGACAGACACAGTCTGACAAAAGATGAGAGTTAAGGACACTAAAATCTAAAATTTTTGAAGTCATATGCTACAATTTCCTCCAGTGATCAATAAAACTCATTTCATAAGTTTTAAAAATGTCAAGAAGTATTTATTGAAAATTTTCCGAATTTTATTGCATCTTTTTTTTTTAGTTTAACCAATTTTTTTTTAAGCCACACTGTTTTAATTTTTTTGTAATATTTGTAATAATTTTGTCTTTGTTTTGAAATCTTGAATTTTTGTGTTTCGAAAAAATAATTTTCTTGGAAGCCTATAAATCTTAATTTTCAGAACTTAAAATTTTAAACTACAAAATTCGTGATGTTTAAAAATGTTTCACGGTTTTTTATTATCAAATCAATTTTTTTAAAAACACTTTTTATTTTTTAACAACACATTTTTCTATGCAACACTCGTAAAATGGATTCGGAATAGCAGCTGTAAGGCTAAGACTAATGGACAAGGTTAAGCTTGTGCTTCGTGCTTTCTATATTTATAACAAAACTGGGATTTCCTTGTTTATATTTTAACCAGTTTCTTATTGAACAATTAAAAAAACCCATTATCCAACCTGTACATAGTCAGTTTAAGCTTTCAATGATGAACTGAAGTCTAAAATTTATTTTACAATTGGGTTTATATTTTTTTTAAATCTGGTGTTATATTCTATATACTCTATTTCTATGAACTGGTTCTTATTTCCAAAGCTTTAAATTCTAGTTTTATTCGAAATTTCAATTCGCAATCTTTTTCTGCTGTTTCTGAAATATTGATTTCAATTTTGTAAACTAGACTGAAAAAAAATTATTTTGTAGCAAATTTCTAGTTTAGAATAAGTTGTCATCCATAAATTACGTAACGCAAAAAAATCACTTTTTGACCCCCTCCCCCCCGTATGTCACAAATCGTAACGTTTCGACCCCTATGAATATTACGTAACGCTGGAAATACCCCCCCCCCCCACCCATTTTCTCATGTCATTTATGTAGTCATTTCTAGTCATTTATGTAGTCATGTAGTATGTAGTCATAGTAAGAAAATGGTTGACAATTTAGGGTGATTTTTTTGGAAGATTTTTTACGTTTATCAATCTCGGATTTTATTTTAAGGATTTTATTTTTGGTATATTTTAGGTATTGTTATAATACTTAGCTTACTTTAAACTTCGAAAACCCCCCTCACCCCAACCCCCCCCCCCCCCCGCATGGACGGGTCTTTCGCACGGGCCTGGCTGAAATCATAAAAAATATGTTTGGATGGATGAAATTTTTAAATTAACAAACGCGTGATGCATAACAATCATATTCCAGCATATGGAAACGAGATTTAAGAGGTGAATCTTTGATTTGCATGTTGATGCTGTTTACTTTATGTTATTTTAAAATACACATTTGATGATTGTCCAAAAATGATTTTGCATCGAAGGGTTGGTACAGGTGCTACACTACAGAATTATAAATCTATATATATAAAAAGCAATTATCTGTATGTTTGTTTGTTTGTTTGTCCTCTATAGACTCAGTCGTCTTAAGAGCTAGAGATCTGAAATTTGGCATGGATGCTCATTAGGACCAGGAATGATGAAAAATGTTTTTAGATTTTTGGACGACCCCTTCTGGAGGGGGTCGTCCATACAAGACAAATATTGTTTTCACGTTATTGACGTTATTTTCCGTCGGATTGTGATGAAAATTTGCACATGAGTGTTTTGAGAGACGAGCAATTGATTACAATTATCAAATTTAGGGTCAGGGGCCGGCCAAAGGGGTCGTCCATATCAACTGATTAGTGTTTTTGCGATATTGGCGTTATTATACACCGGATTGGGATGAAAATTTGCACTTGAGTGTTTTGAGAGACGAGCAATCGATTACAGTTGTCAAATTTAGGGTTTGAGTTCGGCAAAAGGGGTCGTCCATATCCACTGATTAATGTTTTTGCGATATTGGCTTTATTTTACATTGGATTGTGATGAAAATTTGCACATGAGTGTTTTGAGAGACGAGCAATCGATTACAGTTATCAAATTTAGGGTCAGGGATCGTCCATATTCACTGATTAATGTTTTTGCGATATTGGTGTTATTATACACCGGATTGTGATGAAAATTTGCACATGAGTGTTTTGAAAGACGAGCAATCGATTTCAAGTTTCGAATTGCGGATCAGAAGTCGGCTGAAGGAGTTGTCCATACCCAACTTTAATGTTTTTGCGATTTTGACGTTATTGTACATTGGATTGAGATGAAAATTTTCGCATAGGAGTTTTGAGGGACGCTCTTTTGCTTTCAGGTTTCAAATCTTGACTCAGGGGTCGGCAAAAGGGTTATTATCTGTTCACTGTTTTTACGATATTCTCTTGATTGAGCATAGAATTGCAATGAAAATTGGCATATGGGAGTTTAACAGAAAAGATAATTGATTTCAGGTGTCAAGTTTTGAATCGTGGTCAAAAAAAGGCCGTCCACGTTAGTTGCTCACTGTTTTCGTGATATTGTCGTGATCATGCATCGGATTGAGATGAAAATGTTCAGATGAGGATTATAAACTATGAGCAATTGACTCCAGGTAGCATGTTCCGTGTCAAGGGTCGGCGGAAGGGGCGTCTATATTCACTGTTCACTGTTTTCAAGTTCCTGACGTTATTTTACATATAAATTGAAAAGAAAATATGGCAAAAGGGAGTTTTGAGGAACGTAAAATTGGTTTCAATTATCGAATTTCGGGCCATGGGACAGAAAAAGAGGGTTTCATTGAAAGTTCAGTGTTTTGTGCAATAATTTTGTTGGAGGCAGTTAATTGATACCAATTTAAGTGTGAAGGTCAAGCAAAAGAGTCGTGCACATAAACAAATAGTACATGTTTCTGCCATAATGTCTAGATTTTGCAACCGATCGAGGAGAAAACACTCTCACATAAATTTTAATAAAAAGCCAATCAACCGTTTAATTTGAATTTCAAGCAATAGTAACAGTAGCGACTTCAAACACTGTTGATTTTTTTCCCCAAAATTATCGAAAGAATGTTTCGAATTCATTTTCTAAACTCATTTTGACGTACCAATGATTTAAAGCGAAACGAAGTTCGTACGGGATCAGCTAGTCTATATATATAAAAATCAATTTCTGTGGGTTTGTTTGTTTGTTTGTTTGTTTGTTTGTTTGTTTGTTTGTTTGTCCTTTATAGATTCAGCCGTCTTAAGAGCTAGAGAGCTGAAATTTGGCATGTATGTTCATTAGGACCAGGAATGATGAAAAATGTTTTCGTATTTTCGGATGACCCCTTCTGAAGGGGGTCGTCCATACAAGACAAATATTGTTTTCGCGATATTGACGTTATTTTTCGTCGGATTGTGATGAAAATTTGCACATGATTTCAAAAATTGCATTTTGGGTCAGGGGTTGGCAAAAGGGGTCGTCCATTTCAACTGTTTATTGTTTTTGCGATATTGGCGATATTATACATCAGATTGAGATGAAACTTTGCACATGGTAGTTTTGAATGACGAGCAATCAATTCGAGATGCTGAATGCAGAGTCAGGGGTCGTCCAAAGGGGTCGTCCATATTAACTTTCAATATTTTAGTGATATTGAAGTTTTCATACATCGGATTGGGATGAAAATTTGCACATAGGAGTTATTAGGGACAAACAATAGATTTCACTTATCCAAATTAAAGCCAGGGGTCGGCCAAAGGGGTCGTCCATATTAACAATTCACTGTTAATGCGATATTGTAGTTATTATTCAACGGATTCAGATGAAAATGGGCACACGAGAGTTTTGAGGGACGGGTAATCGATTTCAGGTATTAAATTCAGTGTAAGGGGTCGGCAAAGGGGATCGTCCATGTTAACCTTTCCATATTTTTTGCAATACCGTCGTTATTATACATAGGATTGAGATGAAAACTTGCACACGGTAGTTTTCAGGGACGGCCAATCGATTTCAGATGTCAAATGTTTTGCCAGGGGTCGACGAAAGGGGTCGTCCACATTAATTCAATTTCCACTGTTTTTGGCAATATTGACGTTATTAGGCAATGGATTGCTTAGGAAATTTGCACACGGGAGTTTTGAGGGAAGAGTAATCGATTTCAGATATCAAAGATTGTGCAAGAGGTCACCAAAAGGGGTTTATTTTTTTGGCAATAACTGCGTTGTTATGCAACGATCGAGCCGAAATTTATACACGGGGGTTCTCGCCACGGTCAATTGATTCATGATTTCAAATTAAGTAGCAGAAGTCAGAAAAGTGATCGTCTAATATTTTTGCGATTATTACTGAACAATGCATTCGGAAGTGCATCTGGAAATTGTTTGGCAATTGACTTTCATACAAACTGTTCATAATATATTCCAAGTTTAATGCGAAACGGAGTTCGTATGGGATCAGCTAGTGCAATATAAATTTTGAAGGTGATATCATGAAGCCAATCCGTCATAATGGGTAACGCTTTTTACGTTAAGTTTTTTACGGCGTCGAAAAATGTAAAAAATTGTACAACTATTTCTCGATTTTTTTTAGTTTTGTATGAAAATAAAAAATTTAAAAAATCTATCTCACAATGCCATCATTATTTTGTTATCGTTAAATAATAACTTTATTACATAATATTTCAATAAAAATTGAATAAGAGTTGTTATATACAAATGATGCATCTAATCCTGCTGTTGCATGATGCTTGGAGCTTTGGATTTTTTAAGGACCTTTTTTGGCATTCGAGTTCAGTCCTTGATTTTCTGCCAGTTCAGAAGTTGGCCTGGGTGTGAAAATTATATGAATAACTGACATGCAACCAATTTTTAGGTATGTATGTATGTATGTAGGTAATCCACCATGGGTGCACGGATTCACCGCAGTTTCGCCAACGCATGTGTTTATTTGCATTCTTTAGATCAATTGTTCGGCCTATCTACAATGCAAACAACCACATACCCGACACCATGGCTTCGTATGAACTGTTATGTAATGAGTGTTACGTGTAGGTGTATGTGTTATTTGTAGAACGATACAATCAGTTTCGCAACCGTATAAAATTCATAACATTCTAGTGTTATGAATCTTCGACAGGTATTCCGCATACGTGTAGATACCTGCCCAGCTGGCAACTGAGTGACCGTTCAAAAATAATTTATATAATAAATGAAATTGTTGAAAAATTATGAAATCTTACCACTCCGTGAACTCTTACCTTTTCATACTCAACCTTAAATCTTACCAGTTGTGTTAAAGCTATAGCTCTTTTTACCGACTTATAATCCGTGTCTAAAAATATTAATGAAAAAATCATATTATTTTGTGAATGATCAGTTAGGATACTCAACTGCACTTACAAATTTGAAAGCAATTTAACTTTATAATTCCAAGCTCAATGATGATAATTTTATTCTATTTGGTGAAAAATTTCTTTTTAACGGTAATTCTGGTTGTTCATATATTTGTATACATTTAAAAAAAAAATTCAATGAACCTTACCATTTTATGAAACCCAAATCTTACCATTTACTGTATCTACCTTATCTAACCTTTACACATCTCAAATCACAACGCAGCTTTAAACTCAACCCCATTTGTTGACCATACTCCAACCTTTTTGGAATTTTTTTTAATGTAATTAAAATTCCAAATATTATGTTGAGTTAGGTGGCAAAACAGTTCATGGTTTCTGTAAAGAACCTTCAACTATGATGTTTGATTGTTAATTTAGGTTTTAAGATGACATTTTGGAATTTATCAATTGACGTGACGATTACTTTTTTTTCAAATTGATCAAAAACGTCAATAAAGGATCTTTACGAAAAAAAAACTTACATATTTCATAATATTGCAACATTTAAAATCTAACAAATCTTAATCGAACAATGCGATAATACGCCTGCAATTAACTGACAAAAAAATGTGGAAATAAGTTTTATACCAGGCGAAATTGGGCGGAATCACCCTAGCACGAAGTGAACAATTACTCAATCCGAATGTCAAATTCGGAACTATATGTTGGATAACTTAGCAATTATCCAACAACACCTATTACGTGTCTTTTAAGCAAATTTAGTTCAAATGATTCCTAACAGCAACGTTCTATCGGGCACATGAAACCATTAGCAACCGGACGTTTAGCTAAACGAACAAAGTACCCACCCGAATAAAATGGGAAAGAACAGTAAAGAAAAAAACCCACTAGGTATAACTGTTGATGAATTTTAAAAAATCATCGATTGCTGCGATCAAACCATCGTGTGGGTGGAGTAAAGAAAAATAAAACATTGAGAGTTTAATTGGAAGGTAGCTCTTTCCGTATTCTTCGTTAAAATATTTCGTGTCCAACTTCTATTCCAATTTTTAGAAAACACTTTTTCAGAAGCTAAATAAGGAAATGAAAAGTGGAAAATTCCAAAAATATTAAGGAACGAGCTCACCGGGTTCTCCGTTTTGTTGAATTCCGCCGCTCGCGCGATTTTGGCTGCTGATTTGCTTGCAACCGATTGGCTTCATCATCCGATTTCTTCACAATTTTTGCACACATTTCAACACAACTTTGTTTCATTAATCACTATGCTTCTCAAATAGATTAGAAGAATAGCAATATCTTCATTTAGCACATGATGAAAATATTTTATGCTTATTTCAATTTCACATGAGAAGCAACAATAAACGACCGAGAAAGACACAATTTCAGCCACAAATCACACGAGTACTTTTGAATTCACTAGTACCAATTCTTCAATTTTTTTAATTTTATCCTTGAATCATTACTCAAACCACCAAGTATATCAATTAGAAAGAAAAAATACAGCGCACGAGAAACCCGAAAAAAACGCGTCCGCACCCGAACAAGGCCTACTCGGACCACATGCAACCAATTTTTAGGTAGGCTGAAAATGACTTTAATAAAAAGAAAAAAAAAAAAAAAAAAAAAAAAAATTAACAAATAGTTAGTTTTCCTTTAAATATTGTTATTTCCCAAAAAAATCAGGACTATAACATAAAATCTGAGAGTTCAAGTTATACAATGACGAAAAGTTTTTCAAAATCAGTTCAGAAGTTACTGAGATACAAGGAGAATGGTTTCAATATAATGCTTTTAAGCTATCAGCATGATTAAGTTTTGATCGCAATTTGTTATTTTTTCCTTTTTTTGCTGTCAGACGTCCTGAGAACAATAAGCGTCCATTACCAGGGAGCTCAAATGAGCTTCTTGGTTTGGGGGAGTGTAGTGGACAGCTAAGAAAAAAAAACCTTACGTTTCAAATTAGAAAAAAATCTAACTCAATAAGTGCAATAATTTAATAAGCAGATCTACAAACATATTTTCACAAAGTTTTCTTTTTATATATGTACAAGTAAACTGTTTATAGATCTTTCAGCATGAATTAAACGTTTTTTTCTTTCAAATTTGTTGAGGAAAATTCAATTTTGTGTTCAATTAACTCATAAACTTTCTAGAGATAAATTAAACTCATGAGTAAAATTTAGTTAAGTTTGATCTCTTGAAAATATATTGTCATATAAAAATCATCAGCAAAGCTTTAAAACTTTTATGCTTCGTAGAAAAAAAGACAGGAATTGCACTATTTTCAATTGACAACATCCCTAAAATAACAAAAGGTATCAAATACGCTTAATTGATGGAAAACAAATGAGCAATAAAAAAAATTACAGAAATGGTAATAATTTTTCACTCCGATACGGCTCTAATCAAACAATTTTCATCTTCAGAGTGACCACGCAAATGAAATCGGCCCATGGGGACCAAAGTTATCTATTTAAAAGAAATGGTTTTTCATGTTTCTCTCGAGCAAAATATCTCAAAATCCCATACAAACTTCAGGGTTGTTGAGCAACCCCTTTCCGGGTTTCGATCTGGACTAAAATTTCGCATGGAACCCTGTACTAAGGCTTGCAGCGCATAACATTTCACAGTTTTTAAATTTTCCATCCTTCCATCCATCCAATTTTCCATTTAAATTTTCCATCAACTCATACCTAATTATCGGGGATGAAACCTTCAGAGTCATCTATTCACGTTCAAGAGAAGTAGTATCAATATTTTAAAAAAAATCAGTTAATCCAAACTTGTAACTTTTACTTAAATACTACATTGTTGTCAATGTGATAAATTATTCGCAAATATTTGTGCCACATTTCCGGAGACTGATGCTGGTCCGCTTTGTTTATGTTGTTTGTTTTGAAAAATCATAACATCACAGTTGATTTCAATTTAGAACGTTGAAGATTAGATTTGTTCAATGATTTTTCGAAAGAGAAATATTTTCTTCAACATAATAGATATTCGTTTCTAGTACAAATTCCATATTTTTCACCATTTTCAAATACGATGAGTCAATAAAAAATCATATCTACCTTGAAAAAACAGTTTTTGTGGCACATATTGTTTGACTTCCATAAAATTTTGGTGTCAATCCCATTTAGATACTGCGCAGTTATGGAACACGCCTAATGTTTTTGTAATTCAGCGAACCATGAGTTGCTTAAAAAAATTGTAAACAATAAGAAATCAGCTGTTCGTTTGACAAGCTACGAAATAGCTGATTCCAATTATAAATTCAATCGGTTCAATTACAAAATTGATTCTTTTTCGGTTTAATTTTTTTCTTGTATCGAACCTAATTATTGATTAACTTATTCAACAACTTGTTTAGAATTTCTTAATTCCTCTTCAATTTTCCCTTATTCAAATGTTCAAAACTTATGATTAAATTATGAACAGGGCACAAGTTAAATCCTAATGTTTCTGATCAAATACGGGAAGTCGTTGCATGAATCTTTCAATCGAAATTGCTGAAAAAATTAATAAAACACTCAAATATGTGATGCTGTTCTCTCCATTTCTAATGAAAAAAAATGGTAAAACATTCTACTTGGACTGGATTTCTCCAATGGTTCAATTCACTATATTTTTTCATTTCACTTTATTTCTGATTTTTTTCCCAAATATTTGACCTTTTTACTTTTTATACGTTTTTAAATTGCTACATCAATATGATTTAGAACATCACTTCGAATATCGTTTGAATTATGTGAGCAACATCTATTAGAGATATTAAGATGGAAATCAAGTTTATACGATTGACTTCAAATGTGTTTTAGTCATAATCACCTTTAGCTATTGTTTAGCAATTGTCAATTTTGACTACTAGGACGTGGCCGGCGCCGTTATTGATGTTTAAAGATAGAGCATCAGTTTTGTATCATTTGACCTCAGAACGAAATTGATGGCCTCGATCAGTCATAGAGTAGTAACCATCGGAACTTGTTCTACTGAGCCACGCATGTGATTTTGTATTGACTTGTATTTAAACCAAATTTAGAAGCGTTGTTCGGATAGACTTTTGTTTGTTTTATTTCATCTCTTTTACTTATACAATATTTTTTAATATTTTGTACACCAAATAAAAAAACGATGTCATTTATTCTAGAACCAGTTAAAATGAAGCGTATCCCACCTAAGTTGGAGAAAATTTTGTCTCGTAAATGTTATAACTTAAAATGTTCATTCAATATTCACTTCACGAATCTGAAGAATGTTTACCGGTTATTCCAAAAGATAAGTAGTCCCAAGTTCAACGAAACTTCACCAGAGGAAAGCTTCAAGTTAAACACTTCAGGTGACACCGATCACAAATGGGCTGGACGCGTACTTTCAAACGTGCAGATTTAATGACTTGACGCCGCCGACGACACGCCGCATTTCGTCTGGGGAGTCGGCACAGGAATAAAAATCTAGACAATTCGCCGCGCTGAATTATTCATAACCAACCACGATGCTGTTGCTTTGCTGATTCTACAATCGGTCATGGTGTGGCATGGCAGGGTAAGATGTGCGATACGCATTTTTAGAAGTAGAAACGCATCACTGAGCGTGCCCGGACATTGAGATGGTTCTCCATTTCACATGAAATGCTCAAACAAAATAAAAGCAAGACGCCTAATTTGAGCAATCCGCAAACTGCTCGGGAATGCAGAGTTAATCAGCTATAAATTAGGCCAGAAGAATTATTTGACTGTATGTTTTTTGTACGCTTTGTGGGTGAATGGAACAGGTTCGGTGAATTTTCTTTCGGCAAATCATTGTAGGTCTTCATTTTGAAAAGACGAGAAAAAGCATGAAATTAGCAGTCAGTTGGTATTGTTGATGGGTGAATTGAATTGCCTGGAAGATATAATTAGGATGGTTTAATTTTAAAATGGGCTGACATGATTGTTTTGATCTCTAGGGTTACGACTTGACAACCATTAGACACTTATCTTGATGCTAGAGAATTTGTTGCACTTTAATATCGGTGGAAATAGAATGTTAGTAGCTTATTATTTATTTCGCTGGAATCAGAACTTATTAACTTTTAATTTCAAGTAACCAATAGGTACGTTAGTTTGATTAAACTCAACAAAATTCCAAAAGATCACATTTTATTGGTAAAAATAAACTGAATATTTTTTTGTCTTATTTTTTTCCCCACAGAGTACGGTTTCTACATTCCTAAGGCATTCTACAAACTCGACGAGAATGGCTACAAAACACCCCTCACCTACATCGACAACCTGCCGGTAAATATTTGGTTATTGAAATCATATTATTCTTCGAATCTGTTGGATAAAATTCATTAAAATGTTAAGGATTGTATAAATTTTCAAGGTTAACTATTCAGATTTTTGAGGTTCAATGATAAATCATCAACAAACGTCGAAGAGAAAACTAATTCGAATTATTCTTTTAAAGATTTTTCCCCATGCCCTATAAAGTTAGAGCTAACTGTTTATTTGCTTTGTAAAAGAGGTCTCATCCGTGAAAAAAATGACAAAAATGACAAAAATGATAAAAATGACAAAAATGACAAAAATAACAAAAATGAAAAAAAGGACAAAAATGACAAAAATGACAAAAATGACAAAATTGACAAATTTGACAAAAATGACAAAAATGACAAAAATGACAAAAATGACAAAAATGACAAAAATGACAAAAATGACAAAAATGACAAAAATGACAAAAATGACAAAAATGACAAAAATGACAAAAATGACAAAAATGACAAAAATGACAAAAATGACAAAAATGACAAAAATGACAAAAATGACAAAAATGACAAAAATGACAAAAATGACAAAAATGACAAAAATGACAAAAATGACAAAAATGACAAAAATGACAAAAATGACAAAAATGACAAAAATGACAAAAATGACAAAAATGACAAAAATGACAAAAATGACAAAAATGACAAAAATGACAAAAATGACAAAAATGACAAAAATGACAAAAATGACAAAAATGACTAAAATGACAAAAATGACAAAAATGACAAAAATGACAAAAATGACAAAAATGACAAAAATGACAAAAATGACAAAAATTACAAAAATTAAAAATTACAAAAATTACAAAAATTACAAAAATTACAAAAGTTACAAAAATGACAAAAATTACAAAAATTACAAAAATTACAAAAATAACAAAAATTACAAAAATTACAAAAATTACAAAAATTACAAAAATTACAAAAATTACAAAAATTACAAAAATTACAAAAATTACAAAAATTACAAAAATTACAAAAATTACAAAAATTACAAAAATTACAAAAATTACAAAAATTACAAAAATTACAAAAATTACAAAAATTACAAAAATTACAAAAATTACAAAAATTACAAAAATTACAAAAATTACAAAAATTACAAAAATTACAAAAATTACAAAAATTACAAAAATTACAAAAATTACAAAAATTACAAAAATTACAAAAATTACAAAAATTACAAAAATTACAAAAATTACAAAAATTACAAAAATTACAAAAATTACAAAAATTACAAAAATTACAAAAATTACAAAAATTACAAAAATTACAAAAATTACAAAAATTACAAAAATTACAAAAATTACAAAAATTACAAAAATTACAGAAATTACAAAAATTACAAAAATTACAAAAATTACAAAAATTACAAAAATGACAAAAATTACAAAAATGACAAGGAAAGGTTGCAATCCACTGTCAAGTGTATTAATTCGGTTTTTTTCTAGAAATTCGTCTCGAAGAAAACACTTATCTAGAATACTGAATAAGAGGATAAACTAGGCTTGCCAGATAGATGCTTTCAGAAAAAAGCGGGACATTTCACGACTAAAAAGCGGGACACAGCCGAAAAAAGCGGGATATTTGAGAAACTTTTGAAAAAAGCTTAATTAAATTGACAAACTTATACGTATACCATCAGCCAAAGTTATTTATAGACAGTACACAAACGCGGATTGATTTTGCTCAATTTTTCTTAAATCACTTCTTACACCGTTTTTTTTGTCATAAACACGGTCATTTTCCACGATTCTCGCAAATTAATATGTTATTTGAAAGTAATATATTCAAGTCCTACATGTAAACGGCGGACTTCATATTGTGTAAAAAACGTTTATGCATTTACAAAT
The DNA here is from genome assembly GCF_029784155.1 of Uranotaenia lowii. Taxonomy (NCBI): domain Eukaryota; kingdom Metazoa; phylum Arthropoda; class Insecta; order Diptera; family Culicidae; genus Uranotaenia; species Uranotaenia lowii. The sequence continues at coordinate 358,971,423 of NC_073692.1, forward strand.
ATATTTAAATTTTATTTAAAAAAATTGTAAACTCAAGAAAACTTCCGTCATTGTATACTTTGGTATAATTGTATAATTAGGTCAAAAAAGGTGGTGTATGATAAAAGGCAATTTAACTAATATTCTTTCGAAAAATTACGTTCTAGAATCATTTGGAAGCAACTTAACCAATATTTTTTCAAATCAAAGTTTTTTACATTGCATTGGTTGAACGTGCTCGAAGAACGCTTAACTGAATAAAAATCTTATTGTAACTTTAGTAGTACGGAGTACGAAGAACGTATACATAGGGAATTGCAACTTTTTCATAACTTCAAAATGCCTGAAGTCTAGAAACCTTCCTTTTTGATTAGATTAAGGTACCCGGGATTTGATTTGAAGTTTTGTATGGAAAATCGCAAAAATTATTCGGAGACTGTCACTTTGTTTTTTTTTTTAAATATTTTGGTCTCGCGCGATGCAAATAAATTTTCAATATATCAACTTTACAGGAAAATTCTTTGGCTACAACTTTGCTGAAGTCTACAAACCGATAGGAGTACCGAGAAAATAGTTAAAGCGCCTTAAACAGAACATTCTGTTTGTCATGAATATAATCTGGCAACACTGCTAAATTTTCAAATTAATTTTCAGAAATATCATTTTAACAAATAAAGTTTTTGATTTTTGAAATGTTTTGATGAAATGTTCGAAATCAAATTCTCTATAATTTTTGATAAAAATAGACCTATCTAGTGATATTTTTTCCGAGGAATCAAATTAAGGCTATGACTGTTTTTACCCTCAATTCCCCTCCATTTATCAATTTATAAAAAAACATGGTCGGACTGGAAAATTTTGAACAAATGAGACCTTTCTAGTATGATGTTTTCCGAGTAATCGAATGAAGGCTATTTGAGCCACAGCATGCATTGGGAAATGGAGTTATGGTCGTTTTACCCTCAGTTTCTCAATATTTTTAATATAGTTCAAAAAAAGCTTGTTCGAACTGGAAAGTTCTAGAGCAAATGAAACCTATTCAGTACGATTTTTTTTCTAAGGAATCGAGTGAAGGCTGTTTGAGCCACAGCATGCATTGGAAAATGGAGTCATGGCTGTTTTACTCTTGATTCCCCTTCATTTTTCAATGAATTCAAAACGAGCATGACTTAGACTTGGAATCGGACTTGAAAATTTCTAAAAAAATGGGACTTATCTTGCGTGATTTTTTCCGGGAAATGAAGGTTGTTTGAGCCACCGGACGCATTGGAAACTGAAGTAATGGCTGTTTATCCTCAATTTCCCAACATTTTTTAAAAGTATAGTTCAGAAAAAGCTTATTCGGACTGGAAAACTCTGGAGCAAATGATAATCATCCAGTGTAATTTTTTTTCTGAGGAATCGAATGAAGGCTGTTTGAGCCACTGCACGCTTTGGAAAATGGAGCTATGGCTGTTTTAGCCCCAACTCCCCTACATTTTTAAATTAATTCAGAAAAAAAACATGTTCGGACTGGAAAAGACCTTTCATGCGTGATTTTTCCGAGGAACCGAAAAGAGGCTTTTTCAGTCACCGCACGCATCGGAAAATGGAATGATGGCTTTTTTACACTCAATTTCCCAACATTTTTCAATAAATTCAGAAAAAAGCTAGTTTGCACAGAACAATTTTGGACAAGTAATAACTATCTAGTGATTCTCCTACAGTTTCCAAGTATTTCAGAAAAATGCATGTTCGGACTTGAAAATTTCAAACCAACTACGACTTATCATGTGTGATTTTTTTAGATGGATCAAATTAAGGCTAGTTGAGCCACCGGACGCTTTGGCAAATGGAGTTAAGGCTTAGTTATTTTGTAAAATGTAGGAGAATTAAGGGTAAAAACAGCCATAACTCCATATTCTGAAGCGTGCGGTGGCTCAAACAGTCTTAATTCGATTCCTCGAAATAAAATTTCACAAGACAAGTCTGATTTGGATCCTAATTCTTAACTCCGAACATGCTTTTTCTGAATTTTTTTTTTAAATATAGGGAAATCGAGGGTAAAATCAGCCTTAACGCCAAATTAGAAGAGTGCGGTCGTTGAAACAGCCTCCACTTGATTCCTAGGAAAAAAGATGAGTCCCATTTGGTTTAAAATGTTAAATTTGTTTTTTCTCAAATATTTAAAAATGTAGGGGAATCAGGGTTAAAAAAGCCGTAAATCCATTTCCCGATGCGTAGGGGAAAAGTTCATATACGCCCCATGTGGCTAATACGCGCCACCCTTGTTTTGAAGAATCTGTAACATTTTAAGCCTGCAAAATATTACCAATTCGTTTTAAATGCTGTGATTGGTCATGGCAAGTATGAATTTTTCCTTAATATGCCCCTGTGTCGTGATAATTTCACAATTTAGGTTATTCTTCATTTCGATCTAAATTTTAAAACACTTTCAATAAGGTGTCACCAAGCAGAGAAAAACGAATAAGACAATATTTTCTGACACATCGATAGAGGAGAATCTAAATTATGATTTTAACCTATTAAAAAATCATACTGAACTCGCTAAGGTATGCTTTTTATGGGTATGTTCTATCACGGCCCATGCGCTCGTAATAACGCGCCAATCGTAGTAGGCTGAAAATAGCATTAATTTTTCAAAAAGGCTAATTTTCATTCAAAATGAACAAAAAGTCTAAAACCTTATTTTGAGCGTTAATTCAGCCCAAAAAATCTATTTTTCATTTTTTTTTTAATTTTGATTAGTCCATTTTGATTTTCTTTTCAGTCAAAGTGTCTGTGAGTATTGGTGTGTTTTCGGTCTTCGATTGCTCTCGGGTGTGTTCGGCTGCTAGGCGCGTATTGAATACACAACGGCGTGTATTTGCAACCCAGTTTTGTTCTGTGGCTTTGAATATGGTTTTTAAAAATCAAGTTTTTGAAGAAACTATAGCAATTTAAGTAATAAAAAATCGAAGGTATTGGTAGAAAACACTTTTCTTCAACGATTACACCCATTTTTAACACAATTTGTACGTGGAATACATAGAAAATCAGCAATTCGCTTAGGTGGCGCATAACAGGGCATATTCCCCATACGGTGGCTCAAATAGCTTTCATTTGATTCCTCGGAAAAAATCACACAAAGTACACACACAAGGTCTCATTTCATTCAAAATTGTCAAGTCCTAACATACTTTTTTCAAAATGAATTGAAAAATATAGGAGAATCGAAAGTAAAATAAACCATAACTTCATTTTCCGAAGCTTTGGTTTGGTGGCTGAAACAGTCTTAATTTGATTCCTCTGAAAGAAAAAAAAAACACACAAAGTAGGTCAATTTTTGTCAAAATTTTGTTGTCCTTATTGGTGGTTTTCTGGATTTTCTTCAAAAAATAGGGGAACTAGGGGTTAAAAAGGAGCTAAATCTCCATTCGTAAGCTGTCGTGGCGTCTGAGACTATGTCGAATCGATTTTCTGGACATTATACTAAATTAAAGTTAATTTTTATAGATTTAGTTCGTGTAGGAGGGAAGATATTGGATTTCTTCGCGGTTTATAAACTTTTTTCCCCATTGTGCAATGGTTTTGAACTTGAATTGAATTAGTATGAATTGTAATAAATTGTGAACAAATATGAACTTTCAATAAATTTTACTGATAACATTTTAAATCAAGTTTAGGAATTGTTGGACTTGATCAAATTCATGCCTTTTTCCAAGGAGCAAACCTTGTTTGAAACATCTTGGGTCTCGGGTGACTGTTGAAATTATCCAAGAAAAGTTTGGGAATGCATTTAAGTTTTACGAGTGCGTTTTAAATTCTAAATTAGAAGTCCATGTTTCAATAATTTAGCAGAAGTGAATGTTTTGGATTCACATGGGATCAATTTGTGTCTTTAAAATTTCTTCGGAGGTTCAGTAACTGCTATTTTCAGGTGGACTAGGCTGAAAGCTTCCTGCCTTAACCTTCCAAAGCCGTTCGCTAAATATCCGTTCCGGGGAAATTTGAGTTGTTGTTTGATTTGGTTCTCCTGGCTGTAAATGTTAATCGATTTTAATGATATTATGTTCATTGTGTAGGTAATTTATTCTAATTACTCAACATCTCAAAATAAAGTCGATATGTTTTACCAGGTTATCAGAAACTTGTTCAGAAAGTAAAAAGTCCGAAAAATCAATTTTATTTTTAAAATACTCATAACTTCTGACAGCTTTTCTGTATTTGAGTGATTCAATGATGTTTGAAATCGTCAAGAATCCATCTATCCGACAATGTATAGATATGTAGGGTTCCAATGAAAGTTTTGACCGCTAGCTCAGATCTTCCGGTAGAAAAAAATCCTACTTTAAAAAACGGACACCAATTTTGGCTTTGCTTAGCTGTATTTCATTTCCCAATGAACCGATTTTCAAAACCCAAATTTTAATTTTTTGTCGTTAATTTGATCATTATTTTCATAGAACATACTTGGTCTGTCAAAATTACCAGTTCATCAGTATATTGGAATGATGATAAAGAGGTTTGAAATGTGCGCTTCGGGTCATATTGACCCGAACAGCTTTGGAGGGTTAATAATTTATCTCTTGAAACGGGATGAAAAATGAAAGATTTCAATAATTCCGTTTTTACTAAAATGTAAAACTTGATTTCTAAAACAGCAAAACAGTTTTTAAACTCAGAAGCAGTGTGAGAGATATTTTAAATTTTTTAAATTGCATCAATCCACGTTATCAAATTTCAGGTTTTTTGTAATATTTTTTACGATTAGAATTTTCATTCAGGCTTCTACTTAGTAACTTTTTTATCCTATTATTTCATTCAACAGCCCTCTTTTCACCGAGTAAGACGATCAGCGCAGCTAGGAGGAGGTAAGAGAAAATTCATTGAGTTAAATTATATTGCCATTCCATTTGTCATTACTTTCAGAAACATACTTAACTGTTGGATAATTTTAAGTTTCACGAAGATGTCAATATTGCCATAATTTTAGCTTACGGTTTGCTTTTATCTTCAAATTGCAGTGAATTTCGGATTCCCCTTCCAAGTTCCACAGTTCCCTAACATCCCCGCCGGAACCCAGGGTAACTTCCAGGGTGTTTCCATCACTAGTACTGGGTAAGTACTTCGATAATTTGTTTTTATACAAACTTTTGACAAAATTGTATTACTGTTCATCATAAAGATTTCATTTGATTAGAGGACTTAAAAAATTGTTTCCTCTTCAAATGTGTTTTTTTTTTTATTTTTCGGGAATTCTGCACTTATTTCGCGTTTATTTCGTCATCCGTCTTTTATGGCCCTGAAGATTATATCAGAACAAGTTGTTTTAACAAATAAGCCAAACAGTAACCAAACTTCATCCCACAATCTCGTCCCGAGGTGTCTTTAGCCATACAATATGGTTTGAACATGTTAATTAAAACCACTCTTGAATGGGGGGATTTCCCCTCCCGGTTTTTTTTTAACACGACCAAGTTCGGGTTGAATAAACAGACCATCAACAAGCGAATGACCAGATGACTGGTTTCGAAACGAAAACAAATATTACAACAATGATAATAAAACAACAACATAATATCGCAAAATCTCAAAACAGGTTTCACGAGTTTTGAAACTGGTCTGGAGCTAGCCATCGTCCAGCAGAGATCGTCCTTCAGTGCAGTTATCCGTTTCTTGGATGTCTACTTAACACCTCTGCGGAAGATGGGCGAACATCGACAATTTAATATTTCTAAAGAAATCTAGAAAATATATAAAAAAAATCAAATTCTTACTTTTAAATATCATAACAACATCAAAACTCATAGGGGTACATATGTTTGAAAAAGTAATCCACTTGACCCAACTGTCCTCGATCTTCATCATTTTCTACCAATATGTGGTTTAATCGTGTAGTAAGAGTGACTTTTAAATCCAGTTCAGCGGATCCGACCACGGAGAGTTTAATGACAAGTAAATTTTTTGCCGCCACCCTGCTAAAGGCTACCTTACAAGTACCTAGTGATTTTCTTTACTGAATCACCGATCAACATCTGTACTTATCTATATCAATATTCCAATGAGCACAAGGCGCCGATGATGGTGCCCTAATTAGAAACCATGTTCCCTGCGCTGAAAATAGATTTCTTTTCCCAGTGATCAGGGCGCATAATCCGGTATGGGGTTTTGATTTTTCTTATAAAGATTTTCCCGAGATTCACTTACAAAAAAACTGTCATAATCATGAAATATGTTAAGTACACATTTAAAACTTATTTAGTTAAACAGAGCATTGAAAAAGTTCAAATAAAAATTAAATTTAAAATATTTCATATAGACACTATCAAGCATTTCATTTTTTACTATCGATGCTATCGGTTATTGGTCAATGGTCAAGTTTGCTGCGTATCAAAGAGAAACAAAATCAATTTGCAAGTTGGTAAAAATCAACATCAAATCAGATGACTAGCCTAAGGCTGGTAATTTTTTCAACTCCCGTGGAGTTTTACACCCGTTCCGAGGCTTGGAAGAGTTGAAGGGCCTAGGAAAACTTGTTCATTATTACAGATTATCGACTAGCTTGCCGGACGCCGGCGGCGGGAATCTATTTTTAAACATGGCCTTGCTATGAATCAATAACGCTTGATTTTCTTCACTTGCACTTCAGACTACTTACTATAAGAAAAAAAGTCAAGAAGCTAACTTAACCTATTTCCAGGTGCAAATCTATGCATCTCTTTGCCATGAACGTCAACGCCCTAAACTCTTTATTCCGAGTTACAATCTGGATTTATTTCCGACATTTCTATCGAAATCTTGCAATTTTTCTAAGAAAAAAAGGACACAAAGTAAATAAGTTTTTTTTATTGTGTGTCGAGTTTGCGCCAGGGTTATTTCCCCGAAATTTCTTTTTTTGCGTTTTACTACTTAAAAACATTTGATTAAAAGCCGATTGTTTTTAATTTTTATGTTATGAGATATTTGAAGTTAGAACTTTTTCATCAAACATATTTCAAATGATTTTTTTTATAATAAACTGCTACATGAAAAATTAGAATTGAACTTTAAAAAGTTCTTAAAAGTACTGTCTACATCGCCAAATATTCTGCAAAAAAATTTAGCCTTTTTTGTAGTCCATTTTATGTAGCAATTTTTGCTTGAAAACACAAATTAAATGGGTCGTTTACTCCTTTAAGAATTATCAAAGAAATAATTACTAATAATTCAGTGAACGAAATAAGAATAGTACCTCTATTTGTTTTGCTTATTAAAATATTTATGATTGTAAATCTCCAAAACTTTCTTCTACAGTTTGTTTTGAATCGTTTAACGGATAAATCAAGCATAAGTTTACTTTTTTTTGGACGTAGCAATTGGCGTTGAGAACCAAAAATATGATAAAAAAAGGGTGCGAAATAAGAATAATACTACATGTGATTTTCGGAAAAAACAAGTTTATTGCTAAAAATTTACTGTGTAAAAGTGAATAATAATGCTTCTACGAATTATTTGAATAGGTAACTGCATTTTAAGCAGTTTTCTAGAATTCCAAAGGTTTTCGAAGGTTTTAAAATGTGGTTTTAAGAGAAGCGTTTAGCGTTAAGGAATTTGATATTTGAGCTAAAACACTTGATCAAACTGCTTGATTTCTTCATTAAATTCATTAGTATGATGCAAAATGGTGAAACATAGATTTGAGGCTGAATTTGAATCCAAAAACCAGGCTTGAAATTCAATAATACTAATGTTTTTAAATAGTCAAACACTACTTCTCTAGTTTCAAGTCATAGATGGCAGCACTATCTTGCAATTAAACTTAATTTATGCTCATTTTCGAATATCCGGGATTAGTTCAGGTGTGCTGGATGATTTTGACCATAAGTACTTGGTGCCGTGTGAACGCCTTGGAAATTCTAAGAACACTAAATCCAAAAAATTAGAATTGCATCAAGGTCATCAAAAGTGAATTTCTTGGACTTTCCGATGGAGCTTGATGGACCAGACGGCTAGCCGTGATATTGGTATGATTTGCATTTGAATCGAAAGTTGAGATGAGCAGGAATTTTAGTGGTTGTACATTCTTGTGCTGGTGATTTATTGCAAATCCGGAAAATCTTTCTGCAGCATGAACTCCAGCAAAACTGGGTAAAAAAATTACCTCGAAATGATGGATATGGGCCTAAATGAACTTGGAAAATCAACATTGAGACTAAATTTGGATTTAACTGCAAGATAACGCTGCCATCTACGACTTGAAACTAGAAAAAGTTACTGAAAAAAATCTAAGTTTTTGAATTCCAACCTGTTTTTTTCTGATGCATAATAAACCCTGAATGTTTATTTCTTCATTTCACGTCATCTTAAATATAAAAATGGAGACGTTTTCTTTGTAACAACATCACGTATGAATGGTCGGTCGGAATGAAGTGAAATTTGGTATCCGAGGGTTTTTTGGGTCAGAGATGGTTTGTATAATAGTTTCAAGAATCTCACTTTTTATGAAAAGGGGGTCCCCATACAAAATTTTCTCTACATCTTATATATAAAAATGGAGACGTTTTCTTTGTAACAACATCACGTATGAATAGTCGGTCGGAATGAAGTGAAATTTGGTATCCGAGGGTTTTTTGGGTCAGAGATGGTTTGCATAAAAGTTTCAAGAATCTCACTTTTAATGGAAGAGGGGTCCCCATACAAAATTATCTCTTCTTCAGCACATCTTATATATAAAAATGGAGACGTTTTCTTTGTAACAACATCACGTATGAATGGTCGGTCGGAATGAAGTGGAATTTGGTATCCGAGGGTTTTTTGGGTCAGAGATGGTTTGTATAATAGTTTCAAAAATCTCACTTTTTATGAAAAGGGGGTCCCCATACAAAATTATCTCTACATCTTATATATAAAAATGGAGACGTTTTCTTTGTAACAACATCACGTATGAATGGTCGGTTGGAATGAAGTGAAATTTGGTATCCGAGGGTTTTTTGGGTCAGAGATGGTTTGCATAAAAGTTTCAAGAATCTCACTTTTAATGGAAGGGGGGTCCCCATACAAAATTATCTCTTCTTCAGCACATCTTATATATAAAAATGGAGACGTTTTCTTTGTAACAACATCACGTATGAATGGTCGGTCGGAATGAAGTGAAATGTGGTATCCGAGGGTTTTTTGGGTCAGAGATGGTTTGCATAATAGTTTCAAGAATCTCACTTTTCATGCTAGGTAGTCCCAATACATATTCAACTTTAAATGCCGTACAATTTTCTTACGTTTTTCATAAGAATCAATTCGCGAGTACGATGAAGTTTCAGACGTGTAGATGAAATAAAACATTTATTACGAGTTATACATTAGATGGTAAAACGAAGTTTACCGGGTCAGCTAGTTTTAATTAAGAAAGTGAGTAGTTTGGTAAAGAAACCTTTGGACTTTTTGAAAACTCCTTAAAATGCAGTTATCTATTTTCATTTTCATTTTTCTTTTATAAACACCCACCACCAGTAATAATTCAAAAAAATATAGTGCTTTCAATAAATATCAGTGAACATGATAGAAAATATAAGCTTTAAAATTGTAATCTTTGAATTTTTGCCTACGGAAGCAGGAATAGCACTTTGTTAACCATTTGAAAGTAGAATTATTTCTGTGAAGAAAAATTTGTCTGCCAATCCTCCATATTTTAATTTTAAAAATATTTGATTATTAATGTTTCAACTTTTGAAAATCTTTTGAAATACTTTTTCCTATCTTTGACAACAAAAACTTGAATTGTATATTTATTTATTGATTAGTTTTATATAAAAATTGAATTTAATCAAAAAATAGTCTTTTATTTTAATTTTAAAATTAATTGAGTTGAATTCGTTGCAACTAGAAGTGTATTTATCCCACTGGATTATTAACACTGGAACCAAATATAAGATATCTCGTTTTTTGCTTATACTAAAGTTACATTTAGAATTGGGACAGTTATGACTGCGCGTATCTTGAAAACCAATCGTTTCATCGAAAAACTTTCTAAGAAGCAAATGAAGTGATCTCATGAATATTTATGGAAAAATATGTAAAAAAATATTAATCTTTTTTTTTGTAAGAAAAGTCTATACTTTATTCTAGGTATCTCCTCTTTTTTTTATCAAACAAGGCTGCTAAAAGAAAACATTGAAATCCTAAGTTTTCGTAACGAACATTTTGTTTTTTTTTGCACACAAACAGAGTCTTGCCAAATCATGATATTTATCCCAAAACAACCAGCAAATATAAACTTCATTCTACTAGGCCTTTTCAGGAAAAGTGATTTTAAAGAATTCAACTGCCGTAAATTGTGAAATACTGTTTTTTTCAGAAGTTTTGTCGTTCATCAAAACTTCTCTGCCGTATTGCCTCGGCATCGGCTATACAAATTAGAGCTCTAGAAATAGCGAAAATTTGCCGTAAGTTTACATGACTGATTGCTGAGCCACTCTTATAGTCTCTTAAAGACAACTTTTATTATAAATTTCATCGATCTACATTGAGTATTATGCTTATTCATAAATTAAAATGGTGATATAAACCGTGACTTTCCTGATGATCTTGAACCGTAGTTTACGATCACGTACTCAACTCTTACACTTAGTTTGAGCTTTGTTAACACTTTTGACAGTATTTTCATATCAGTTCACCACTCAAGCAGACCACTCCATTTTATAATATGGATTTTACAATTTGTACAATTTGTTTTTGTCTTTTTCTCTGCCATTTTGAATATTGAAAATGCGTTAGTTTTAAATTTTGAAAAATACATGATAGAACTTTTTACAGGCAACATGTCCGCATTACTAGGGACTTAGTTATAACCAAATGAAAGTGTCCCATTTCCAAATGAACTAAGCTTTATACAGGGAATAATGAAACTTTATTATACGAAATTAAAAACGACACCTTTGGTAAATAAAAGATACCCATCCAATTTGTAAAATTTGGTCGTACGGTTTCTATGTTATAGAACGCCAAAAATTGAAAAATCCACCTCACAACAAGTCAACACACAGCACTTTCAATAAATGAAGCTCTTAGGATTTTTCCACACATTTTTTCAGATTTTAGAACTTAGTTTTTGATTTTTTTCCATTTACTCATTTCTTTTTCTAGGATTTTAACTCTCTCGAGTTATTCATCCTCACATGCAATAGGGGGCGGTGAATGGAAAAAGTTTGGAAACTACTGCTTTAGACGGTGTATTCCGCTGCTCTTAACAAAACTAAATCACTTAGTTAATAAAAAGTAGCAATGATAAAGTAATAGTAACTTTTAAACATCTTTTTTGTTAACCCCATAAATGCGTTAAGTTATGCTTCTTCTTTTTCAAAGCAAATCAGCGCGTTGTTTTTCGTTTGCAGATATTTTTTAATATTTTCAACCCCCATTTCATTACTTTTTCCATCATCCAACCTTTTTTACGAAGAACAGTTGATGATGGTGTCTCAATTCAGGGGCTTTAAAGAACAAAGAAAAAAACACTGAATTTCCAATAAAGTTAAAAACCAGTACCTTGTAGGATCAACTTCAAAGCTATTTTTTTCTCTTTTACATTATTTTGTAAGAATTAGTCAATCATCGGATCATCAATATTTGTGATTTTTACAATTTTGTCTAACTGTGATTGGATTCATAATTGGAGGGGAAAATAGATTTAAAAAAAAATGTTTGGAGGAAGAATGGATGACTTAAACAATAAAAAACCCAATCCGAAAGGTCAGGTTTCCAGCAGAGAGATTCAAATACTGTTGTTTCGTTAAAGCCGATTTACACTTCTAGTGAAAATTAACGTGGAAAATTATATTTTATAAATAACTCAACAACGCGACTAAACTAGATTTTGTAACATGTTGGAATCGATGGTTGGAATGAATGGTCGAAAGGTTAAAATCCAACTGATCTTGTTGTATATACACACACACAAAAAAAGCATAGTAAAAATACTAAATCCGTCGTTTAAATGAACAACAGGCACCCATATTTTTGAGTCAAATATGTTTTGTTTTTAATAATACCTTACGCATAGATATTTTACCATGTGCTTAATTTGGCTGCGCATAATAAATTCGACTGCGTTTTTGTAAAATTGTCAACTGTCAATGATGCATTGTTTTACTTCGTGCCTAGTAAAATTGATATGTTTCATGATGAAACTAGTATGTGTTATGATAAAGATTAGTATGCGCGAGGAGCTTGATTTAAATAGTAAAATTACTATGTATGTTTGTTTATTTATTTGAATGCATGCATTATGACATTATTTAAAACATTAAAATTCACACTTTCGGCACACGTCGGTCAATGTTAGTGTCTTCTCCGGATGCTCTGGAAAGTTTTTCAAAGTTATGAAACTTGAAAGCAGCTCAAAATTTGATTGTTTACTCAATGGGTTTGATGATTGATGATTCTTTATTAGTATCAACAACAAGAATGTTTGCCACAGTAAAATTATCATACGTACTGATGTTTTTGAGTCAAATATGTTTTGTTCTCAAAAGTACCATGTGCGTAGTATTTTGTTGATATGAATTGGTGCCACAATGTCTAAAATACTAGGACGCTAGTTGTAATAGAAATTATGATGAAATCATCATGACCGTTGTATTTTCGACAACAAACATTGGGAGCTATCGAAAATTACCAGGTACATAGTAATTTCAATAACGTTTCATGCGCACTTTTGCAAAATTGATGTTATAATTTGAGTGGTTGAAAATACTATAACGCAGAAATAGTAAAATGATCATGACAACGTCTTTGGAATAGCAACGCAATTTTTTCCGTGTAGGGCTTTTGCATAGTGCTTTGTATTAGTAAGCCGTTGGGCAAACAAAAGGGACAGTTCAATGCAAAATAAATGCGATTCGAAAGAAGAAAGTTAGTTTTTGAATTTATTTTTGATAACTATCAAAGTTTTTCATTATACGGCACATTTTGAGAAGCCAGTGCATTTGTTTATTAGTTCGCAAATTTGTTTTCTGATTTCGAGTGAGGTTCTTTGAAAAAATGAATATTATGTACAGGATACGACTGTTGCAAAGGAAATATTGCTGAAGATCTTTATAAATTCCGCAACGAAAACACTTGGCTTCGTCCTCCGAGTTCAAAATTCTTATAGATAGACCCGAATACTTTAAAAAAAGATCTGGGGCAACCGTTCAATGTACCTTTCAAACATAATAGTCATTTTTTCCATTTTGTTCTGCTAGTTTCTGCACTGCTTCTCAATCAAATATTCACCTAATTTTTTTCACTTGTTAGTCAATGATTTGAAATATACTTATTGGCACTTTTTTAGAGAATAGGCGCATTCATTTATGTTTAAAACAACATTTTAGTAAAATATTGCCCTTTCCGCATATTAAAACCATTGATGTGTGCCCAACAGACCTCTTTTATGTGTGTGTAGCAAAAGTCCTATACCCTCCTTAATAGAACTCTAATATGTGTTGGGAGCCTACTTGGTTGAATAATTATACAAAATCAAAGCAATCGAAAGATTCCCTCTAATTCAACGACGGTAGTAGAATCGAAAATGCTCAATGAAGAAGATAGTAAGTTGCTATCGAAATACCGGTATCTGAACTTTTCTTATATCGTGGTTGAACTGAAGGGAATTTTTCGATTGCTTTGACTCAGTACTCCCAGAACTGTTTTTATTCCGATTTTCCCGCCATGATGAAAATTTCACGGTGAAAATCGGGGGAATCGGAATTAAAAAAGTTTTGGGTGGTCTTTAACGAAAAAAACAGTTGGATATATATTCCGGACTGGCTATACGTGTTCACCACATGTAGACTTCGGACCAACCAGATTTCATTGTATAGGTTAAGATAGTGCCATCTCTATCCCGGTACTACTTCTCCTAAATAATGAAATGTTGCGGGATAAAGTATGGTGTACGTTAAAAAGTTTCCTCACAAAAATGCTCTTTCGCTCTTTTCAACATCTGTAAATTTTCTCCTCACTTCTCTATCCATCTTTATCAATTTCAGAACTACATTTCACCGATATGCCGAAAAATAAATTACAAAAATTAATTAACGGTGGTTAACTTATCTTAAAAAAAGAGAAACAAAATATGAATTAAATTTAAAAAAAAAAAGAGATACAAAGTTCCAATCAGAGCAAAAGCAGAAATTACACCAAATGTGAATTTCAATTCTATGTCTTTGAAACACAAAAAAAAAATCTTTTCATGAGATGTTTTTGAATATGATTCTCATCAGATAGTTTTTTTTTATCAAATTGTTATTCTAAATGTGACGAAAGTTTCATTCTATGCCCTCAAAGCCAAAGGGGTATTAGTGCAAAAATGATCGGTTGAAAAAAAATTGAGAATAAAGATTTAATGTTTAAAAATGAAAATTTGAGGTGTTTTGCCTCATATTATTCTTAATTTTTTTTCCGAATTCGGTTTTGTCCAGAAGATTTTGATATTCTCAGCTCGCAAAATGTGGGAGAGCTCCTTCACTGCTTACTGTAGGGGGCCCCTTTACTTTTTTAAGACAGAAACTAATCTAGACATTATTTCACAGGGGCCCTTTATTTTTCATATTTCAAGTTTTCATTCCGATTTTCTAGTTTTGATTTCTTTTCATGGATTTGTAGTAGTATGATTAAAGTAATTTTAAAACTTTTTTCTCTCAGGGGCCCCCTTGAGCCGGGGGGCCCGAGGCAATTGCACCTTTTGCCTCCCCATTAATACGGCCTTGCCTACATAGCAAGATACAGTGTGACTTATAGCGTATTCGTTTATCAACAGTGGTAGCCTAGTTCTCCATGAATTTTGCTCTAATTGTTGTTATGGGCGATGGAATCGAAAAGTTATTCTTTCTCTCCTTATTGGAAACCCGTAAGATCTATCTAAAGTTGGGTAAAATTTTAGCTGCATCCTACTTGCACTAATGCAAAACCATCACCCGAATTCGGCAGTGCTTCCATCGCCTATTGTGTTCGTTTAGTCCATCAATTTTGTAAGAGTTTTGAACTTCAAGCAGGCGGTTGCAACCCGTAGAAGTTGTCAGTGTTGGGGGTAAGCATGAGGGTGAGTGTCGCGACAATATATTTGCATCGTCCCAGGTGACGATTTTGTTTGCCACTGTTCCAGTGTTATAAACGAAAACGCTATTATTTAGCACCATTTTGTGATTTGGTTGAAGCAATCACTCGATGTTTTCGGCATTCGTTGAACAGACTTCTTCAAATTTATCTCTTTCCAAGTCAATTTTTCGGTTTATGATGACTAGAAAGAAGGCCAATTGAAGCCGGTTGAAAAAGGCAGTGAAAATTTTACCAAATTGAACGGAGCCCCTCATTTTAAGTACAATTGAAGGTAAACAACCGAAAAATTGGCTGGCAAAACAAACCCTTGGTATAGTTATGCTACATGCATTTTGTATGGGAGTGGGAGCTTAATTTATCATCATCATAATCGAACTCAATCCATTTTATTCAACTATGAAAATAATCGAACTCATTGCCTTCGATTTGCACATGTAGGGTAAGTATTCACAAGATTGGCCGGTGTAATTATCTTACAACTGCATTGCATTGCCTACGAGAAGTTCGTTTATCCAATGTTTGGCAAAATAAACAAATGAGGAATAATATAAGATTGAAGTATGGAGATTATCGGACTGCGAAATTTTATTTCAACGGTCGTTAGCTCCAATAGGTCTTTTATCAGACCAACCTTCATGTGTTTTTTTTTTCCAATCGAGAGAAAATTTACAACATATTGATTTCAAAACACATAAATCGACACTTTATGTGCGCATCAATGTTTGACGAATCGAATTATCACATGTTACAAGAGTGGCGCAGCCAACCGCCAAGCGGAATTAACCCTTCGCTATTTTCTATTGAGAATCACTCTCCAAGTGTAATTTTCATTCTGTCAAAAGCCGATGTTGATGAAGACGCGATCCCACCCAACAGCCAGCCAGCCAGCCAGCCAGCCAGCCAGCCGCAAATCGACGCTAATGACGGATGGGATTGATGTGTTAACAACTCCTTAAGAACTCGACCTCATCATTAGTGATGGAGTTTTAATTAGTTTCTATCGCTCCGGGAGAAAACCAACATGTCAGCGACATCATCGCACCAGGAAGATCTTGGCCCCGTCGTCGTGGGATGGCAAAACAGGAATTAATGGCGCTGCGCTGGGTGGCGTAATGGCTACCGGTAGTAAAGTCGGGATCAGATAAATGGAGGCCTTGGAGCGAAACCTCAGGCCAGGAATTCACGGTCGTAAACATAGTAATAATCCCGAAATCAATGTTCTAGATGGCAGATAATTATCGGAACATGCTAGATCTAGATTAAATTTATACATTGACTTGACTCATTGCGTTTATGTTACATGAAATTGCAATAAGAGAAAAAACGTCAATTTAAAGCGTTAGAGACTATATAACGTTCCAAAATAAGATGGGAAACAAACATTAAAATCCCTTTCAACATGGATTTCTATGTAATATTTTTCATTCTGAAAAACTCCCTCGGGATTAGGACATACACAAGACGACGATAATCAACCGAAGGCTATATAATTCGCTCAACTCCGAGCATTTTCCGAGGGCACCAGGGTTGGTAATTGCGACTACTCTAAGCCTCAGGAAGTTGCCTAGGCAAGGCAACCTCCCACAAAATACGACCTGCGCTCAGTAATAATGTTAGGAAAACTAAACCTTCCGACAACGGACACACAAGCAAGAAAGCAAGACAATGAAACGACCTCATTAGAGGAGTCAGCCAGCAAGCCCGGTTCCGGTCATCAGCCGCGACGAATGTGCCCCAGAGTAACCTACGGCGGAGTCCCGATGCCTACATGCCGGGTCGTAGTCGTCGTCGCTTTCGGATGCTGCAGCAGCTTAGAACCGAATCGAAAACATCCAGATCATCCACCACAGTTGTTGCACCGATTTTGCAGCAATGTTACATTCCTTACAGTTCCAGGCAGAAGGAAATCTTGTTTTATAGGAGAAATTGTGTAATTCTGTTAACCCTTATCCGTTCCAAATAAAAAAAATCTTCGGGGACCTCCAATGAATCCTTGAAATCTTTATTTTATGGATGCTCCCTGAAAGGCTAGAAAAAATTCTCTAATCAGACCTTGAGTGTCAATTTGACACTCCTCGCTTAAAATCATTATATCTCTGTTGTTTCTCAACTGATTTGTACTATATTTATAGTTCTAGAAATCTCGTAACGTTACTCCAATATGTTTTTCAGACAACATTAATCTACAACCCTTCAGGTTTCCGTTATTAAAGTCTTAGAAAGAAAAAATTGGAAAAATAGAAAACAAAATCTGTAGAACAGCTACGGAATTCTCAAAAAGAAAATTCATATTGTGTCCAAGAAAGCTGAAGTTAGAAGCTATACGTGGACCATAAGGAGATATTTTTTGAAATTTTTTAAGATCATGACCACGAAAAATGCAAAAAAGTGGTGTAGAAACTGTACTTTCAAACCACTGAACCGTCAAAATTTTTTGAATCGCCCCACATAAACCCAGAAGCACAGATTTTTTGAGGAATTTTCAAAGGAAGCTGATTTTCGAACTTTTGGACCATTTGCAATTTCTAGCACTTAAATTCTAGTTTGTGCTGGATTTGGAGTATATAATCGCAAGATTTCAGCAATAAATTCATATTCACCAGAAAGGTAATTTCACGCTGATTCTAATGGTATAATAACATTAATGCTGCAATACTTTACACAAATTATTATTATTATTATTATTATTTTTAAGTTTTATTCATCGAACATTTTGTTTTAACGAATTATCTATACTAAGGATCTATACAAAACAATTAGATAACACGAAACAATGAAGACTGGCGTACTCGGTTGATGAATCGGCTAGATGGCTCCCCCAATTGATGTAGATGCTCAGCAATCTGGAACGTACGCATCATTGCACTCACTGGTTCATTATGTCCGTAAGATGTTCGGTGGGTTCGATTCGATAGCAAAGACTGATGACGTAAAGTCCTCGAAGGAGCATTAAAGTTGATCATTCCTAGCAGGTTTGGCGATTGAATTTCTCCATTCAGTATTTTTGCGATGAATGATGCCTGTTGAGTTTTTCGGCGGCGTTCCAATGTTTCTAATCCCAGAAGCTGGCACCGGTCGGAATATGCGGGAAGGTTTTCAGGATTACGCCAGGGTAGATGTCGTAGAGCGAATCTAACAAAACGCTTTTGTACACGCTCGATTCGCAAAATCCAACATAACTGATAGGGAGCCCAAACAATTGCAGCATGTTCTGTAACTGACCGGACAAGTGCGCAGTAGAGTGACTTCAAGCACAATGGGTCTCTGAACTCTCGTGCTACTTTGGAGATGAAGCCAAGCTGACGATTCGCCTTTCTTATAACTGAAGTTCGTTGACTATCGAACGTAAGCTGAGCATCGAGGATAACTCCAAGGTCGTCAACTTCAAATACCCTGTCAAGGCGCTGGTTATCGATGTTATAATCATATAAAATTGGCGTTTTCTTTCTATGGAATGTTATAACGGAGCACTTGGAGACGCTGACTGATAGCTTATTAAGTCTACACCATTCACCAAAGTGATCTAGTAAAGATTGAAGGTGTGCACAATCGACAGTTGATTCAACTGGAACGAATAGTTTCAGATCATCAGCATATCCTATTTTGGTTCCAATTTCCAAGCTAAGGATCAAGTCGTTGAAAAACAGAACAAACAGTAAAAGTCCCAAATTGCTCCCTTGCGGCACGCCAGATCGGTTAGTAAATGGAAATGATATGCTATCACCAAATTTAATTCTAATACACCGCTCAGTGAGGAATGATTTCAACCAAGAGATCATGTTGTCATGAATACCGAGCTTAGCTAGCTTAGCGAGTAAGATTCCGTGATCAATCGTATCGAATGCCGCTTTGATATCGGTGCATATAGCATCGACCTGTTTTTTTCTTTCCATTTGGTTCAGACAAAGCGAAGTGTACTCTAAAAGATTGGTACTCACCGATCTGCCAGGCATAAACCCATGCTGTTCAGCGGCAATATAATGTGAGGAAGCGCGAAAGAGGGCTTGACTTACAACAATTTCAAAAAGCTTGGATCCTGCCGATAAACTCGTAATGCCTCGATATTGCTTCACATTTCGTCGTTCGCCATTTTTGAAGACAGGAAACATGAAGGAATTTTTCCAATAATCCGGGAATTTACGTTGTTGAAATGATCGGTTATAGATTTGGGCTAGCGGCAATGAGAGAGCTTCGATGCATCGACTGTAAATAACAGCTGGAATTCCATCAGGTCCAGGAGCAAAAGAGCTTTTCAGTTTCCTTGCGGCATTTTCGATGAGCCTTTGATCTATCTCGAAGGTGTTGAAATCTAGAGAATCCGCCGGGACGTGAAACGTGGCATCAGAGCACTCAGTTTCGGAAGAGACAGTGTCCAGGAAGACCGCCCGAAAATGCTCAGCAAATAAATTGCAACACGTTTCTGGAGAATCAGCAACAGCATCGTTGTAAAAGACTAAGGTAGGTAGGGAGCTCGATTTTCGTTTCGAATTTACGAAAGTCCAGAAACTTCGAGGGTTCTTACGTAAACCAGATTGTACTCGCAGAACGTGGTGTTTGTACAGTAATGCATTGAGTCTGCGGTAGGCTGTGCTTGCTGCTTTAAACTGTTGTTGAGAGTCTACCGTTCGATTTTTCCGAAGCCTTCGTAAACATGCATTTTTTTCGCGCCGAAGTTGTCGCAAACTGGGCGTGCTCCAAGCAGGTGTAACAGGACGTTTAAATCTGGGAACATGCGAATTCAACCAAGTACCAATCAAATTGCAGAAAGTTTCAGTCATAACGTCTACTGATGCGTTGCCGAAAACTGCATCCCAGTCGATGCTGTTCAAGTACTGTAAAAGCAGCGAAAAGTCCGTCTTTCGAAAATTTAACGGTCTACTCCTACGATCCGAAGTGTTTGGCGAGGAGTTACTTGCCAACACAGCAGCTGGTAAATCGAATGCGACAGGCGGGTGGTGCAAATCTACAGGTACCAGAATGTCAGGGGCATTTCTTATTTCAATTTGTTCGTCACTCAGGCCAAAAAACAAATCAAGTGTCCGTCCGAGATGATTCCTGATAGAGTTGAGTTGGATCAGATTTAACGAATCAGTTCCAAATATCTATATAGATATGCATATAAAAATGGATTTCTGTCTATCTGTCTGTTCTCGGTTACTCGGTTACTGAACAGATTTACGTGAAACTTGGCGAGTGGCGATATTGGAGGCCGGGGAAGGTTCCTATTATGATTTGAAACCCCTCCCCCTAACAAGGAGGGGGGAAGGGGTCTCCCAACCAAAACTCGAGAACCGACCAAGCAAATGGTACCAAACTTGACAAGGGAGGGTATTTGGACACGAAAAATATTTCTATGATTATTCGAGACCTCTCCCTCTTTCCAGTAGGGAGATAGAAAGGGGGGAGAGGCCCTCTTTTATAATTTGTCACCTCACTAAAAAACTAATTAAACAAATGGAACCAAATTTGGCATGGGAAGGTATTTGGATACGAAAAATATATCTATGATTTTTTGAATCTCCTTCTTCTTTCCAGTATAGAGATATAAAGGGGGACGGAGTCTCTTTTATTTTTTTTTACCTAACTCAAAAACTAATGAAGCAAATGGAACCATATTTGGCATGTGAGGGTATTTGAATACGAGAAATGTTTCTACGATTAATTGAAGCTCCACCTTTCTTTCAGCAGAAAGTTATAAAGGGGGAAAGGAAGGCTTCCATACCAAATTTTTGCATTAATCGAGAATTAGTCGAGCAAATTAAACCAAATTTGGCAAAAGTGTTTTTAGTACGAAAAACATTTCTATGAATATTAAGTTCTCACCCCTCTATTCAATGGAAAAATAGGGTGGGGAGATGGGACTACCTTTCAGGACTAAAGGGTGTCCACGATGAAATTGCCACACTATGAAATTGCTCTAACTTTTTAACCGTTGGGTAGAATTTAATGAAAATTTGGGTGGATTTAGTTCATAGTGCCGTGCCAGGACATGTCCCGCTTTTTTTTTTTCTAAATGTCCCGCCGTCCCGCTTTTTCCTCAAAATGCCCCGCTTTTTTCTGACAAAATTTCTGTGGTAGACTCTAACGAGCCTATAGTAAACAAAGAGACGAAATGTCACGATTGGAATTTTCGTTTTTCTGTCAGTGTCATTCCAATCGAGCAAAACCAAGCAGTCTTAAAGGCAGCCCTATAGTCTATAGTCTCTTTAGTAGACTCAACCCTCTCCTTCTATCTGCTGGATGAAAACGCTTTTTATAAAATCTCTTTTCGATCATTTTCACCTCTTGTCTTTTTCTAATCTTCTTTTATTTATTTATGATTTTCAAAACAAGCAATGTTCTTACTTAAAGAATAAATGTTTTGATAAAGCTGTTAGAATTAAATAGGTAACAATTTTATAAAGTTTAACTGATTTCACTGGAAACACCTGAATTTTGCCACAATTAAAATTTATTGGCCCTTCTGGCTTCTTCTCAAAATTAGCAGCTTTTTTGAAAGTAAATATATGCCAAGATTAAATAATTAGTTCTTAGCAGAATACTTTCCAGACATATCCAGACCGGACGAATCCATGCAATTTTATCTAAAAACCTGGCAAAATCCGAGCAAACCGATTTCAAAATTTTCAACCCAAAATCCTGGCAATATCCGGACAAATTTGATCTAAGCCACGGAATTATTTAATAAAAATTATAAAGAAAACACTTGAAAATATATTTTTTTATTATCAAAACACATCATCAGATTTTAAATCATATTTTAGGATTCCGAAAAACTATTCTGATTTTTTAAGATAAGTTACGAAAAACTATTCATGATTATGAAGATTAAAGTTACTCAAAAAATAAACGTTTAATAACTCAATTAAAGTTTTTTTTTTAATTCAATTTTTGAAATAATGAGAAGAAATATGTGCAAAATCCAGGTTTGCACGAACTTTTTATTAATTTTGTGTCAAATATCCGGGCAAGTCCGGGTAAAAACCAGGCTATCTCGCAAGCTTATCCTAGCATCACCATAACAACGTGGTTCAGTTGAGCGTTCTTAGAGCACGTTCTAGAAATTTTAGAATTTTCGTTTGAAGAAGTTCAGCACTGATGATGTATTCAGATGTTTTTCCGGAATTCTAGCAGAACCTCTTGAATGTAAAACTTAAGAAAAAAAAATCAAATTCCGGAAACAACAGGACTATCGAACGAAAAAAAATATTTTCAATCAAACAAAGAATGAATGGAAGAGTTAAATTAAATAAACTTTTAAGATGATCAAAAACGGCTGCTTAGCAATAATAAAAAAATTCTGTTTTCCATTGAAAAAAAAAATCCGTTCTTCGATTTTACCCGGCATTTCTGTCATGGCTTTTGTTGCGCTATTTATATTTGATTGAAAATTTGTAGTAATATGTTTTTATATTTTACTTGTGCAAAATCATCATGTGTATCTCATCAGATTTTTTCAATCTGATCTTAGAAATCTGAAATTTATATTGACATAAACACGCAGATAATTAAATAAATCTCTAAAATCTGTAAATATTCCCGAAATTCTGTTTTCTGTGACACAGATTCGGCGATGAAAATTTGCTCACAATTCTGTGAAATTACAGATTTTTCTCTGATTTCGGCAACCTTGCTTTGAACTACAATATTTTTCTTGACGAACATACACATATGTACAGGAACGGTCAAAATTAAGTTTTTAAGAATTTCCAAAATGTCCCGCTTTTTTCGGCGATGTCCCGCTTTTTTCGTGAAAGGTCTCACATTTTTTCTGAAAGTATCTGTCAAGCCTACCATATTGATCTAAGGAAGATTCAAGATAAAGTTTAATAGCACTCAGGCAATAACTCCTCTAGGATGTATTTTGAATTTTCTTCTGGTGAAAATAATTTCGATGGCACGAATTTACTTACGTGAACTTGAATTATGTGCAGAAGGCATAGGAAAAGCAGATTTACAAAATTCAGAAAACGGTCACATTTCTTCTGTTTTTAAAGGCTTATTTTCCTTTGACACTGCATAACGACTAAAAAAAGGTCGAAGCAGAATTGTATTTTTTTATAATAAGAATTGTATATTGTATTTTGTTCAAATGATAACCAAAACAAAAATAGTTTATTCAATTAACATAAAAGTATAATGTTGAATATACTTTCAAAACAGATGAATAAAAAAAGGAATAAATTTCCAATGATTTTCATATTTTTTCACCAACAATTTATAGAAGATGCAATGAAATGCAAAAAAAAACTTCGCAACTATCATGACTGAACTTAACACTGCTTTTTATCTCATATTCAAACATACTTAGAAAACACATAAATAAAAGTTTTTATTTAAACGAAGCGATCTTTAACATTTGGTTTGTGTTGAGTTTGGAAGAAATTTTCAACATAAATTCTAAACAATATAAATTTGATGTTTTTTTGAATAAATTAAGACGCGAAGTTGATTGAAGAAACGTCTTTTTATACACAAAATTTTTTGGAACCACCCGATGAATTATTCTCACAAATAGTGCGTAGGAACGATTTCTTATCTGCAATGGAAGTCCAAAACAAAACAATCAGCAGCAGCAGCCTAAAAAGTCTGCGCTTTCAAAGCCAATTCGTCTTTTCCACCGGAAGGCCAAATCAATGCAAACAATCAGCAGCAGCAGTCTTAAAATTTGTGTATCCTAAGCTAATCCGTTTTTTTCTACCGGAAGGCAAAATCAAAACATACAATCAGCAGCAGCCTTAAAAATCTGCGCTTCCAAAGCTAATTCGTCTTTTTTCACCGGAAGATCGGATCGAAACAAACAATCAGCAGCAGCCTTATAAATCTGTGCTCCCTGTGCCAATCCGTCTTTCTACCAGGAGGTCAAATAAGAAACATTTTTTATCGTAGCAGCAGCCTTTAAAATCTGCGCTTCCTAATCCAATCCGTCTTTCTACCGAAAGCCGAATAAGAAACAAATGTATACATTCATTTCTGACCTGTTGTGACCTTCACCTTGCACAACATTTTTCCGACCGGTACTGTAGACCGGCGACCTCCAGCTATTCACCGATACCACTTAATCGGATTGCAGTTCCTAAGAAAAATGCAGCAATGCAACGGCAGTGAGCATCGAACATCATCAGCAACAACAACAGAAAACATTCGAGAAATTGAAAGAAAATATTCCAGCAGAAGAACACAAACGCCATCGCCATGCCACAGCATCCGACACAATCTGCGCGATCAAAAGCCTATCAATATCGTTGAATGTTCTTGGCCCCCCTCGGATGGTGGAGGTTTTTTTTTCTATGCTTTTACCCACCTTCTGATATCAATTCCTGTGGGGATTTGAGCTACGCTTTGTCTAGTGAGTGGTTTTTTTTTGGTTCTTTACCACAGATAACAGTTATTGGAGTTTTATTGAATTTCGGTACAATTATTTGTTGGAAAAAATATATCACTTTTCATGCACATTTCTGCGAGTTTATTAGAATCACCGGGGAAAACTGATCAGAGGAATGGTTATTGTTCGAAAAACCGCTCAATAAGACGTTGCGCTCTTCTTTCACATTCAGCAGCTGACAAGAAGTGCAATTTCGAACAAAAGCGTCCGCGAAAAGTCCGCGAGCGAGAGAGAAGCGAAACCGAACAAATCTGGAACGAACAACAGCATCCGCTGAATGAATGCTCTTTGTGTGCCGGCCGGGCCAGGTCGAATGCCGTAATGAATGTATCGCTAAAGACCGCTATTCCGTATCGCGTAGCGTATATCTTAATTCGCCTACCAAGCCATCAGCATCAGGCCCGAGAGAAAGAACAGAATTTTGAGTCCAGCAGCAGCAGCAGCAACAGAAACGGAACGGTGATGCTGGTTCGAAATATGCCAATGATGCCATCAATAAATGCCGAGAATTTACAATCGGGCTTGCGCAAGGTTGATCCGCTTTTCGCGATTGTTAAGGATTGGAACTTGGAATGGAATTGATTTTCTAGGGTATCTCTTCGAGCTTCTACGCCACGCCAACAAACGATGGGGATTTTCCGTATCAAACTTGATCGACCTTGTTTTGCATGAATCTGAAATTTTAATAAGCGTATAAAATATGTTATGGGTTATAAAGTCGTGATAATTTATTGGTAATTAGTGTTCAGATTTGGTTTTTATTGCTACATTAATTTTACGTGCTAGTTGTGATTCGCAACCCTGATTTTGGAATCATCCTAAATAGAATTTGGAATTTTGATTTTGTATTTAGAATCAGGACTCAGATTGATTCTTCGATTGCAGAATTTAGATATTTTAATTGAAAATTAAAAATATCCCATCTTTAGGATAACGCCGGCAAATATTACTGGATGTAGGGGGATTTCGTCCTGTATTTTCACAGCTGAAATGAGAGAACGATTTCGGGTCAAATTGACCGATAAGTTGGAAACGGTTTCTTCGCGAAGTTTGCAGGGAGTTCAGATTTTTTCCCTGTAGATCGGGACGCTTCATTTTTTGGCATTCTAGGTCCAAGTGGAGTCCAGAAGATTCCATCAGTCTAGGCCCCAAACCCGGTTGAAGGAATGAAACTGATTAACCGAGCCGTTCTCCGCAGAACTTAAAGAAAAAATTTATTTTCAGCTCTAGGAAACTTTCGCAAATTAAACAAAACGATTTTATTCAAATACTAGCTGATCCCATACGAACTCCGTTTCGCTTTCAACTTAGAATATGACATGAACAGTTTGTATGAAAGCCAATTGCCAAGCATTTTCCAAATGCACTTCTGAATTCATTGTTAACTAATAATTGCAAAAATATTGGTCGATCACTTTTTCTGTTGCCTGCTACTAAATTTGAAATCAAAAATGCTTTGACCGTGCAAAAAAACCACGTGTATAAATTTCGACTCGATCATTGCATATCAACGCAATTATTGCCAAAAAGCTAAACCCCTTTCGGGGGCTCTTATACAGACCCCGTTTGATTTTGGCAACATGCCCGAACATTTTGTGTTGTCAAAATAGAATGTTGCCAAAATCGAACGGTTTTTTTCTTCAATTTTTTTCCTTTCTTTTTACAAAATAACTATTTATATTATCATGAACATTACTTTTAGTTAGTTTCCGACCATCTTAGTATTTTTTTCATTATTTTTTCTCATGTTTTTGATGCATTTTGGACTATTCTTGCTTTGTTTGTAATCTTGGTTGTTTTTGTCATATTTGCTGTTTTTGTCTTTCTTCATCAATTTTTAGTTGCTTTTCGTCATTTCCAGTTTTTTGTTTGATTTTTTTTTAATTTCATTAAATTTTTCATCTTTTTGTCATTTTTGAGTACTTTATAATTTTTTGAATAGTTTTATGTTTTTGTTGTTATATTAAGCCACCATTGTAGAACATAAAAACGTATTTATGATGTTCTTTTCAATTTTATTGGTCCTTTTAAAGAGAAAACTAAAAGGTAATTTCGCTTCTAAAAATCGTTGCTAAAATCGAATGTTGCCCAAATCGAATGATGCCAAAAACGAACGGAGTCTGTTCAATCTTTGATGACTGAATTCGATTGCCCTTCCCTCAAAACTCTCGTGTGCAAATTTTCAAAGCAATCCATTGTATAATAACGTCAATATTGCTAAAACAGTGAAAAATTAATTTATATGGACGACCCCTTTCGTCTACCCCAAGCAAAGCATTTAACATCTGAAATCGGTGCTCGTCCCTAAAAATTACAGTGTGCAAATTTTCGTCCCAATCCGATGTAATACAACGACGATATTGCAAAAATATTGAAAGGTTTATATGGATGACCCCCTTTGCTGGCCCCTTACACTGAATAAAATACCTGAAATCCATTGCTCGTCTCTCAAAACTCTTGTGTACCAATTTTCGTCTGAATCCGATGTATAATAACGACAATATCGCATCAACATTGAATAGTTAATATGGACGACCCCTTTGGCCGACCCCTGATTTTAGTTTGGATAAATTAATTCAGTTGTTTGTCCCTAATAACTCCTATATGCAAATTTTCACCCCAATCCGATGTATAAAAACGTCAATATCACTAAGATACTGAAATTTTAATATGGACGACCCCTTCTGCCGGCCCCTTACACTGAATTTGATACCTCAAATTGATTGCACGTCACTCAAAAATATCGTGTACCAATTTTCATCTGAATACGATGTATAATAACGACAATATCGCAAAAACAGAGAAAAGTTAATATGGACGACCCCTTTGGCTGACCCCTTACACAAAATTTGACACCTGAAATCGATTGCTCGTCTTTCAAAACACTCATGTGCAAATTTTCAACACGATCCGATGAAAAGTAACGTCAATATCGCGAAAACAATATTTGTCTTCTATGGACGACCCCCTTCAGAAGGGGTCGTCCGAAAATCTAAAAACATTTTTCATCCTTCCTGGTCCTAATGAGCATCCATGCCAAATTTCAGCTTTCTAGCCCTTAAGACGGCTGAGTCTATAGAGGACAAACAAACAAACAAACAAACAAACAAACAAACAAACAAACAAACATACAGAAATTGCTTTTTATATATATAGATTTGCGCCTACGCGAGTACCGGCCACTAAACAATAACATCAAACGGAAACTGCGGGGAAAAATTGCAAGTTGCAGTTGAAAATGATAAGAAAAAAATTTCAGGAACCCCTAACGTCATTCAGAAAATGCTGCCCTGGATACAAGAGATACGTTTGAGCTCCTGTTGGCTCTTTGAAGATTTTATTCTAGATTTTATTATTGATTAGATGTCAAGGGATTCGGGTGTGTTTCATTCGAACTTCGTGAAATTTAACCATTTGCCTTGTGGCTCGAACAGTAATTACCACTAGGGGAATTATTGCAAGTGTGTGCACACTAAATCTTTTTTTTTCTGTGGCTGGGACGATTTCGTCCTGTATTTGCTGAAATTACAGGACAATTTCAGGACAGCAAAAAAGCTCAGGAAAACAACTGCCAAATTGACCTGTATGTTCGAAGCGGATTTTCCCTGTGACTTGCAGGGAGTTTTATAGTTATCCTGCAGGATCGAGACTGTTCGCTTCTGAAATGTACATGGAATTTAGATTTGTACTAAGCAGAAAGTAACAAATTAATATTTGAAAAAATCAAAAGAATTTTTATTTCTTTCCATTATTTACAATAATGATGTTGCTAATGGTCCCGGTGGCACGTTAAAACGATCGTATATTTTACCTGAAAACAAAAAATAGAAAACAGTAAATTCTCAGTCATTTATGTGTTATTTTGAAAAACTTACCAGCTTAACCACATGCTTCGTGCCAATTCCGCCGCAGTTTGATTCGACGGGACAGGAGTACGTACACACTTAAGTTTTTCTCCTGAGATTGGAACGATTTCGTCCTGTATTTTCAACAGCTGAAATTACAGGACGACTTCAGGACAGCAAAAACACTCAGGAAAACAACTGTCAAATTCACCTGAAGGTTTCTCCTGTAATCTGCAGGGAATTTTGAAGTGTTCCTGTGGGCTCGAATCGGCTTCCATCCACCATTTTCAAAGAATTCGGAAATTTTTCAGCAATGATTAAAACTTTTTTAACAAAAAAAGGAAAAAATTTATTCAATTTTCGCTACACACTAAACTATGAAGTCAGTTGAAGGATCGATATGCCCATTGTTTTTGACGGCTGATCGGCACTGTTTTTATTTCCACGGAATGAACTTTTTCTCCAGCAACTTTTTCGGCATTCTCCGGTGTTGTTTCCAATTTGAAGCATATTTCACCTGGAAACCAAAATAAAAAATTTGTTACACATGAATTTTAGGTAAACTATATATTATTTAATTTAATATTTACCTGCTCTAGCAACATATCCATGTTTCTGATATCATCGATACTGATCTTATTTATCAGGCGTCTCGTAGGCGGATTTTTCGGAAATTGAATTTAAGATTGGTTGAATTAGAAAAGTTTAAGTTGTGCGTGAAAGTTAGGAGCAAAGTGTTTTTTTTTCATTTACATATTACGGGAATTTTAAACGCAGTGAAAAACGTGCAAAACATTC
Source organism: Uranotaenia lowii (assembly GCF_029784155.1). NCBI lineage: Eukaryota > Metazoa > Arthropoda > Insecta > Diptera > Culicidae > Uranotaenia > Uranotaenia lowii. The sequence goes on from NC_073692.1 coordinate 359,000,481, forward strand.
AATCGACGGAATTGCTGGAGCTAGGCACTACGCCCTCCGGACCAACCCAGATTTTTTCACCAGCCGAGCGATGCATTGGAGATGAGTTTTCCAGTTCAAATTTAAGATAAGTAACATGTTTTCATTATTTTCATTTCTTTCACATAAAACCCTCAAGAAGCTTTTTGTTTAAATTAAATTGAAAGTTTTTCAGCATATCTGTATGCGTTTTCCCGTCGCAGAAATCATTACCGAATTCTTGTGGAAATTAAAATGAATGGATACACCTATATTTTTTAGTTTTTATTAATAAATTTCTGAGACACATTTTTGGAATGCAGTTCGGTTCTATGTTTACAACTTGTGAAAGGCAAGCGCCAGTGAAATTTATAGTAGAAATCTAGAAAATTAAAAAGAATTTCAAGTGATTTAATTTAATGGGCACTGTTACTACGCCCTTCGCTACAAAACAAAGTTGGATTGCATAAAGACGGCGATCTGGAAAAAAGAAACTCAATTATGCTTTAGGATGAGTATTTTGTCTCTTAACTCGTTTCATTTTCTGTTTTTCGCGAATATAAAATTATATTTTATAAAATTTAGTGATGTTTGTGGAATTAAAATCAGCCGTATTCATCAACAAGCCACGAATCTAAATTAACATAGAACACCAGGGGATCTTTCATCGACGAAAAAGTTGTGTAGAAGGTTTCTACGCAATAAAAAAGTTAGAAGCCGTGATTTCCTACGGAATTTGATTGCATACAGTTAGGCGTTTGTCTACATGAAGCATATAATATTGTGTATGGGCACCTTTTTCTTACCATAGTTTATGAATCAAGATGTTGACATAACGTGATAAATAGGGTATGTCAAATTAATCACGTTAACTTAACATCATGCAATTGATTTAAATTTCTGACATATAAATTTAAGTGATTAAAAAATATGCCGAATATATTTACTCAAATTGGTGGAAAAAGAAAAAAAAATCGAAAATGTTTTTAAAAGTTTTGATTATTCAAAACATTGATTTGTACTCTTTGAGCATCAAAGGTCTTAAGACTTCTAAAATGTGAGGCAAAGGAGAGCAAAGAATCAAAGAGTTTTGAAAACAATTTGCGAAAATTTGTGTCTAAATATTAAAATATAATTCATTTTTATTTTAAGGTGCTTTCCATCTTTAAACTGTAAAGCCTTTTTGAAAACTCTTTGCTTCAACAGGGATAACAGTTAGGGAAAATAGCAAGTTTATCAAAGAAGAAATTTGGATGGTATTGATTTGCCTTCAATATTTTATTCGATCATTTTATTGGACGTTTATCAAATGCCTCATAGAAATAGGAGTTTCCTTAGGAAATGTCTAGGAGCATAGGAGGAGTAGGAAATCCATGATCGCACCATTTACCAAAATGGATCCTGATCTCTACCTTTCACCAACTAACACAACCTCTTCCTTGGATACTTGAATATGAATTCGCAGACGTATAGACGGTTTTCATAGTTGATGATATTAGCTTATCTCTAGTTCTGACTATTTCAAAAAAATTTTTTGGAGTATGCAGGAATGAGAAGTTGCTAGTTGAACTTGCAGAGTATCCAACTAACAATCCTTCCCTTTTCCCCATTGACTGCTAGGACGTGGCCGGCGCCGTTATTAATCAGATAAATCATAAAAAAGGGAGAGCATCAGTTTTGTACAATGAGAATGGCTGCTAATCCCAAGCACCATTCTTTTGACCTTTGTGCAAAATTGATGGCCTCGATTAATCACGGAGTAGCAACCATTGGCGACGTGGAACTTGTTCTGCTTAGCCACGCCAGCGATCATGGAATTCGAAATGTATAGTTTGAAATCAAATGTAAAAAATACTTTATTCCTCTAAAATCGATTTGAAAAAAAAAACCTGTAAATTAAGCATTTCGAGTTCAATGATTAAAGGTGGATATGAGTAGTCAAACAAGCTAAGCTAAGCTAAGCTACCTGCTCTAGCAACATATCCATGTTTCTGATATCATCGATACTGATCTTATTTATCAGGCGTCTCGTAGGCGTCAGGACCAGCAGCGGTCATGAAAATGAAATTTTGGGCCTCACACTGTACAGCCAATTTCGCTCCAATTCTATAGAAAAAAAAAGTTGGCCAAAAGTATTTATCAGGATTGAAAGCAATGAAAAAGTGTATTTTGACTTATTAAACGTTTTTTAGATCATTCAATATATTTTTTACCGTTTTCGTAATTTTCATAAATTTCTATTAGAAATTTTCTAACATTTATATGACATGATAGATAATCCAGGAAAAAAAAGGAGTAAAATTCAAAAAAAATCTAGAATTTTTTTTATTTTTTTTTTGAAAGTTTATCAACATTTCAAATTATTCGAAAAAGAACATAAATTTAACTGAGCTTTAATTTATAATAAACGAAGCCCGAAGAGTCCCCTACTTTTTGTGGAAAAAATCTTTCAATATTTTTAATCTTCAAACATAAAATATTCAAAATGTGCGATTTTTTTTTTGTTCACATGATTATTGAAGTTATCAATTTTCAAATGATATTGAACATTTTGCCGGGACTTGCTGGGAACATAACCAAAAACGCAATTTTGTAAAAAAAAAAATTAACGTTTAAAAAAAATAAATAGAAGAATTTTCAAAGCAGTTATCAGTTTTCCTATTATCATCGATGTTTATCTATTATACTCAAAATTATTTAACATCCCTCCATTGAAGTTCTCCATATCAAATATTCATTTTTAGTTATTTACGAAAGTTTAATTCATAGATTTGACTTAGGCGCGCTGATTCAACGATTTGTAGAAAAATTGTATCTCATAAAAATACTGAAGTTTTGACAGCTGCCACAGCTTATAAACAAATCAAATGTCAAAGGACCGGCAAATGGGGCTAAATCTAATCAAGAATCAAATAAATATTGACATAAAAATAACCAATGACATTTAAATTTTGAGTTTTGGCCAGGTTTTTGGCTTGAATACTCCTGTGTGGGGCGGTTGGATTTTAGGTTACGAACCCTTCGGAACTCCGCTTTTTCGTTTAGACGACTAAACACATTATAAGGCCGCTGAAAGCTGAATAGAAGATCATTAAGACTCGTTTTGAAAATTGAACGTACCAATTGTGTAGAATTCCGAGTCGGTAGTGCGTTTGGCTGATACCACTTTATTAACCTCCTCTCTCGGCGGTTCGTTCGTTACTGTCAGAATTACAATGCTTTAAACCAGGGATGAGCAACCCGCAGCCCGCGGGCCGCATGCGGCCCTCGAGACATGTTTGTGCGGCCCGCGAAGCTTATCTCAAATTATATTTATATTATGTTTTTTTTCTACGAAAGATTGTTTATTATCATTAAATTGCAGTTCCTACTGACCTAAAAATAATATATTGATTACTTGATCAAATATGCACGTCGCTTATTTGCAGTTGAATAAGCCCCATAATCATTCAGATTGTTCACTTTTTTGTACGATTTCTCGACAAAAACAATATCTGTAGTTCTGTGATTCAACCCAAAAAGTTTGTAACGACTACTCAGGAAAACAGCATTTTTGGTGCCTATGTTTCAATAACTGATTTTGTTAAATTTTTGCGACCTGAATAAAAAACATTTCACAGATTTTGTCAATCACTTCTGGTTTCGGTGATATAGCATTTGGAAATTTTAAAATTGATCATCGATGAAATGAAATCGATCTTTTATAACTGATAAACCAAAAAACCTCAATAATAACTAAAAGCTGATTTTGAGTCAATTTATTATCCTTCATTCAATCAAGGTCTCTAATATTTCCAAGATATTCTTGTAAGAGACATACAACGCTTTAAAAAAATTGACATTTAGTTTAATTTTTCTTTAAAACTTTGACAAAACTCCCGTTTTTTCAGGTTTGGAAAAAATAACAAAAAAAAAACTTCCATAACTGAAAGCCGAAAAAATCACCTTAAATTCAAGTAACAGTTTAACGGCAAAAAACATCACAATTCAATTAAAAAACATCATAACTTTTTTTCAGAACTCAAAATTACTCGTAATCTTTGGGAAGGTTGATCATTGAGACAATAAGTATTTGTTTTTTTACAGTTTTATCATTGTTATTATTTCGAAAATTAGAGCTGACGAAAAGTCATAAGATTTTCATATTTCAGCCTTAGAAGACCTATCCCAGAGGTATTTAAATTAAATTGTCTGAGAAAATTTATGAAATCTATAAAAAAATTCTAGAATGAAACATTTTAACTGTTACAACATTAACAAACAAATCTGGATAAAAATCTGTGAAATTATGAATTTTTCATAATTTTCAAACCTTGCTCAATATCTCAATGCAATGAATTCATACGGAACTTCATATTAAAAAATAATCACCGTTTCTAGAAAAAAAAACTGAGGCTTCACGACAAAATTTATATAAATTTTGAAACTTTTTTTTTTTCTAAAATGGGCACATAAAAAATCGCTATGGTTAAGCTCCATGAAACTTTTAAATGGAAGTGATGACGAAAAATACCATCGCATTTGTTCGAACAAAAACGGGATATTGTCAGAAAACGAAACAAATCTTTTTACGCACCACAGAAAGACTTTCAACATTTTTGGTTTTTTATAAATAAAAAGAAAGCTAATTTTTTCCTTTTCTCAAAAAGAATTTTCGCTTAACATTTCAAACCAGTTCAAACATTATGGATCTCAAATCAAGATTCATGATTATTCAATTTTGGCTGGTCTTATCATCTAATACTTAAACAAAATGAATTCGTTTTATTTATTCTTTTCAGTTTTATTTTTGTTAAAAATGTCTTTATAAAAAATACGTAGAGCTTTGCCAACTATTTTACTTATATGTTGTTTTTAATGCGGCCCGCCGAAAGCATTTCAAATCAAAAGTGGCCCGTTGCTTCAAAAGGTTGCTCACCCCTGCTTTAAACTAATCGAACCTATTTATGATTTTATGCATAGAATGTATAGCCGGTGATTATGCGTTTTTCACTGCCTCTGCTCGGAACTTCAGTGTTCATTCCATTATCACTCCTCAGCAGCAGATGTTTTCCAATTTGCAATAGCACTTGAACCTTTTAAGAAAGAAATTATTTGAACTTCATGTTATTATAATTAACAGTAGCAAACATTTCATAACCTACCTTTTCTTGAATGAGATGGCTTTTTCGCAAACGCTATTCGTCCGTCGATATTACTGATGAAGATTGCTAGAATTCATTTCTGGATCGATAGGTCTACAGCCAAAAGAAAGAGAGAAAGATTGCTAGAATTCTTTTCTACTCGCGTCTTTTGCCAAAGACTTTACGCACAACTTTCGAAACTAACCTTGAAGAAATACCGTTGCAGTCGTCAACCGGCAGAAAAGTATATCGGCAAAATACGCGCGAAACAGATGAGCTCCACGTGACTGTCCTGAATTTATATAGCAGAAATTCTCGAGTGCCTGTACACTCGTAGAAATTTTATCCTTAATTTCAGGGGAAATGAAGTGTCACAAAATTCGGGTCAGTTTTCGTACCGAATTCGTGAAAATTGAGCAGTTGATTCGGAGAATCATGGTCCTGAGTGGAATAAATGCAATCTTAATGTGTACTTCATATCAATGATGGGGCTGAGTAAGCTTTTTTGTACCTGTTTTATGGGACTTTTGGTTGCTTGGGTAGTGTTTATCTTTTCTCCTGTGGTCGGGACGATTTCTTTTGTATTTTCAACAACTAAAATTGCATGACGATCTCAGGACAAAAAAAAAACAATACAAAAAACAAGGTAGATTCGAAACGGTTTTCTTCTGGGCCTGGGGAGTGCAGGAACATTTCGTCATTCTCCTGTAGGCTCGGGACTGTTTCCTTTTGATATTTACATTTGAATTTGGGATTTGTTTGCAAGAAAATAACACTTACCAAATGAAAAGCACACTTATTAATGAGATAAATGGTGTGTAATTAAACATTTTCTGCTGGTCTTGATGTTTGTTTTTATTTGCGCGATATATTGCTCGAAAAAAAGATTAGAATGCTTTTTTTTCAGTTCGTTATGCATAGTTTACAAAAAAAACCTGCTTTAGCACCACGATAATGCTGCTGATTTCAGCGGTAATTTTGATGTTCAGCTGATTCTCCAGATTATTTATAGTCATTCTCTTGGTGTTTTGCCTCAACAATCCTCGACCTGCTGAATTTTCATTCTACCACCGCTGGTGGATCCTTTGAAGCGAACGCCTTCTTCCGCCATTCTTAAAGTAACTTCCACTTTTCCAACTTTGATTAACCGCCCAAGCAGAAATTATGCAAAACATAACGCATAAGATAGAAACGGACCAACTATAAAAAAAATTCCGAAGAAACCGGTTGAGAGCTGAAGTCTTTCCGTGATTCCGTGGCAAAATAGCATTCTCTTTAGACAGAAATGAGAGCTGATTAAGCTTCTCTGAAACCTTTTTAAGGGAATTCTGGTTGCTTAGGTGACTTTCCGAACTACAGGGAGATAGCTGAATTTATACGAGGTTTGAATTTAATTTTTATTTTCAGCTAAGAGTCGCAAAAAGCCGCTCGTAAAAATGAAAATTATTTTTTCAAATAAGCTCATGTTAGGGTAATGGACTTATTTTGAACTAGAGGACTTATTTTGTACTGTCTTGTTTATCTCTCTTATAAAGCAACTAATCATGGAAAATGATAACAGATAGGGTAACGGACTTAATTTGGACCACTTTTATTATCTTTTTTTGTAAAGCAACTAATCATGAAAGAATTTAGTGAAATATATTTAGAGCCTTGGCTTCAACTATATTTGTAAAAAAAAATCTGGTATCTGGTAAAATTTCGGGGAAATCAATCTTACTTTCCAAGTGCACGGTATTTATTTTATTACAACTTTTCAATTGCAATGACATACATTTGAGTTAAATAATGAAAAATTCATTCATACGTTTAGGATTTGTGAAGAACTCTGAAGAAACCGAAAACACAAAGTTTAAAATCTAAATTTAATTTAGTTTAAAATTTTATATTTATTTTTATTATTTTTTTAAATTATTTCATCAATTTATTTCTCGATTTCTTCCAGTGGTGGCCTCCACAACCGATTCGATGAGGATGGTCCGGTAGTGCAAAGCACCTTCACCTCGTTCAGCAACAACAACGGCCACGTCACCCAAACGACACATTTCGTGGACAAGGACGGCAAGGTGACGACACACCGGCAAGAATCTGGAAATAAGCCACAAAATGACCAACAACAACAAAACAACAACAACAACAACCAGAAAAGCAATGACAACCAGCAGCAGCAGGGCTCAAACAGTTCCCAATCGCAGAAGAAAAACTAAAAAAATCTTTAGCTAAAAGCAAACCAACACGTTTGCGTAATTAGCATAAAGTCAACCCGAGCAAAACAAACAGCACAGAGGAAAAAAAACCTCCCAAACTCTTTTTTTTATCTCCAAAACCGGAAACCATACATCAGTGGAAGAAATTCGACACCGGTGTTAAATTTGTCCCATCCGATAAGTGAAACTCGTTTGGCACATCATCAATTATTGCTCAAAAAACGGCCTCCTGATTTAAAATGTAAAGCAATAGAAGCATCCCCATATTGGAAAAAAAAAATTAAAAAAATCTGCCAACATTAACCATAGAAATCAGAAGTGAAAACTTTATCGATTCGATTAAAGTCCCGGTGCGGAAACGGGACGAATCTGCCGGGTAAATTGAAGCCCGAAGCCCCAAATTTTCAAATCGAACAAATTATAGAGAGGTTGCACATTCGAATCGAGCGGAGGAAATTGATTTTTTTCCTGCGAGCTGCAAATGCAAATGTGTTTCGTTCCGTAAAAATCGAACACATCAATAATTATTGAATTTAAAACTTAATGAAACAAGGTGAAAAGAAAGGTGCTCCCCGCTGAAAAAGAAAAAAAAATAGAAACATTCACATTGCGGGGGAGTGTAAAGAAGTAAAAAAAAACACAACCAAGTCAAAATTGCTTTTCCGTTGTTTGTTTGAACTGATTCGTAATCGCAAAAATGCCAATTAACGCTAAGTTACTTTAGAAGTATACCTACCCTACAGTACATCGATAAAAACTAAACAAAACGCCACATTTTAAACGAAACAATCATCAATAAAGATACTGTTTTGAAGTAGTACAAAACTTGTAAAAAATGTTTTTGTTTGTTTATTCGTTGAAAGAAAAAACATCATATTTCTGAAAAAAATACCAGAAAATTTTATTCATTCTGCAATTTTTTTTTTATTTCGATTAAAGTCGTTTTAACACCTTTGTGTCATTCGCCAGTTCATATCAACGATGCAGTTGGGGAACATTCATTGAAAAACTTATCCAGTACAACTGTGGTCGATGTCTACTCTTGGGCTCAAACTCACAGACATCGATGTAGAAAGAAACTGACTTACCAACTCAAATATATCACAAGCCATTCTGCAAAATTACGCAGATTCCAAGCATAAAATTGCAATTTTTTTTAATCCAGTGAAATTTGTATGATGTAGAACGCTCATTGACTGCATGTTCATATTTAATGTGTCTTCACGAACTTCTTTTTTACAAAATGCTCTGCGCACGAGCAGTTGCCCACAACTTTATATCGTGGTTAGATCGTCCATCCCTGGATTTTACGACCGGGAATTCTTGGGAATCATATAATCTCAGGATTTCCCGATTCCTGGGAAACGATAGAAAAATTCCGGGAATTCCCGAACATAATAAATCGAGCTAAATTTTTGGAAAATGGCACAACCTAAATTGGAAAAAAGGTCATAATCAGTGTGGAAAATTATCGTTCTATCTTTGTATACGGTTAAGGGTGATTGAAGTATTGTGGACATCAACAAAACAAAATTGAATTAAAAAAAGGGGGTTTTGAAAACCTAACGTTAAAAGTGAAAAACAACGACAACGAAACCAAACAATTTCAATAAAGAAACAACACGAGAAAAGATGCAATGCTCTATTTAGAAATAATCATCATTCAGAACTTTAACTTAGCAAATTGTATTTGAAACAAAAGTGCAGCGGTACAGCTACCTGAAAACTTACTAGATTTGATGAATAATCTGTAGTTTAGCAAATCACATTCAATCGATAGTGAAAATTCTTTCTGAATTTTATCCAATTTTTGCAGCAATATGCAATGAAATTTGTTCGTTTAAGTGCTACAGAACTTATTCGATTATGGCAACACACAGTACAGAATAAGGCTTAAAATATGTGAGTACAGGATACCATATATTTATGATTTCGTATGCAATTGAGAAGGGTTATATTCTCCTTTTTCAATTGTCGATTTTACAAATTTTCAACCCATTTTCTATATAAACGAATTTCGATATCGATCAATTTCAATCTACGAATCTATAATTTTCCTTGCGAAAAATGTTGATAAAACGATGATTTTCTTATTATGCTATGCTATGCTTAATTGCTATGAATTTAAAACTAATTTCAAAGCTCTGATTTTTTTACTACCCTGGTACCGTAATCCGGTGTAATATTGATAACTTTTTTCAATATTTTTCAATTATTTTTTCTGTGTTGTGGCCATGAAAAGCCATTGGTGGACTGTGAGTCCGGCGCTTGGCAAAACGACCACTGGTGGGACTCATTCCCCTAGTGGGAGTGAGCCTCTCCTAGACAACCCCTGGTGGCTGTCTCACCAGTGGAGGCAAGTCCTCGGACTGTACCTGGAGGCCAAGGCCGGGTCGGTGTGAGCGCTTGGGAAACTACCACTGATAGTCCGCTCCCCTTGTGGGATTGGACCTAAAGAGACAACCACGCATGGTTGTCCCATCAGTGGAGGCAGGTCCTCTTGACGCTGCCTGGCGGCCAAGGCTCGGGGGGGATCTCGGTCGCCTGGTTGACCGAGATCCAAAACTCTTTCTGGATAGGGGGCTCTGAAAAGAGCCGATTGTGGCAGCTGGACCCGGGAGCAAGGCATCGGAGCGAAGCACCAGAAGAAAGAAGCACTTGTATCGGTTTACTTTCTTATATTTCTCTATTTACTTATATTCTACTATATACACTTTTTATATACACTTTTTCTCCGTCCCATCTCGACGGTCTGACGGTTTGATATAGACTGACTCCTAGGCGCATAAAGAATGCGCCCTTAAATAGGCTGACGAGCAAGCACACAACCACGTGCTTGCGCCAGATGGAATCGCGTAGAACATTCTCGACGCTTTCAGCGAGAGCAACCGTTTCGCTCTCTCGGTGTGTTACTCTCGCGTCTATTCTCATTTCTCAGTCCGCTTGTCGGACTGAACATACTCCCCACCTGAAAGTGAGAAGTTGTCCCGGTTGGTGGTTGTCGTCGACCTTTCTGGAACTTGGCGGTCCTTAGGAATGTGCCGTTACGTGGTGATTTGTTGTAGGCAGGAATATGGAATCTAACGGGTTTCGTGGAAGCACCACCTTTTAGGTTTCCTCTGTTGCTGGTGATGCTCTCGAAGAAAATCACTCCTGGCCGGATCTTCTTCCTTCTGGATTGTGTCGGTTTCTCGCTGACCAGACCTCGACCTCGGTGTGGAATTTTGGTAGTGCCAGCTCGTTCTGTATCTCGATTTGCTCGTCTCGTCGTCCTTTCGATGCTTGCTTCCTTCCTGCTTCGCTCGCCTGCTTTGCTGCCCGATCCATTCCACACACACTCTTGACGGAGGTATTCCGTCGGAAGGTACCGGTTTCTAGATCCGGCTCGAAGGACCATTTCATGTTGTGGCCATGAAAAGCCATTGGTGGACTGTGAGTCCGGCGCTTGGCAAAACGACCACTGGTGGGACTCATTCCCCTAGTGGGAGTGAGCCTCTCCTAGACAACCCCTGGTGGCTGTCTCACCAGTGGAGGCAAGTCCTCGGACTGTACCTGGAGGCCAAGGCCGGGTCGGTGTGAGCGCTTGGGAAACTACCACTGATAGTCCGCTCCCCTTGTGGGATTGGACCTAAAGAGACAACCACGCATGGTTGTCCCATCAGTGGAGGCAGGTCCTCTTGACGCTGCCTGGCGGCCAAGGCTCGGGGGGGATCTCGGTCGCCTGGTTGACCGAGATCCAAAACTCTTTCTGGATAGGGGGCTCTGAAAAGAGCCGATTGTGGCAGCTGGACCCGGGAGCAAGGCATCGGAGCGAAGCACCAGAAGAAAGAAGCACTTGTATCGGTTTACTTTCTTATATTTCTCTATTTACTTATATTCTACTATATACACTTTTTATATACACTTTTTCTCCGTCCCATCTCGACGGTCTGACGGTTTGATATAGACTGACTCCTAGGCGCATAAAGAATGCGCCCTTAAATAGGCTGACGAGCAAGCACACAACCACGTGCTTGCGCCAGATGGAATCGCGTAGAACATTCTCGACGCTTTCAGCGAGAGCAACCGTTTCGCTCTCTCGGTGTGTTACTCTCGCGTCTATTCTCATTTCTCAGTCCGCTTGTCGGACTGAACATTCTGAAAAGGGAAGTGTGGCATGTTTCATATATTTAAAACCAGTACTGGACTCCTATGAACGTAAAACACGGTTGCTGAAATTTATTAGACTACATTAAATTTGATTTATAAATTGATTTCTTCTCTGTTTTAATGTGATGCTTTGGAGTGACATCGATCAGTCTCTACGGTTTTAACGAGTTTTCTTGGTCATAAAAGATACAAACACCTTCATAATATTCACAAATGCTAGTTTATCAATTTTACCTCGCTATTTAACGTTTTCTTTTAAAAATATTTATAATCGAAAAAAGAACTATTATGGTGCATACATTTAGGGGCAAAAATTAAAATACATAATTGCTAAATAGCACCTGCAACGGTTCAGGCGTAAATATTGGTTTTAAGTATACCAGTTTAAGCACAATTTGAAATTTTAGAATCGGCTAAAACACCCACTCCCCACCGGTGTAGGAGCAAATTTATAACGGAAACACTTTCATTGCAGACACTCAATAATTGAGAAGAAAAAACCCATTTTATTAGAAAAATTGCATAAGTTTTGAGTTTCACGTTTAATTGTCTTAAAATTAATTCTACGAATATTCTTTTTGACAGAACAATGATTTCAACTATTCTACCAGGATTTCAATGGAATAAAGTTTTGTTGAAATGAAATAAAAAGGCAATTTTTTTTTCAAGTTATTGCTGACATTGATAAAGGAAACAAGAAATGTTCATCCCAAAGTCAAAGGAAATTTTCCTTTGATTTGTCGACATTTTTGTTTGACAAAAACTTGTTTCACTATTTGTAAATTTATGTATGGATACAGACAAATATGCTGATATTGACGAAAACTCCGAGCAATCCATACGAAACTAAAAATCTCTCAATATCTCAAATAAAACAAAAATTATAGAACAAACAATAAACATTTATTTTACCTCATCGAAAAAGTATTAAAATTTTCTTTTCGTTTATTTTTTTCAAATTTTAGAACGCTTATTAGATTCACTAATTCGTCGAGCCCAAATGAAAAGCTTTTTATTCAATTATATTAAATCGAGAATAATGTGACATCTATTATTTATACTTGATATGGTTTTTATTAACATCTATTCTCAATTTATGTTACGTATAGGGTGGTTGAAGCGAAAAAAAAACATTCAAATAATATCTCAAAAAGAAACTATTATCACACCCAATGTTACCCAAACATGTGTGAAAGAAATCATTGTTGGCTAAAATTTTCTCACCGTGAACTAAATCGGTCTGTCGTACATTTGGAAATCCTGTTCCAAATTTGCATGAATTTGGAACAAAGGCGTATATCTGTTGGGAATTTCGAAATCGATAACTGTGCTAAAACAGCAATATACGCCACCGGTGCCAGCCGAAATGTTTTAGCGTGGTCGAAAACCGTGTTTTGCACCTACCGTTGGGACAGCCCTTAGAGCTAAAAAATATAGATGAAATTTTATCTTCACACATCCCTCTAGGCCAGTGGTCGGCAACCTTTTGAGTCGGAAGAGCCAAAATCCTCAAATTTTCAAAATTTTAGAGTTTGAAAGAGCCACATTAAAGATTTATTGTTTTTGGGTTAAAAAAATAAAATATATGAATTATCAATGAACATTAGTTTTACGTAAATAACTTGAAACCCTACAGATTTTTTTCTAACTCTTGGATTTATCTTTTTAATCTGTTTCGTTGTCAAATATCGAGTCAAGAAAGTTTTAAGTGCATATAAAGCTTAAATGAATCATTTGCATGATGTTAAAGTGAAATATCTGAACATATGTGAAAGCAGAATATTTAAAATTTCTTCGGCAAAGAAAAGCTTTAAAAAAAACAAAAAAAAAGTATGTTGTTTTATTATTAAGCTTTTTAAGACATTCCCCAAGTTTAGCTTACCCTTTCCAAAATCTGGAAGTATGAGGTAAAACTCAATTTCTTCGGCAAAGAAAAGCTTAAAAAAAAACAAAAAAAAGTAATTTAGTTATTATTGAGCTTTTTAAGACATTCCCCAGATTAAGCTTACCCTTTCCAAAATCTAGGAGTTTGAGGTAAAATTCAACTAAAATGTATGTAGTCGAAAATTTAATCTTCAAAAATTATGCTCCTCCTGACAACTGATAGTATTTTAAAAATTCCTGACATCAAGCAAACGTGTCTTCAGAACGTGTCTGGAAAATTCAAAAATTTCATTTCGTGTCACACGTGATTCTTCACTAGTGCGTCCAATTGAATGAAAAATGCAATTCTATACATTGTATATTATTCATCAATCTTTGCTAAGCTTAGAATATTGGAAAAATATGTGGTTTGACCAATATAAATCTGTAATAATGAAATTTTGTAGCGTTCATAGAAACTTCGGGGTAGATAATATAACATTTGAACTGGCAAAATCAGTTCAAAGATATTTTCAAAGTTTCAAAACAAAAATTGACAAAAATAAATCAAAGGTGATAAACCCTTAGCTAATCGAAAATGAAAAAAAATATGCCTTTTACTGAAACTTCGTTCGAAATTTGTGTGCTTTTGGTAAATATTGGCTGCACGCATCACACTTGGAATTTTAAATATTTTCAAGGACTTAAAGGTTTACATTTTTTTCCAATACATAACGTTTAATTTAAAAAAAAAACTGCTTCGGAGTGATAATGTCAATTTAGTTATTGATAACAAATATATAGCCTGTAATTAAATTTTCAAAAAGATATTCAGAAATTCACATTCATTCTGAATGCTGACTCGAGTATGAAAAGCTGTTAAACTTTAATTTGAAGTACTCAATTCTAAGTTTTGGAATTTTGTTTATGAATTTCATGTGTCTATTCATTTCTTTTTAACCCGATATTTATTGAGTAGGCTTTTCAGATTTTTTTGTACGTATCTAGACCGGGCATTGAGGAAAAGCAAGCAAGATTTTTACTTTACACTCAATTTTCAAATTTTGATGAGTGAGTAAGGTTATTCAAGAGTAACAAACTTGACTGAGAACTGATGCCAAAACGTCATAAATTAATCCCCGGTTCACAATTCTGCCACAGTTTTTTCAAAATTTTCCCACTTGTTGATTAAAACTCAGTTCTTTATATTGAATTTCAAATGAGATGAATTTAATGTTGGAAATTCTGGTTTCATACTGTCAAAATAATTGTATTTCTATTTTCATTTTTGGATTCTTTATCTAGTTTAAGATAATTTTTTTGAAATTCGAACAATCATTTTTAATAATGTTTTGAAATCCTGGTGCAAATATTGCTTTGCATTTCATACAAAATTTGGTCCAAAAATTTCAAAATGCATATGCATTTTCAAAATTTAAATGATTTTTTTTTTTTTTTAAATTGCGACCCAGAGATGGGTCTTGACTCAAACATTCAGTCAGCGAAACTTTTTTTGTAGATAAATGAATCCAACTTAGATAAAATTTCAGGGACTAGATAAGAGAAAATCGATGTTGAAAAACATGCGAAAAAAATTCGCCTTGTCTAGTCCCTGAAATTTTATCTAAGTTGGATTCATTTATCTACAAAAAAATTAAATGATTATTTTCAGAATTTGGAAAAAAAAATATTTGTTTCGTTTTTAGATTCGAAATTCTGGAACTTAATTCTTATGCGAAATTCAGGTGTAGCCAGCGGTGTGTAAACTCGCTTCGGAAAGAATCATTCGGCTGATTTTTTACGAGTTTAATTTGTTGTGTGCAGATTGATTTTATCTTCGTTCCAATCATTACGTAATTGCACACAAAACGAAGAGAACAGTTCTGCATTGATGTTTTACATACCTCGCAGGAATAAAATCACACCAACGAAACAACAGAACGATGCTTACCGTACACCAGTGCTGCAATTTTCTGAAAGCACAAAATGAGAATGACTTTGAATTTCTATCAGTGTAGAAAGCTCAAGCTGACATGAATGGAGCCGAGACGTCAACAAATTCGAAAGCTTCTGATCGGCTCAGTCATTCTCATGCTTTCGTCAAGCTTTGTCGATAAAGCTGTCAGTCAGTTGAAAGCTCATTCGTGAACCAGGACAAACTTGTTTCGCTCGGCTGCTACGATAGCGATTTTCGCTCTTTGTATTCGATCAGTGAATGCAGCTTTGGCATTCAATCAGTGTCAGCAAAAGTTGCTGATAATTTCGGTAGACATTTGTTTTTGCCATTTTTGCAATTGGAATTTGAAATGAAAACACGATTTGTAAACCGCTATGACTAAGCGATTATTCAGATGAGGGACGGGTGGCTTCGTAGGTTAGAAATGTTTTACTGATGTAGAATTTACTAAAACTTTCTCAAGAGTAGTATTTTAGCGACAATGACTTTAATGACAAAATATATTGTCTATTTTTATGACGAATTATCTGCACATAGTGTTTTTTTTACTAACCTTCTTTTAGTTTTGCTCAGATCATCTTTGTGATAAATAAAATGACTACCTCATGAATTAATTAATTTTATTGCATTCGGATTATTTTACTAGCAAAGCCATAAGTATTCCATAGTACTAACCTGCAATCGTAATTGGTTTTGATAAGTTTCAGGATAAAAATTTAAAAACAAAATGTTGAGAAGTTCAACAAATTTCAATATAAAAAAGTGACATTGCATGCAAGTGACCGACTACTCAAATAAAAACGCAATTTTGAAAGGTTTTTTCATAATTAATTTCATCGTTGATTGTTGTGAACATAGTTTCTTCCGCAAGCCTAGCGAATCGATTCGCCCAAGCTTTGTCACCATTCGACTAAACTTAATGAAATTGAAATGAAGCTTTCATCACTATCAGCATTGTTTGCCTGAAACTGAAAATGAAGATTTGCTAATCTCATGAACCTGCAAAGAGCCTGAATGTATACTAACAATCGATGTCTCCGATTGGTGAATGAGTGTGCAGAGTGCTTTCGGGATTGAGCTTTCTGTTCATTCTCGTATGAATCCAGTTGGAATTTAACTGACCGATACACTGCAATAAATTCAATTGAATATTGAAAGCTGACACTGAAAATTTGCAGCACTGCCGTACACGAATGCACACGAGCGATCGTTGCCCGACGGACCGAGTTAACATTCCTCGCACCCTTCTCTCGCTCGTTTCCCGTTCCCTTGTACCTTTCACTTTTAGCCACGCCCCCATGCGTTGTCCGAGTCCGATTGATGTGTTCGGCTGTCGAATGAAAACGATTTGAATTTTGAATTCGCAGAACTGTACGTTCGCTTCGCTGATGTTTCCCCCGATTGCTGTTTACTCCTGCCGAGTTTACCCGAAGCTTAGTTCCTGATGCTTTCCGAGTTTAACTTTAGATAGCATCATTGCAGTTTGAGTTTAATGAAATAAAATCGTTCTGCAAAGAAGGGCAAAGTGAGAGTATGAAGACTCGCGATTTTAACATCTCTGGGTGTAGCCAGAACTGAAAACTCGGATCCAGATCTCCATTCTAAATTCATATGTAAATTCAGATTTACAAGTCGGATAAAAAAAATAGAAATAATGATTGAACCTCAAAACATCAAAATTTTGGTTATAGATTCATGGTTGAGGGCTCCAAAAAATATTTCACATCTTAGATCATTATTTAACAATGATTTGGAATTAAGATTTAGAAAAACGTATTGAAATTCGAAAACAGATTCAAAATTCAGTTTTTGAATGCGGGTTCAGAATTCAGATTTAGGATTGAAATCAAAATTTTAAGTTCCGATTCAGATGGTAAATAAGTTTTACAACCAATATTAAAATATCAATATGACTATTCCATTCAGGAATTCAAACGTCAAGAGATCGCATACTTATAATAATGATAGGTAACGTAATTTCAAAATCTCAGCTGAAGATCACAAATATCTTGCTTCAGCAAAATTTGATTCTATTTGAAAGTTTGTTTTATGAAATCAAAAACTGATTTCTATGAATGAAAAACCATCCACAGGATTTGTGTTTTGGAATTGATTTTAAATGAAGAATGTTTGCTGATAAAGAAACATGCAATCTTTACGTGAAAAAATCAGCAGGGAATTTCACATTTTCTTGATGTATTGTTTATTTTGTTCTTAAATCTCAGTTTTTTAGATATTCAAATTTAGAACTAAAATTTTGAATTTGGATTCGCAAGAATCAAACTTGAAAAGCCAAATTTTTATATTCGACTTTAACTTTTGAAAATTTTTTAATTATTACCATCGATGGTTGAGTCGAAAAGGAAGATTAATTCTAATGAGATTTTAGAAATTTCAGCTGATCAATTTTTTTAGAAAGTATAAAAGTGATTACGAGTGCTTGAAATATACAATTCTAAGAAGGTTGTGTTGTTTGATAACCAAACAGAAGCTGTCTAAGAACTACTTTGAAGAACTTTGATTTTCCTGTGTTTGTGATCGATTGATTCAAAAATATACAATCGTTTTGGAAATATATAATCTGATGAAAATTTGAATTTTGTTGTTTTTTTTGCGTTTACGGTTAATGGTAAACTAATTCTTGACCTTAAAATCAGTAAAAAGCAAAAAAATAGTAAAGTTAGGCTTCTAAAAATGCTATTTTGTAATTTGGCCGTTTCTGCTTGTTCCTATAGCAGATGCAATTTTAAAATTATCTTCTGCAACTTTGAAAATCTGTAAGCTACATAGGTAACAGGACTCAATCTATATATATAAAAAGCAATTATCTGTATGTTTGTTTGTTTGTTTGTTTGTTTGTTTGTCCTCTATAGACTCAGCCGTCTTAAGAGCTAGAGATCTGAAATTTGGCATGGATGCTCATTAGGACCAGGAATGATGAAAAATGTTATAGATTTTTGGATGACCCCTTCCGAAGGGGGTCGTCCATACAAGACAAATATTGTTTTCGCGTTATTGACGTTATTTTCCGTCGGATTGTGATGAAAATTTGCACATGAGTGTTTTGAGAGACGAACAATCGATTACAGTTATTAAATTTAGGGTCAGGGGTCGGCCAAAGGGGTCGTCCATATTCACTAATTAATGTTTTTGCGATATTGGCGTTATTATACATCGGATTGTGATGAAAATTTGCACATGAGTGTTTTGAGGGACGAGCAATCGATTTCAAGTTTCGAATTGCGGATCAGAAGTCGGCTGAAGGAGGCAACTTCAATGTTTTTTGCGATTTTGACGTTATTCTACATTGGATTGAGATGAAAATTTCCGCATAGGAGTTTTGAGGGACGCTCTTTTGCTTTCAGGTTTCAAATCTTGACTCAGGGGTCGGCGGAAGGGGTTATTATCTGTTCACTGTTTTCACGATATTTTCTTGATTGAGCATAGAATTGTAATGAAAATTGACACATGGGAGTTTAACAGAAAAGATAATTGATTTCAGGTGTCAAGTTTTGAATCGTGGTCAAAAAAAAGGCCGTCCATGTTAATTGCTCACTGTTTTCGCGATGTTGTCGTGATCATGCATCGGATTGAGATGAAAATGTTCAGATGAGGGTTATAAACTATGAGCAATTGACTCCAGGTAGCATGTTCCGTGTCAAGGGTCGGCGAAAGGGGCGTCTATATTCACTGTTCACTGTTTTCAAGTTCCTGACGTTATTTTACATATAATTTGAAATGGCACAAGGGAGTTTTGAGGAACGTAAAATTGGTTTCAATTATCGAATTTCGGGCCATGAGAAAGAAAAAGAGGGTGTCATTGAAAGTTCAGTGTTTTGTGCAATAATTTTTTTAATTGATACCAATTTAAGTGTGAAGGTCAAGCAAAAGAGTCGTGCACATAAACAAATAGTACATGTTTCTGCCATAATGTCCAGATTTTGCAACCGATCGAGAAGAAAACACTTTCACATAAATTTTAATAAAAAGCCAATCAACCGTTAAATTTGAATTTCAAGCAATAGTAATAGTAGCGACTTTAAACACTGTTGAATTTTATCCCCAAAATTGTCGAAAGAATGTTTCGAATTCATTTTCTAAACTCATTTTGACGTACCAATGATTTAAAGCGAAACGAAGTTCGTACGGGATCAGCTAGTAATTTATAAATAAATAATAATCGCTATAGCACGATTTAATAAATATTTTATTCAAAAATATATAAAACATTAACGCAGTTAACTAAAGAGCCACAGCTTTACATCAGAAGAGCCGCATGCGGCTCGCGAGCCGCAGGTTGCCGACCTATGCTCTAGGCCAGGGGTTTTCAGATCATTTGCTCGGCGGAGCACTTTTTAAAACCAAAAGTTTTGGTGGAGCACCTACATTTTTTAAAGAATGAAAAAACCGAGTTTTGATAACTTGATAGTATTTATCGTTTAAATAAGATGTGCCTTGTCATCGTTGTTTAAAAAATTAGTAATGAATGGCTACTCTCTGAATAGTTTTGGTTTTGTTAGCAAAATATGTGTCATCAAAAATTAATGATTTCAATAGAATAAATATGCCTTCTTCGATTTTTCAAACTTTAACAAGTTTGGTTAAATTTGTGTCAGTTGTAGGCTGACGTATGGTTCCGCGTTTAGTCGGGATCGGGATTTTGTCATTTTGCGATGTATGTGGAAAATCCAGACTCACATAGATTAGTTGTGGAAAACGGCAGAAGAATAAGATTTGCTTTATCGGACAAAATTTAAAATTTATTTTTCAGTTAACACCAATACTCCTCCAACGACTTTTTAGATACGAGTCTTTCCTGATACGAGTCTTTGAATCCGATGTCATATCTATCAAGCATTCATTATCTTGCGATGATAATGATTCTTGTTTCTTTGACATGAAATAGGCTGTTCCACGCATTTAAAGTCTTCGATGTTTTTATTATTTTATGATATTCACCGGGGAATTTTGCTGGAAACTGTTCAACGAATCTTGCGGCAAAACATTGTAATTGTAATTGTAAATGACTTCATTAGACACGTGGGCCTATTAGTTTAAGTTTACACCAAAGAATACAAAAATAAAATTATCAACGAAAAGTGTTGTGATTGTCATAATTCTTGGAAATTTTCGGAGGATAACTTTAAGGTTATTTCTGATTGAATGCTTCTTAAATTCGTAAAGCTGTTCATGTTGCACTTTTTGAGCGATTCTGCCCAAAATTTGATTTTCTCTTGATAGTCATGATTTTGCCGTTTTAATCGAAGATTGTTATTCCTTTACCTTGCATTGAAAGACTGAATTCAAACAGAAGAGACAACATTTTTCCGAGATAACCAGCAATCTTCGTTACGAAGTAGTAGCGTAGCGTGGCTAACCATCTCTTCGCACAATGCCTTGAATAACCCTGAATTTTTCGGTCGAGCCTTAATAAAGTTTTTTTTGTCTTTGTTTAAGAGACTTTCACCCTTTGGCTGGTTCGTCTCTGCTTAATAAAGTTGATTATTTTTATGCTCTTGTCCAAGACTTCTTTCAGGGATGATGTTAGTTTCTTCATAGCGAGTGCATGTCGATGAAGGATGTAATGACTACTACCGCAAATTTTGGTCTTTTCTTTGATCTTGGCAACGACTTCAGCAGTAATTACAACTATAGCTCTCGCTCCGTCCATACATAAATCAATCCATTTTCCCCATGGAATATTGTTGTCCGTTACATAATCATCAATTATTTAGCATGAACATTTCAGCCCCGACGCGGAAGTTGGCAACGGTTTGCAAAGGACCAACTCTTCTTCGAAACATCCAGAACCTTGATAGCGAACAAATATCTTCAGAATTGCTAGTCCTGCTACATCTGTGAATTCGTCAAGCTGCATGTCGAATTTTGAAGTTCTCAATCTCTTCCAACATCTTCAGCCATGTCACAAGTTCGCCGAGAAACCGTGTTGTCAGACATGGGAATCGAATTTATCAATTCCACTGTTTTATTATCAACCATGATACGGACGACTTCTTGAATACAAGGTTTAATGAATTTTCAGCAATTGTGAGCGGTTCTCCAGCTTTTCCAATCGGTAGCTCGCCAATTGTTGTTAAATCGAAGCAGTGCATTATGACAATCCACCATTCTTTGCCAACATCCCTGTAGGGATTCTGCCGCCAGTAAAAGCAAAGTAAACAAAATTTATTCGTTTGTATTATTTGCCCTGTGATTTTTTTCTTCTCATGTTTCGATAAAAAATATCAGTTTTTAAAAGTTGGTTTAAGATTTTCGTTGCGTATGTCGCGGAGCACTTTCAAAAGCTTCGCGGAACACCAAGTGCTCCGCGGACCACGATCTGAAAACCCCTGCTCTAGGCCATTCGATAGGGTTCCTATCCATTTGTCCACTACGGGCTTAATCTTGGAAAATGTTTGTATTTTTTAAATATCGAAAATTTATCACTAAATGACTATAAAAATTGCACTCTAACTATACAAATGTATGTTATGTAGGGGAGATGAGGGCATAAAAAGCACCCGAGGCATAATGAGAACTACACTTTTCTACGAAAGTGCGTATTTTCTTAAATAAATTTTCATGAGGATTTGTTTCGTACTTCCTATAGTATTAATTTTTTACGAAAAAAGGAATCTCCTTATCATCTTTACAGAGATATTTAAAAAAAACTAGCTTGGTTCTCAAGTTACGAAAATATTATAATTTTTTAGCACCACGAAATAAGCTCTTATGATCTTAAAATAACCTTGATCTATAATGTACGCACTGCAACATGATGTACACATTGTTTCTCAATTTTTACCATCAAAAAATTGTTGATTTTTCACTTTTATCAATTTTAAAACACGTTTTTACTTAAATTTGTGGACTAGGGGCATATAGAGCACCATATTATCTAGGCATAATGAGCATTTTCTGCCGTAGAATCTAGCAGCGAATTAAAATTGATTTATAGCGCCACACCTTGACTAGTATTCATCCGACGATTTAGCCTATTGGTAAGGTGTCGGAGAAGTAATCAAAAGACTAGCGTTAGATTTCTGTTCGAGGTGATTTTTTTCCATTTACAATTCATGATCGATTTTTTTATTGTTACATTATATACGGCTAGTAGCATCATCCTCCGAACAAAGCACATAATGTATGAGCGTGCGTGAATTGTTTGTATTCTACAAACAGACCTAGATTATTTTGTTATTGCTTTGTTTGATGAATCTACGACTCACCTGACTTCATCGAATTGAATTCGCTGCTAGATTCTCCGGCAGAAAACGCACATCTTGCCCTGATTAATGGTGCTCATACTGCCTCAGGGGGGGGTTCTCATTATGCCTCCACAGTGGCTGGTTTTCAGTTTTTGACAAAAATTTTTAAAATGCATTTTTTAACATTTCAGCCCGTTAGGGAATAGGCTTTTCAAGTGTCTGAACACGAAACAATAATGTAACCTCCATATTAAAGCTATTTTCTATGGTTAAATAACCGTTTTCCTTAAGGTGGCCATTATGCCCCCATCTCCCCTATGTATGTTAATTATCCACCATGGGTGCACGGATTCACCGCAGTTTCTGCCAAAGTATGTGCTCACATGCATTCTTTGGATTATTAAGTTCGACAAATCTCCAATGCAGCGCGTACACCATACCCGGACCCCATGGCTTCGTATGAACTGTTATGGAGTGAATGTATTGTGTTGATGTATGTTTATATTGGAAGAACGAGTCAATCAGGTGGGCTAGTTTACTTACAGGTATTCCGGCATCCGTGTATATACCTGGCCAGCTGCAACTGATTGAACATTCCTATTATATAGTCAGTTATAGAATGAAACCATCTTACCTGTCGGCCACTTATGGGATTCGAACCTAAAAGTTTTTCTTGCCGATACCAGGAATCGAACCCAGTACGCCTGGCATACCAAAACCAGACTCGCGCCAGCCTATCCGCTAGACCACATAGGGGCTAATTGCACTCTAACTATACAAATACACAGAAAAAAGGTAGTTCTTTTACATTCAATAACCCTATAGCTTCTAAATGCTTTTTGGAATCATCAGGAGAGCTGTTTGTTTGAGACTTGAAAAAATAGATATTTTATGGTTTTGAAATTACATTTTTACTAACAGAAAAAAAATTCAAATACAACCAAAATTTTTCTTATTTGATACTCAAATAATAGGCTTTAAAACGTAGAAAACAGTTTTCAAAAATTCAAACTATAGACTGAGTTATTGATGATGTAAAAATTTATTGTTGGTTTAAGTTACCCGCGTGATCAAAGTTGCCCCGTTTTACGGTACATTTTCCTGAAAAGCGATTTAGAAATAAAGCGCTGTTTCTATAAATTCTGAAATCACTTTCCATTGTGAATTGTCCTCGAAGAATTTAATTTCTAAATCTTAATTTAATTCTGAAATAAAATAATGAAATATGATTCTAATCAAGTCGATATCGCTGCCTCTGCCAACCGATTGTTAAATGAGGTTACTGGGAATACCCTCCCACCAGTTTTACGTTGTCATCGAGTTAGCGATCGTGATTGGTTTGTGCCGAAACCGAAAATAGATTGGAGTATAAAACACAAATTGAAAGCTAGTGATCCAGCATGGAAAGCACAAGCTACGTACAACGAGCATATTGCACAGTTCAGTGTTCACTCAAAGCTTTACACAGACGGTTCCAAAAACAGCGAGGGAGTGGGCTTCGGGATTGTCACACCGACTGGAAACTTTTCTTTCAAACTACCGAATATAGCATCTGTGTTCACCGCAGAGGTTGCTGCTTTGAAAATCGCTGTTGAACATGCAACTGAACTTGCCAATCCGATTGTTATCTTAACCGACTCGGCAAGTGCGCTACAAGCCATCGAAAAGGGATCAAGTACCCATCCTTGGATACAGGCCATTGAGAGCGAAAACTTAAGCCAAATAACCTTCTGCTGGATTCCCGGGCATAAAGGAATAAAAGGTAATGAGGAAGCAGATAGAGAAGCTGCCAAAGGCAGAAACGGCCGTGTCTGGAGCAAGTTTATTCCGAAAATGGACATTAAACGACATATTTTATCCACGATCTGGCTAGCTTGGGAAACACTGTGGTTCAATGAGAGACAGCTTTTTTGTAGGAAAGTAAAAGGTTCAGTAAGTGTGTATGAGGATCGGACACATCGTAGAGAACAGCAAATTTTGTCACGTTTAAGAACTGGTCACACGAAACTTACACACCTCCACTACCTTGACTCGAGTTGCCGTACCCGTCCAACATGTGAAATTTGTGAAACGAGCCTGACTGTTGAACATATTCTCGTGTGCTGTCCGCAGTTTCAGATCTACCGAGAAAACCTGGATTTATCGACGTCTATCCGAGAAATTTTAAGCAACGACAGAGAAGCTGAAGATAAAATTTTGAACTTTCTGAAGATGAGTCAGCTGTATGATGCAATCTAATGAAAAATCTACCAGAGACGAATTAACTGAAAAAGTTAAAAGTCTCTCTAATTAAATAAAAAAAAAAAAAAATATGATTCAGAACTCTGGAGCTTTTGAAACTCAGTTCATTGATTTACTTTTGAATTTCAAACTCTTATTCTACATTTTTAACCTTTTTAAATGAAACGAATTAAATGACATTTCAACCGTTCGTTTCGAACATTAAAAAATTTTCAACAAGGAATGTATGAATAAGGGGTTGTTTTTCTTTTTTAAACGATTTCTGAGTAATAACAAAGCATTTTTTGTGCCTCAACTTAAAAAATAAAATTTATTGCGTGTAGAAATTTTTAAAGTGGTCAGTTTTGTGTAAAACGGATCATCTTTAATAACTGATGATCTAAAAAACCTACATGAAAACTGAAAGCTAATTTAAATCAATTTTATTCAATCAAGGATTCAGATTTGTCGAAACTTCAATCTCTTCAATCAATCAATCAAATTTTTCGTGAGTATTTTGTGTTACAGATACAACGATTTAAAATAAAAAATGAATAAATTATGCAATTTTTTAAAAACTAATTAGATAAGGTAACAGCTTTTTCTGACATCATTTAATAAAGCCTTTGAGTGTTTGATATGAAAATTTTAATTTATTCAACAAAACATCGTTTTAAAAATATCAATTATCAATCAAGTTTGAATCTTGTTCAAAATTTCGACAAAATTCTCGTTTTTTCAGGTTTGGAAAAACTTCAATAACTTTTTTCTCAGAAGTCAAAATCAGCCGCGGTCTTGGGAAAGTTGATTATTGAGTCAAATAAATTATTTTCAAAATATTTGTGATGTTGTGAGTTTTTCCAGAAAAACGCTTTAATTCATTTTTATGAATTGATACATTTTTCAAAAGTTGTACAAAAAACAAATATCACGGAAAATACTCCAAATATATTTGGAATCAGCGCCCCACAATTTTCAAAATTAACTCTTGTATTCACTGCGATTTGGAAAAATTTGAATTTTTTTACCATGTGCACAAAAAAACTTTAAATGAAGCATCAATTTATAATAGCACAAGCCAACATAATTTACATTTTTCCAAGGTGCAAAAATTTTAGAGCTGATTTTTACTAATTTTGGAGAGCTGAATCCGAATATGCATTAAATTTCATTATCTCAGCTCTCTTTTTAGAGATTTAAGGCTAATATTTGAAAATAGGTAAAAATTTGTGCACTCAAATGAAAAACTTTAAAATGGACTATATAAAGATATGGAAAAAAAAGGTTTTCAATAAAATCAAATCAATGGTCAACTTTTTCGATGACTGCGAGTAATTATGAATTCTGAGAAACATTTACATAAGTATTCATTTTGAATTTTTCTAGTTCTACCCAAATCTAGGAATTAAAATAAATTTCAAAGAAATTTGAAACCAAAATTATGTTTGCCGTCTTCAACAAAGGTGTTAAAAAATTAATCCTATCTCTGAAACTAGAAAGTTTTGAAAAAATCTGCATTAAATAACAGATAATGAAAAGATTTGAAAACATTTTTGAGTTCGTGTGAAGGATTATTAATTTATCAGCAATAAATGACTGATTTCAGTAAATCAGAAATATTCGATATTTGACTCCAATATCTTTAGCGGGGGTTTGCGGACATACATCCTCAAGGATGATATATCCCGACTTTTTACTCCAATATCTTTCTAAATCATTTATTAAAACATATGCACCAGAAATGCTGTTATCTTGTGTAGTAAATGCTAGTCTTTTATTGCAATTGAAACTATCTTCTTTTTTGTGAAATCTGAAACTGGATTATAATTTTTAATGTGTGCATGATCTGTTTACAATATTGTCGATATGATTGATGTGAATCTTGAAACCAAAATCACTGTAAGATCAGTAGCAATTGCGGAGAAAAAGTCGAATGATAACGGGATAATTCAAATTATTATTGTGAGTTTGTATTTTGAGTTCTGGAACTGGATTTAAATGTCTATCGCCATAGCAAAAATTTCTTTATATTAAAATAGTGTTAGCATTTGATACTAACTATCCATGCTTGACCCTGAAAACTCTAAATGAACGCCATATAGTTATAACACTCACCATCAAATTATTATGGCATGAAGCTCTAGAGATTCAACGTTTTAAATTGAATTTATAAATTTGTAATATTTTACACTCGACTTCTTTTTTGCATTAGCTGTATTCATTCATTTGGAAGATCGTTAGGTGTATAAAAAATATGGTAGATTTAACAAACGGGAAAATTTTATTAAATGAAATGGTCTAGTCTAGTGAGTTTGATTGTCTTTAACTAAGAAAAAATTGTGTTTCGAGAAGCTTCCCAGCAAGAATGAAATCGTATCAGAAATGATAACTTAAGCCGTTTACAATGGTTTTGCGAATCGCCCAGAGATAGGGGGATACATTCAATAGATACATTGAAGAGCAAAAATTGTTTAAAATATCGATCCTTAAACAAATCCATTCTTTTTTTTTGTTCCGTAACGATCTGTTATGCTCAAAATAGGATTTCGAACAGATATGAAGAAGCTTTATAACAATTCGATTGCATACATTTCGGCGTTTATTTCGATAGGTTGTTTGGTAAAATGGTTTCACAGCTGCAGGTCGTTCTTTACTAATCGAAAGCATGGTTCACACTCAAACACGTCTTCGCACGAAATAGCGCACATTTCGCTTCACTTGAGTTTCCCGAGGTCCGGAAAGCGGTGGCAGATAATCATTCTGGATGGGTTGGTCCTTCAGTTTTGGTGCTTCCGGAGCACCATACTCGAGGGGGATTTGCGGTTTCTCGTACTGATACGGACCCTGATAGTCCGGATGGCTGCCAGTTAGTTGGTATTCTGTATGCTGCTGGGTGCTTCCGATTCGAGTGTTCGGGATATGTTCAATGGCCGGAAGAACTTCCACTGCGTCGATGATTTCTACGCCATCGCTGAGGGCACCGAAAGGAACGGCAGCAGGTTGTTCCACCAGAACCGATTCGTAGATTTGATCAAGAGTTGAAGGATTCTCGTAATTTGAGGTGTCCTCAATGATTTCATGGGGCTGGGCATCAAAAGGTTGTGGTTTGAAGAGGAGTTCACTCACATCCGCCGAAGCTGTTTAGAAAAACAAAATTGAAAATTTATAGAGAAGAGCGTATTACCAAAAATCAAAATTATATTTTACCGAGTGAAACTGTAGCAAGCAAGAAGATAAATGAAATCATTGTGTAAACTAAATATCTGAGAAGCTATCCTGTGTACTAGAGTTCAGAACTGAAACTGATACCATTGACTGATTAACGGTCCAATTTTATAGCAAACTAAGAACAACCGACCGAGATTCTCGACAAACATCTTCGAATGTATGAAAAGTAAATATTAGATGACCATTAATACTCGCAAATTAGATCATTTTCTTCGAGGTGGGCGCGTCACCTTTGTGTTTCAAGATTATTTGTTCGGTAAAGAAATAGAAAATAGAAATAGATACTCCGAAGAGGGCAACATTTTAACCAAGTTCAGGAATGAATTTAGTTGTCATGTTTCAAACAGGACAGTTTGATTTTCCTAAAGCTTTGATGCTCCATGCCAGGTTTCAGATGATTAAAATGTTTTCAAGAAATTAAAACATTTTCATACGATACAGGCTTAAAAATATTTTTCTAAATAAATTTATATGTATTTTGTTAAGGATTTTTTTTTGAAATTTTTATTTTTTTTAGGATTTAAATAAATTTAAAATTTGTTAAAAAGCGGTAAGACGGATTCCAAAAATACTTTTGAGAAGCAATATAGTTGCTTCATTTTAAATATAATTCATTTTTAGACGACTTAGAATTATACTGAATTTTACACGTTTAAATACAAAAAATAAGGATACAGAAATAAGATAAAAACTGAAATTTTGGAGCCAAATTAGTTGGAGATATAAAACAAGAGTAAATTTGTTTAAATTAGTTTGAAGTTATAAGAGAAATTTCAATCCGACAAATCTGAAGACAGATTTAGATTGTAGCTTCGAAACATATTGAAATAGTGAACATGGGATTTTTTTTCGGATCGAATCTCCTATTTTCGTTTGGTTTACTTTTTGTTCACTAGTCGAACAAAATAATTCATATTTTGCCGATTCTGGAGCGAACAGTCTATCCGGAACTAGAGGTCTTCTATATTTGTCAACAAACGCAGCGAATCACTATTTTCCATTAATGTAGAATTTGACCAGCGAACAAACGTTCCCGATATTTGCTGAGAACGATGCCGCAAAAATATTCGCTCGTTTTTTTTTTTAATCTAATGGTATTTGCAAACCTTAGTGCGGATTCTTTCCTTTGCTATTTTGGGAATCTTTTGAGGCACTATTCTAGGTATATAAACACCGTACTCCCTGAAGACCAGGTATCAGTTGTCCAGTGGATCTTGGTTCTTCATCGACCTTTTCAGAAACATCGAAAAAAAAAAATTTCAAAATGAAATCCTTCGCTCTAGTTGTTCTGGCAATCACCTTGGGTAAGTCAATGATTCCCCCTAAAAATCATATCAATTATATCAATGATTTTCTTCAAACAGTGGCCGCCGACGTCAGTGAGGTGATCTCGAAGGACCAAGACATCATTCTGGAACCGGTTCAGCTGGACCTGCTCAAGGATACCCAGACTGGACAGCTGGACGCAACCCACGCCGACTACCAGGCGCCCTATCAGTACGAGAAACCTCAGGTGACGGTAGATTACGAGGCTCCATTGGCAATTGCCGCTCCAGTTCCGGTAGTACGAATCGATGCCCAGGAACCAGCAGTTGCTGTGCAGAACGATTATCTTCCTCCGTTCGTCAATGCTAGGGATGCTGTTGCAAAGCGACATGTGCGGTACTTCATCCGGCGACGAGTTTAGAACCGTAACTAGGAATTTGAACACGGACTAATGATATTATGGCAATGATATTGAATCTAAAAGTGAACCTCGATTAAACAATAAATGCAAATGATAATTTAAATATCGAAGATATGTGTCATTTGTGTTTTTCATTTTCCAGAAACCATTTCAAAATGTTTGTTTGAAAAAGTTACTTAATCTACCGAGCCGGCTCAGGACAGAGTTCATAATTTAGAAGCTGGGGTCACTGTGCTTGTGTAACTTTGTATTAAGTTAACACTGGTCATTTATGGTGCTTTTAGGTTCTTTTGCATGTGTTTGCAGTGTTTATTTTTAAGGACTACACAACAAATACAGGTTTTTGTAAATTATGGCTCAACATTGAAGACCCCTAGCTCTCCAAATC
Source organism: Uranotaenia lowii (assembly GCF_029784155.1). Lineage (NCBI taxonomy): Eukaryota > Metazoa > Arthropoda > Insecta > Diptera > Culicidae > Uranotaenia > Uranotaenia lowii. The sequence continues at coordinate 359,030,508 of NC_073692.1, forward strand.
TAGCTCTCTTAGCTTTTAAGTGTTGACCTGGGCCGGATTGAGCCATCGGGGTCACGGGGTAATTTTTCTCAAGGGACCCCTATGATTCGTTTTTTTTTTCAAACGAGGGAATCCAAAACCTTGTAAACCTGTAAAAGAACAAGAAATGAGTTCCGTATACAGTCTTCAAATAGCCATCCTGTCTGCCCAGAAGATAGTTTCTGGTACCGTAAACCGGAGAAAGATTGATCGCTTTTTTCAAAATTTTTCGATTATTATTGTGGCATGTTTCATATTTTTAAAACCAGTACTGGGCTCTTATGAACTTAAAACATGGTTGCAGATATTTATTAGACTAGTTTAAATTTGATTTAAAATTGACATCGCCTTCGTTTAGAATATCATGCTTTTTTGTAACATTGATCAGTCTCTATTATGACGCGACGGTTTTAACGAGTTTTCTTGACCATAAAGAATACAAAACACCTTCATAATATTTACGAATGCTAGTTTATCAATTGCTATGGCAGTTCGGAACTTACTCAAATGATATAAAATTAATCATGAAACTCTACAAAATTGAACTCAGCACTTTCAGTGGCTCAAAGATACTAAATTTGTAATTTTTGGTCCAAGACTTCTGAGATATACAATGCTGAATTTCGGTGTTTCTTGGTTACGATTTCTTCGTGATCCAAAAAAAACAACACCGCGGTCCTTAATGTGTTAAGGCCGGAGAACAAACAAAATCGAAAGATGGACAATGATGCTGCATAAATTGAGGGGCTAAATTTTATATTCATTTCGCTAGGCCCTCGCACTATTCCCTTTTAGATTTTTCCTTCAAACTTAACCATTTGATTGGCTTACTTTTGGAAAATGTCCCCATTTTTTTTAAATCATAAATTTCCCTCAAAATACAACAAAAACTACGCTAAAATAATAAACTATAAACTACAGTTACAAAGGAAAAAAGTTGAAATTTTACAAAAATCAACCTGCTGCTTCTAAACGCTTTGATTTCATCAGGAAGGGTGTTTTTTTTGCGAGCCTTCGAAGAAATAGATATTTTTAAATTTTGAAATTAAACTTTTACTTTCATTTGATATTTTCCAAAACCAAATTTGTCACAATTTGAAACTAAACTTAAAGGTTTTTAAACGTAGAAAAAAGTTTTTAGATATTTAAACTTTAGTCTTAGTTATTGATGATTATGTGAAATAATTTCATGTTAATCAAAGTCACCCCGGTGATCACCCGTTTTACGGCACCTTGAAATAAAAATGGTTAATTTTCATGAGCAAACATTGCGGAAGGATAGAATATTGATATTTCTCAAAAATGAAAGCTCTGATTTAAGGTGCAAGAAGCAAAATTTAATTCTCATTTTTTAATACCCTTATCATCAACTAAATTTCTCTGATTTAGAAAAATAAACGGGTAGATTGTTGTTTTTCATCATTGATCGTCTGGTTTGTGCTTCATCGAAAAATATTTAATAACTGAGAAGTATCATGAAGATTTGAAACATAGAATACTAAATTTAAAAAAAAAATTAACAATAGGTATACAGACCACATACGATTTTAGCAACATGCTCGAACATTTTGTGTTGCTAAAATCGAATGTTGCCAAAATCGAACTTTTTTTCTATTTTTTTTTCTTTTTTTACAAAATAACTTTTTTTAATTTCATTATCGTTATTTTGAGTAAATTTCCGACCATTTTTAGTAGTTTTTTTCTCATGTTTTTGATGCATTTTGCACTATTCTTGTTTTGTTTATAAACTTTGTGGTCTTTGTGATATTTGCTTTTTTTTATTATTCTTCATAATTTTGTAGTTATTTTTTGTCGTTTCATTTTGTATTTTTTTTTTTTTATTTTTCATCTTTTTGCCATTTGTGGGTACTTTATAAATTTTGTAAAAAACTTTTGTATTTGTTGTTGAATTTTATCATCATTTTTGAACGTAAAAACGTATTTATGGTATTGGTCCTGTTATAGCGAAAACTGAAAGGTCATGATGTTTCATGTGCCAAAATCGAATGTTTAAAAAATCGAATGTTGACAAAAACGAACGGGGTCTGCAACTAAATTCAAATCAGGTAATATTCACAACCACGATTCAGTGTCTCAAATCGTAATCATAATTTCAAATCAAGTTTTGAAAAACAAAATATCAATAAAAAAAAAGGGATTCAAAGTTACAATTAGAGCCAAAGCAGAAATTGTTTAAAATGCGAATTTCAATGTTTTATCTTTGATACACAAAATAAAAACCTTTTCATGAGATGATTAAGAATATGATTCTCATCAGGTAAATAAAAAATGTTATCAAATTGTTATTATAAATGTGATGAAAGTTTCATTAGATTCCCTCAAAGCCAAAGGGGTATAAGTGCAAATTATCGGTTGAAAAAAAAAATCTGAATAGAGATTAAATGTTTCGAATACAACTCAGAATTAGTTATCCATGAAAAAGTCAGATAAGGAATCCAAATGAGTTTAGTACATAAATCATAGATTCCTAAAATTCAGAAAAATAACGCAGTTGAACAACAGTAACTGATAAAACCACACAAGACTTGAAAATATTAATGAATTGAATCTGAAAACAGATAAGATTAAAAACATAGAAATATTCATGTTAAGAAAATCACTCGATGATATTAGCAATTCAACTATGAGATCGTTTTTTATGAAAAATTGAGAATGATCATTTGGAATGATAAAATTTTGGTTCAATCAGTTTGAAAGGTTTTAATACGAATTTGAAGTCTAAGACAGAAATTGGGATGGAAAATCAATAAAGAAACTCTGTACTGTAGATTGGTCCAATTTAAGCAACTACGCTTTTTTAAAAGATTTTATTTCCAAAAATAGGGAATGAAAATGGTTTAGAATTTATAAACCTACGAAATCTATAATCACTGAAAAGTGTAAAGTTATAATAATACGCGGTATTAACCCGGATACGGCCCGGGTAAAATTCTGCTTCTGTTAAAGCTTCTCTTAGAACTGTGAGCTAGTTTGGGCGAAATAAGCTGCTATTTTAGTGCAGTAACCATCACTTGGAAAGTTAATATTATAATGAGAGGCCCGACACGCTTCCGGTTCTTTGCGGGTGGCTTTCGAATGGAAGGCCACCTACCCTTTCCTAGTTTGCCCAGCTGATGAGACTCGGACGCGAGTTCCTTTTGATTCCCTATTTTAGGAAAAAAGTGGAAGGGACTCTAAAAAGGGATTCGTACTTCGACCTCTGAGGGCCGCCCCGAAGTCGAAAAGTACCCAGAGAAATTCGTGGAAGAGGGGGTTAACTGTTCGCTACAAAGCAAGCTAGAGGTTCGGATCGTTGGACGATACCCAACCCTCTACTTGGACCGGAAAAGAAAGGATTCTGATTGGATTCGCGGCCAATCTCCGCAGTAAAGGAAGTAAAAAATAAATCAAATGCGAACAACGAACAAAGTGTGACCCCCTTTCCGTTCACCCCAATCTTCTCATCATCACAAATGTAGTCGTATATTTATTACAATCATGATTTTATTGTGTTTTGTTCAGTCTGTTGTGTGAATTTTACATGGTACTGTTTGGCCTGACTACTTTTTTCCCTCTTCAAACTTTTTATGGCAGTGCATTTGGTGGAGAAGCTTGGTTTCTGCTGGACTGATCAGGTCCGTCTCGATGTTAATTTTTCCATTTTAATTAGGATTTTCCCATCTTGTGGGTGGTGAAATGGCTACTTTATTTGGCTCGTCTGTCCGATAAATTACGGTAGTCTGTCAAAATAACGTGACTGACTAACTTTCCACAAGCGCAACGAAAACGGCTAGTGTTGCATATATGTAGGTACCTAGGTATGGCCAAGGTTACTAGATCACAAGGTTCTCTGACTTTGTCAGTAAGTAGGCGAGGAGAGCGCGATAAGGTTCAGTGAGTTTGTTTGTAAACATCGGAAAACTTGTTCGAGCTGGGGTCTCTGTTAGTAAACAGACTCCACGAACTCCACTCCAACTCCACGAACAAAATGGCTGAATCGGGAGTTTCTCATATCGTTACATCTCCTAAATATATACCCACCTTGGGTATGGCTTACTATGAGTACTCACTCAGTCCGATAGCTTTTCAGCGGGTTTTTGGCGAAAATGTTTACCTCGCCAGGTCAGCTACTTCCTTGAAGCTACCTGTTGCTCTCTCGGTCGATGGATGCGGGTTGACGGGGTATGCAAGTAGCTATGACGGGTGGCTAGACCAATTTTTGCTTGGCTGGTAACCTTTTAGCAATTTGGGCAGCTACGTGGAGTGCCCGCTACAAAAACCGTTGCAAGCGTCGTTGCTCTGGTGTAGGTGAAAGGCGAACAACGATGAAATAGTGATGAAACGTGGCTGAAGTAAGCGACGGTCTTGACGTCGGCCACTAACGGCGCATGCGAATCCGGGACACCGTTCCAAATCTGGCTAGCGGTGTCGTTGGTGATTCCCGTAGATATGTAGGAATCGCTTGTGGCCTGCAAGCCACTCGGCGTTCATCCCCTTGGTGGATGTTAGGTGAGCATGCGTCGAACCTGTAGCTGATGAGCAGGAATGTAAATTTCACGGGTTAGGGTTTCCTCTCAACCGGATGAGGTTCTCCACCTACCTCAAATGCACTTAATAGAACTGCACTGCACTGCACTACTGTATCTTGCCCTTTTGCCACTATCTTGTGACTAGATGAAAGGAGGTCTGTTTAGATTGAGGTATATTGTCTAAGAATCACACTTCGAACTACAAATTTACCTATCGACAAACTACTTTATTAAATCAGTCCTGTCTCTTACGATCGCTGAACGTAAGTGAGTTGGGAGCTTCTGGTGTTCTCTGACGGAGCTGACCTAGCTTGACTTCGTAACCCGAACTACCCGAACGACCAAGTCTAATCGCGAAGTCAAACAAATAAACCCTAATACGCGAATTCTCGAGCATTTATATTCTAAAATTAAGATGATTTTGGAAACTTTATGTTAATTAACTAAATATATTTACAGGTATCTGATTGCATATGCTGAATACCGTTAAAGCGTTAAATGGCCTAAATTTGATAATTTACTTATTGGTTTTACATCTATTTGAATGATTATTGCTGAATAAATAAAATATGAATAAAATAACAAACATTATTATTGTGCAAGACGTTTGTATGTAATGAAAATGAGGAAATGTTTTTTCTTTATTTTACCTGGTCTGTACCAAATATCCTTTTTGATATGTTTCGATAAAAAAAAATGAAGGTGTTTTGAGTCATATTCTTAATTTATTTCAATTTTTTTTTAATTCGGTTTCGTCCAGATTTAAGGATGAAAATTTTGAAATTCAATAAGAAGATTTTGATATTCTCTGCCCGCAAAATGCCGGAGAACTCCTTCACTGCTTACTCTAAGGGGCCACTTTATTTATGTAAGAGAAAAACTATTCTAGATATTATTTCACGGGGCCCCTTTAGTTGTTATACCTATTTCAAATTTTCATTCCAATTTTCTAGTTTTGATTTCTATTCATAGGTTTTTAGTGAGAAGTATGATTAAAGCAATGCAATGTTATAACTTTTTTCCCTCGGGGGTCCCTCTTAAGCCGAGTGGGGCGCCCCCCCCCACTCCTAATCCGGCTTTGGTGCAGGCGCGGTCCTATGGGGGGGTGATCGGGGTGATCACCCCCCCCCCCCCCAAGCGGCAAAAATCCGTTACGAAGTACTCGCAAACGCTGGTTTTAATATAAAAAAAACAAAGAACTTTTCTTAGTAGGTGTACTTCCGAATTCTCAAATTTTTCCACTCCGTGGGGGGTTTGTTCAATTTATTAATCACTAAATAGCTCAAAATTTAAAAAAGTCGGTCCGCCAAACTTAAACAGCTGAAACTTGCAATTCCCTGTACCGCATTTTACCAATCAATAACTTTTGTTGAGGTACTTACAGCGTTGAATTCGAATTTGCTGACCATATTTATACGCTGCCGGCCATAAATTTGGGATCACCCCCTCAAAACAAGCTAATTTGTTTGGCCATATCTCAGTCATCTTATGACATATTGCATTTCTTTTGATCTCATTCTTAAGTCGATGGGCAAAACCTTCTTCATATGTTTTTGGCAAAATGTGTATGTTAACTTAATATGACTTAAACTTGGCTTAAAGTTGGGTAATTTCCTAAAAATCGCCCTTTATATTCAAACCCGATCAGCTCAGGGTTGAGTGGACCAAATTTAAAAAATTGAGTTGCATTTGAATCTATTTTCATTAATATCAAAACACATTTGCTCCAAATAGATAAAATAGCTGTACTTAAGTTATCAATCAAAAGTTTAGGCTCACTCCTCGGTATGGTGTATCGGCAAAAAGTTTGGGATCGTGCGGAACATGCAATTTAATTTCACGCGTATCTCTGTCATCAGACAACGTTTCGCTAATCTGATAAGTTATCTTTAATGCTGATGAGTTTTTTTTTTCGTTTTTGGATATTCAGTGAAAATGTTCAGACTAACTTCGTTAAAATTTTAGCCTTAGTTTGATCATTTTTGATAATGTTCACTAAATAGTCAGAATGTTCAATAAATACCGGCAAACTTTTTTCGACCATAACTTTGTTATCTTACAAGTTATTGCAGATCGGTTTGGCTCCATGTTTGATCAACATATTTCGATGCTTTTCAGAAGTAAAAAATACTTGAGACTTTAAGTGTTAAATTGCCATTGGGGCCGTTCAGATACCACGTGGACCAAAAAAAAATGAGATTTTTACCCCCTTCTCTTTCTCCGTGCACAAGTGTGGATATTTGGCAACTCCTACCTCCCATCCCCAGATGTCCACCTGAACAGATTCGATTTTTGTTGCCTATGATCTATTATTATGACATTATGACATCTAATATTTACTACATTTCCATTTCTTGATTTATTTTTCATTGCAAGCTCAAATTTTTACAGAATGCATCTCCAAAGCCCATATTGTTTTCTGAATTAAAGATACCGAAACTGACTAGACAATTTAAATTAAAAAGATACATTTAAATTTCTGTTTTTTTTTCTTAAATTATTTCTTATATTGAAACGTTTTTGAAAAAAAATTGCTTTGATTGTATTTGCCTCGGCTCAGCTAAAATGATCGATTTTAATTTATTGATATAAAACGTTTCTTCATAAGTTGGTAATTTTTCAGATTTTAGAATTTTAATTAACGATTGAAGAAGAAATACAAATATTAGATAAATATATGGAAAATGGCAAGTGAAATTTATTTTCATCAATTCTATCATAACTTTTAAAATATTACTCACAATGGTATTTTTCGCAGAAGATTTGGTGATTCAGACAATAGGGTCTGCATTGTGCTCCGAACGCGCGCGGTCATGTTTTTTCCTTCTCCCTACGAACGGGGAAAAAGGTTTTGGAATGGGAAATTTCTAAGCGGTTTTCCTGCTAAACAGATTAGGCAGGCAGTGGAACAGGCAGTGAGAAGGTTAAGATTAAAAGAACATCTGTGTAAGACCGATATTAATGCAACTAAATGTTGGAAAAGTGTGGTTTTTTATGGAGTAAAATGGCCTGGCATTTGAAGAAGAGTTGAGGTGTAACATGTGCATTGTGTAAACGGAAGGATGTTAAGAAGAAATCAGGTTTAGAGTTGGACCTGAAAGGCTTAAATGATAGAGGAATGTATGAAATGTTGTGATCCGATGGAAAAAGTGAAAAAAAATTAATGGCTCCATTGATGGTTCTTGTAAATGATGGCTTACTTTCTGTGCGGTGGGCTTGATGCGGAGGAAGTGAGGTGCAAGTGAGGAAGGCAAATCAATCAGCGAATGAACTAAAGGGAGGCCAAGCAAAGATTCGAGCAGATGCAAATTTCAAAATTCCACAGCCTACTACTATGTTCGTTTTCGGGATGGTCTTAGAAATGAATGAACCAGGGGCTTTCTGTTCGATCTGGTGGCGTTTTCAAAGAGTGTGCTCGCAAATTGGGAGAATTCGAGCAGTGTGACGTGCGCTGAAAAAAAAGTTCTAGTGAAATGGCGATTATTGAGAAATCGATCCACTTAGATGTGTGGGTGTAATGAACGCGGCTGAAGAAGTCATGCTGAATTCGTTTGACAAAATATCCTAAATATGACTTTGATGTGTTTTTTTGAATTAAGACATTCTCAGTGTTTTTGGTGGATTACTTATATTGAAACAATTAGCGTAAATTGTTAATTTTGGCATGGGTTTTTTCGTTTTTGCTTAGCGTGAAATTAAATAAAGGTAAGAGAAGCTGTTTTTGCTGCACAGCATTCTCCCTCAGACCAGACTTGAAAGTCGCCGAAGGGGGCGTAATATGTGAGGAAGAAAGTAGGTGTCCGCGATGTGAAGGTCAACCGCTTAAAAGTAGATCCCACGTTTAAATCCTTTGTTGTTTAATAAAACTTGCGGAAGGAACTTTTTTTTAATGAAAACAAAGGCAGAGTATGATTGATTAAAAATAAAAATCGTTGAGTGAAAAATGACTGGGGAAGGAAAAGGGTGGGTGATTATTTCGTTGGTAAAGTTCAATGAATTTGGTTTTACATACTGAATTATTACCACCTGGAACCATGGACTGTCATTTGAAAATCGATTAATCATAAAGACTGTAAAGACATGAAAAAATAGTCGGTAAACGAAATTGAGGGTAAAACAGCAGGTAAGATTTGAGTTGTTTTGAAAGATAAGACGACAGTTTTATTAAAAGGTAAGATGGTCATTATATAACACTTTTCTCGCTAAATGTAAAAATATAAGATCGATCAATCAATTGCCAATTGGGCAGGTATCTAAACGTATGCGTAATACCTGTCGTAAATTAATGACACTCAAAATATTATTGATTTTAAAACAGTTGCGTAAGTGATTGACTCGTCCATCCAAATAACTCATACACTTACACGCTAAGCATTCACTACATAACAGTTCACACGAAGCCATGGTGTCGGGTATGTGGTTAATTGCATTGCAGATTTGCCGAACTTATAATCTAAAGAATGTAATTAGCCGCATACGTTGGCGAAACTGCGGTGAATCCGTGCACCCATGGTGGATTACCTACATACATACATACATACTTCAAAAATTTTTTATTTTAGATCAGATGGAAATAAATATGGCTGTGATACTGGTTAAGGTCGGTTACAGCTAAAGGTAAGCTTAGTGTGTCTTAAGGTATGTTGGGTATAAAGGTGAGATTGTGCTGTTGTATAACTATTTCATTTATTGATCATATGATATAAGAACGTTCAATCAGTTGCCAGCTGGGCAGGTATCTACACGTATGCGGAATACCTGTCGAAGATTCATAGCACTGAAAATGTTATGAATTTTATACGGTTGCGAAACTGTTTGCTCGTTCTACAAATAAGACATACACGTACACGAAATTCATTCATTACATGACAGTTCACACGAAGCCATGGTGTCGGGTATGAGCTAATTTGCATTGAAGATTGGCCGAACTTATAATCTAAAGAATGCAATTTAGTGCATACGTTGGCGAAACTGCGGTGAATCCGTGCACCCATGGTGGATTATCTACATACATACATACATACAATATTTGGTGATTCAGACAATACTGATCAAAAGTTTTAAGTTTATTTACAATTTCCCATGTTCAGGATATTTATTTTAAGAATATTCGTTTCACCGAATACTTGAAAAGGGCTAACAGTCGATATTCGGCCGTTCGTACTATTCGGTACATCTCTAATGATATCTATTCAATTTTATAACAATACTGAAAATACTACTTCCGAAACTAGAGGTGATGGATAAAGTCTAACAAAAAAACGAGTTCAGAGATTTTCCAAAATCAGTTTTTCAAGCTTAGGCTCCAAAAACATGCCAATGTTTTAATTTTTCCCAGGTAAGATAAAACTATTCCTTCATCCCCGACTATTTTTTCGGAAACAAGGCAATCGCTCAAGTTGAACATTCGGAAGAATTTTGTTTCTAATTTTTAACCAACACAGCGGGATATCAGGATTCACACCGATTATATCGCCGATACTGTTTTAAACTCATCTACATAATAATATTTAAACTTTTGGGTAGAAATCCAGCTTAATAATTTAGGTTAAAAAATCCATTCTGAATCTGAAAGTTTGGTTATTTCAATTGCAATGGATTATTACTTTTAACTGAAATATTGAAATATTATTAACTTTCAAAAATTAACTTTTATTCTTAACTTTATTCAATATTCTTTTATTTTTTTCATATGTTATACAAAAAGTTATATTGAGAGCATGAAGAAAAAATACTACTTTTCACTTTTTTCGTAAATTATTCGTTGCAAATTAATGACTATTTCTTTTGATTCATTTACAAAAAAAAAATTGAAAATCTAGTATGAGAGCTATTAATTTAAGAAAAAAAACATATAAAAATGAAGCGTCAAAAGCTTTATACTTAAGAATATGATTTTGATGATCTTAATTAGAATCAAATTTATAGTTAAAAATTGAAGAATTAGAACAAGAATTAATAATAGATCGATACTTCCGAACAACGATTCAGCAAAATACTTAAGAAAAATAATTATCTAAATATTCAGTTTTAAATTCAGAGCAATTATTAATGAACACTTTTTTAAAATAATTGTTTTGAAATTGTTGCAAAATGAGAAAAATTAAAATTTTGGTGAGGGTCAATTTTAGTAATTTTTAAACTACCAATTGTAAAAATTAGGAAAATAATTTTTTATAAACACTTTTTCGCAATGAACATCTAAGATTCGCAGATTGTTTTATTATAGGATACCAAAATAAGTGTATTGAGAAAATTTGGTAAAAGTTTTCAATATTTTTCTCTAATTTTAAATTTTTCAAATTACAAACCTACAACTATATAACCTACAAAATACAAGTCTTATTTGCAACTGTAACTACCCCCCCCCCCCCCTCCCCTTTCTCCACTCTGTTTCTCAAAATAAACGTTTTTTTGCCAGATATTCACCATCCTTCTTATTGACTGTTTTTTGAAAATTTGGAAAAATCACCCCCCCCCCCCCCCAAGAGCCAACTCTAGGACCGCCCCTGCTTTGGTGTTGACACTTAAAATTGCACTCAACACTAGCAATGGTTTGGCGTATTTAAGAAGTTTGTTGGAAAAAAATGCTTTGAATTGTATGATTTTTTTCCTGGACAGGAGGAAATTTAATGCTTCTTCGTGATCGTTCAAAAGACAACATTTTGTGAAAACCATGTAAAAAACTTATGTAGCTACAAGGTGCAACAATTCGTTTGAACTCCGTGATTATTCTAGGATCCATGTAATAAAAACCGGATTGAATATATGATACAAAAGCTAGCACTTAACAATTCAAATATCAATGCCATCTTGAAATCTAAGATGGCGGTTTCTGTTTTTCTTCATAAAGCCATCTATGAAAAAAAGTGACATGAATATCCAACAACTTTTGATTAAAGGGCTCGATGAGTTCAAAAAAAATATCGTCTACCGGAGCCACGTAAGTCGCGCATAGATGATAGAGTATGATGGGGTAAAAGTACGACCTTAGTGTTATCCTATTTTTTGAAAATTTTGCAGTTGTTTTTCCAAAAAACCAAGAACAACATTGGATTCCTTCGAATATTATCTCCCTTCTAAAGAATAACGAAGATAATCGATCGACGCATTTGATAGCAGTAGTGAAAATGCCTAACTGCTATCGAAACGTACTGTTACCCCACCTGTGGGGCAATAGTTCGAATGATGTGGGGTAAAAGTACGACCATTCAGAATTCCACAATTCGGCATGAAGTCAAGAGGAAAATTATTTCACATCAATATTTGCTTACAGCAGTAACTTCTGTGTTTGATCCTGATACAAATCCTGTACATGGAATTTGGCTGTGCGAATTTGGAGTTCTTCACTAATTGTCCATATTCAACAAATTTACGAAATCCAGTTTTCATCGTATTTGAGCAATTTTTCGCGCGAGCTAGTTTTTGTAGAAACAAAAATATGCGCTTATGTGCCTAGTGAATTTTAGAAAGAAGTTAAAATTTTCGGTTCAGATTTACTTCAGTAGACTTTGTATGTCATTCGTACTTTAGGCCCGATTGCAGTTCGTACTTTTGCTTCTTCAAGGTTTCTTATGATTCACAGATTATTTTGCAAATCAGAGATATATTAATTAAATTCTTTCTTCTGCATTTGCTAGTGGTTGAAAACAACTTTCAAATAACAATTATATCTGGCAGTCCAAATCACTATAAATTCACGCCAGAGTTTTGAATTTTACTGTTCCCGGTTTGTGATAATCTCAAAACGTACTTTTACCCCACCTTACTCTACATAAGAAAGTAATAGGGTTTATTTTTTTTTCATTTTACGAACTTTTTGGGTAAAATGGGGCAAGTGGCAAAATAGCACATCTCTACGCCCCCTTTTTTGAGTACGGTTGACATAAGTTGGTTGAATTTTTAGTTTTTAATGAGAAAAAAGAGACTGGGAGAAATGGTCCGATTTAGGCCCTTTTTTACCACTGTGGCTGGTCGTAGACTTTGATAACGTGAGTTGCGGGAAAGTGATGTTAAATGTGAGACTAGGGACGTGTCAGTGAAATTTGAGATTATGAAATATTAAATGCGAAATGTGATGATTGATACTTGAGATGTTAGACTTGAGACGTGAAACGTTAAACGTGTTATGTGAGCTGTGAGATATGTAACGGTATATGAGATAGGAAGATGTGATAAGGTGATAAATATGTGAGGTGAGATGTATTATTGAAACTGAAAACGTTATGAAAAACTTGAGACGTCCGATGGTGAACAGAGACCGAAGGAATTCAGATGTGGAGGAAAGACGTAAGGTGTGAATCGTGAGACGTGAGAAAGTGATATGTAAGAAATGAGTTATGTGACGTGAATTTATAGGTGATTTGAATTATGATAGGTTATCATTTCTTCTCGTTGATCCTGTACATCCTTGTCACCACGAGAGACCCACTAAGGTATTGTCGTTCGTTGGATCAGCGTCGTGGACTCACTCAGTCGACTGTAGTGTCGTTACTGTGAGATATGCTCTCGCCTGACCTGAAAAAATGTATTTAGATATGTTCTTGTCCATTTGTGCCTCACTCAAATCCCTTTCACCTAATAAAGTTATATAGACGGTTCATCGCGAATACAATCCAAGGCCAAAATTGGCCAAAGACGCCATCGATTTTTGAACATCATAAATTTCAAGGATTTTTTTAGTTTTATTTATGATTACCTATTCTAGGTTGAATTGTATCTCTTTAAATTTGTTCAACTTCATGTTCATATTCTTACGCTTAATTTGAATGCTCGGTTTAATGAGTATTTCTGCTTTTAACTTATTGATTACTTGTAAAAACGTTCAAAAAAAGTGGTTGGAATGAAGCAAACTTTTTGTTTATTACTTCTATGAAAGCTGATATTTATTTTGAGAATTAAGGTTTGGGATAGCTTACAATCGATTAGCGTCAACATTTAAATTAATCCCAATGGTTAAAAACGGACAAATGGTCAAAATTGAAATTAATTCGCAAAATTTTGAAAAATTCTGGAAGCTTTCTGAAATTGGATTTGTTACAATCTACTGACATCATTGATGAGGCTGAGAGCGAATATTACCGAGGTTAAAACTTATTTCAAGATTTTCATTCCGCATCTGGCCATTTCCATTTTCTAATGTTAATCAGAAGCTTCCATTTATTAAGGCTATTTTACAATTAATAACTGTCGACCAGAATGACCTAAGCTGTTAAACGGTCGTTAAATAAAATAAACAAACAAACAATTAATAACTTGATTTAATAATTACATAAAATTTACATTAATTTTGTCATAATCAAATCCAAAAAAAAAGAAAGAATTTAACAACTTTGAAAGATTTATAATTTTTAAGCTATTACTAATTTTTTGTAACCTATTATCGTTCTCATTAAAGTCACATGTAGAAACAGATTTTCGTAGCTTGACTCAGTATAGTGGCTTAGTAAACAGCCAGATTAAGTAAATTAAGGTCGCAAGAATTTTTTCAGCGGGCTATTTTTATCTAAAAATCTGTTTAAATTCGGGCATTTGATTTCAAAATTGTCGACTAATAATCCGGGAAAATACAGTCAAAACTCAGAAATTACTCAACGAAAACCAAGAAAAAAAAATTATTTTCATTACAACTCATCAGTATATTTAAAATCGTATTTGAGGCTTCCAAAAAATCTTTCAAGATCATTTTTATAAAACTTTCTCCAAAAATATCATTTTCAACGCATAAATAGGAAAAACTACAACACAATTTGTTTTTTTTTGATTTGGCAAAAATCTGAATAAATCCGAGCAAAATCCGGCCTGTTTTCAATGAAATCCAACCGGGACGGACCGATCTTTTTCCAAATTTCGTATGAAATATCCGGGCAAACCCGGATAAAACCAGCCATTCTGACAATCTTAGTTTATATACCTAATAGTCTATTTCAAATACGATTCAAACACTTCTGAAAATTTAAATACTTTCGCAGCCTTAGTTTTCAAAATTTAATTCATTTTTTTGTGTTCTGATATGACTCTAGATGTATAGAAGATATACTTTCTTTCATAATAATAATAATAAAAAAAAAAACAACAAGGTAGATTCATTTGATGTAAAATTCAAATAATTTATTCGCTCCAATTACTATAATTAAAATTAAAATGCATCAAACTTTGTGTCACGTCAGAGCAGGATTCGATCCTCTACAACCTAGGGCTTACGAGTGCTAAGTTATCCGCTGTTATGTTATGTTCTGTTCATAACTAACTGTCTTACTTATGCTAAATAGAGAAAAGATGACATTCCTGTAAGGATAATGGAGGCTCTCACGAGAAAACCTTTTACTTGAACTTAACTACCCCTGTTTAACGTTATCAAAGGGGCGCAAAATTCCCGGTGGTCCCCCGAAACTTCCGGTAAAGGTGCTTCCACTCGAAACTGGTCGTGGCTGCTGTTGTTGGTGTGGGTGTTGTTGCGATGGTTGTTGGTGTGGTGGTTGTGGAGGTGCTGGATGATTCTGATGAACTGCTCCGGCGTTGAGCCCGGGACCGGAAGGTGGCAGAATGGAGCCATCGGGACTAACGTGGGTGCCTGGTTTCTTTTGGTTGCCGAGGAGTCCGGGAGCTCCACCGAAACTTCCGGTGAACTTGTTTCCGGGGAATTGTTGGACTGGAGGTGGTCGGGGAGGTTGCTGAGGTGGGTTATGTTGGACCGTTGGAGGTTGGAATGGTGCCGGAGGTCGGATGATGTTGGGGATTTGTTGCTGGGGTTGTTGAGGTGGTTGGAAGGGGATTGGCGGTTGAGGTTGAGGGATTTGAGGCTGAGGAGTTGTTGGTTTGTAAGCTGTGCCTAGGTTTTGTTGATTGCCCAGGAAGCCTGGGGCTCCTCCGAAACTTCCGGTGAATTTGTTTGGTGCTGGTTGGGTTGGTGGAGCTGGTCGAGGGGTTGTGATGAACTGGGTTGGTGGTGGAGGTGGAGGAGGAGGTGTCGGTCTAATTTGAGGAAGGATTGGTTGTTTTGGAGACGCTGTAGTGGTGTAGGCCGTTCCGAGGTTCTGTTGATTCCCGAGGAGTCCTGGAGCTCCACCGAATGAGCCGGTGAATTTTTGAACAGGTGCTTCCGTTGGACGAAGTTGAGGCTGTTGAGGTATCTGGGGTTGTTGAGGACCTTGAGGCTGCTTCGGCTGTTGGTGAATTTGAGGTGGCTGTTGCTGAACCTGAGGAGGTGCAAGCTGAGGCTGTTGAGGTAGTTGAGGAGGTCCGATAGGCTGAGCTGATCCTCGGTTGTTGAAATCTATCGCCGGTCGATCATTTGGAAGGCTGAACAAACTATCTAAGGAAGCTCCACCGAAAGGATCTTTAACGAAAATCGTTGATCGTTCAGTACCAACTTCAATGTTGAATGTGGGCCCAAGTTCCCCTGGAAATCGTGGCGGAACCAATCCATTAATCGGTTTCTGGGCAAACAAAATTTGTCCATCTTCAATCGTTGGAATTTTTGCATCTGGAACAAACTGGAATGATGAACCCGGAGCACTGGATCCTCCAGAAACCTGTCCGAAGAAGCTGTTAGCTTCATCAACAGTTGGAATTTTTGCGTTAGCTACAAACTGGAACTGAGTAGTTCTCGGAACAGGTGTCGTCGTTGTCGTAGTCTGTTGCTGAACCGGAGGTTGCTGAACAAAACTAGCCGGAGGGTTAGGCGGTAAAATCACCGGCTCCAAGATCCCCGAAGCATAGCTGGGAACCTTGAAATTCAAGTTTCCGATCTGATTACGATTTCCCGCTTGCTGCGGATTCCGATTCAAATCGAATCCACTTGCATCCAATCCTGTAGTTCCAAGTTCGGCATAAGGTGTAACGACATTCCCATAGCTGTCCCGAGCTAACGTTGAACCCGTAGTCGTAGGAATAATCGGAACCTTAACGTCCAACTCGTTGTTCAATCCCCCGGGAATTGCATTAAGCGATGCATCAGCCACGAATCCCAGATTGCGAGCTCCCCTAAACCCGGATGCCACCCGAGGATCGTTCGATTTGATCGACAGCTTGATAATCTTGCTATCCGACACCACCGGACTATCGCCGATCGATCGCGCAGAAATGGCTGTGAACAAAGAAGAGAGAAAAAAGAATATAATTTATTACAAAACTCACATCGCTAACTGATTCGTAATTGGAAGTTGGCCGCAGAACGTGATTTGTTTTCTAGCGGAATCAATCATATTATTATGTATAGGTAAAATAGTTACCTCCTGATCCAGCTGGGTGTTGTTGTTGGTTGGATGAAGGGAATCTCACAAAGTCTCCGCTACCGATCGGTTCTGATGTGTGGACAGCTGGAAGGGAAAGACAATGTTTGTATGAGGATATTTTCTTAATGATTTTTAATATTCAAAATTAAACTTGTTTCTTAAAAGAAATTGATGGAAAAGTTTTAGGGATCATGCTATTTTAAAGTGAGTTGAAACAAAATATCTCTGAAATGATGAATGAAAACCTTTTTTTTATAAGTCATAGGATTACTAATAAGTAACACTATTTAAGTTTAAATTTTCATTTTAAGAACTTCTGGAGAAGAATTAAATTCGATTCTAACAACAAATTCAGCAAAACTATTTACCCAAACTAATCCAAAAACATATTTGTATATCATATAGATGAATCAATTTGTTCTGCACGTTTCTGGAACCGGCAATTTTTGAAAAAAATCGAATGGAATGAAAATTTATAGTTTTTATGGTCTTTATTTTGGTTTTTTGTTTTGTTCGAATCAAATTTTACTTTTTCCTGTCTATAAAACTGTTTTATGAAAAATCATAAGGGTGTTTCATACATTGAGGGGTGAAAATCACTAGCTGAAATCATGAAATTAAATGTTTGGATGGAGGAAATTTTAATGTCAACAAACGTGTGATGCAAATCAATCAAATTTCAGCATATACACCCATAGAAGAAGTTGCAAAAATCGAAACTCTATTGGCATAAAGACTCGAGCTTCTAAGCAAAATGATGCAGGACCACTACATTCAAGCGAAACAAGAAAAACATTTTATGGGATTTTCATTCTATTGGTAATTCATTTAAAAAAAAATATTACGAGATTTGAACTCACTGCAACATCTCATCTCGGCTTGCCAACCCGATATCTTACCCAGTGCACCATCTAAGTCGGTTATTTAGCAAACGACAATTGTACTCGTATAATATTTTTTCGAGAATCACTGTACAATAACAGTGTAGCATTTTAAATTTTAAACAAGTCACTGATTTTACAAAGACTTTAGCGTCTTTTATCTATACAAATTGGCCATCACTAATACTGTGTAACATTTTCGAGGTTATTTTCTGAAAAAACAATTGAGCATAAGCTCAATTTATAGCATAATCACTTTTATAGAATTTGTTGATCGTGCGTCGTTCAGTATCATGTATTGCATTCCCCGGAAAAAAAATTTGGATAAGGTACAAAAAAATAGTCGAAAACAAACACACCAACAAGAATTTCATTAAGACGCTTTAAAGTAATGAAATAGCATAAAATGACACCTTTTTGAAGAAGTTTTTGAAATATAATAATTTTTTTTTTGAAGTACATTTTTCAAAAGCCAAAAAAACTTTATCTTTGGTTAATTCTGAATTGAAAGCATAACTTCCAAGGGTAAAAGATATAAACCTTTAAAAATAATTTTATATTCAAAAATAAAAAAATATGAGATTTCAGTATAAAACCTGACGAGGAAGCAAATAGCATCTTCACGATGAGATGGGAAACCCCTCTGGAGAGTTTATTAATTTTATTATGTACTTCAAAACAAATTTTTTTTGTTTCGATTTTAGTCGTTTTACCATCTTTGTGGCATTCGCGACTTTATCAACGTTGCAGTTGGCGGACAGTTATTGAAAAAATTATCCGGTATAACTGTGTTCGATGTTTACTCTTGGGCTCGAACTCGCAGATATCGGCTCAGAAGACAACTGACTTGCCAACTGAGCAATATCACAAGCCCTTACTTCAAAACTTTCGAAAAGATAAGTTGTTTCCAATTTAAGTGTTTCAACGTGTACTTGAAATCACCAAAAGTTGCTAACTGTAAACTTGACAGAATAAATGTTTTTGGATATTTTGTTTTTAACAAAAAATGGAACAAATAACAAAAATGTACGTTATCAATAGGCATGTTTAAGAAAATTCGAAAAATATTTATTGATCATACACTATGTTTTGTTCGTTTTTGGTTATCGATTTTTTACATAGAACCAACATACAAAAAATAAATTTAATTCAAGAAAACTGATAACGTTTTAATTTTAAAAAAAAATACAAAAATTTAGTAGGTAGAGTAAATGTGTTTAATTTTGGTTATATTGTCATGGATTTTTAAATTTCTTATGGCTACGGTTCAACAGTTTTAGTTTACTTGTTTCAAATTCATTTCTTGACTGTGTTAAAGAGTTTACTGAGTCGTTTTCAGCTTTTCTTTACGAATGAAAAATGCTTTCAAAAAAGCGTCGGGTTACCTTACTTTGGACTACTTTTTCCTTATTTTTACTGTGGTGAAAATCAGCTTTACAAGTCAACTATTTGAAAATTTAAAATTCCTATTGAAACATTTTATGACTTTGACAGAAAAATTCTAAATATGGGACAAATTTATAAAAAACTAGCTGATCCCGTACGAACTTCGTTTCGCTTTAAATCATTGGTACGTCAAAATGAGTTTAGAAAATGAATTCGAAACATTCTTTCGACAATTTTGGGGAAAAAATTAAACATTGTTTAAAGTCGCTACTATTACTATTACTTGAAATTCAAATTAAACGGTTGATTGGCTTTTTATTAAAATTTTATGTGAGAGTGTTTTCTTCTCGATCGATTGCAAAATCTAGACATTATGGCAGAAACATGTATCTACTATTTTTTTATGTGCACGACTTTTTTGCTTGACCTTCACACTTAAATTGGTATCAATTAACTGCCTCTAACAAAATTATTGCACAAAACACTGAACTTTCAATGAAACCCTCTTTTTCTGTCCTATGGCCCGAAATTCGATAATTGAAACCAATTTTATGTTCCTCAAAACTGTGAACAGTGAATATAGACGCCCCTTTCGCCGACCCTTGACACGGAACATGCTACCTGGAGTCAATTGCTCATAGTTTATAACCCTCATCTGAACATTTTCATCTCAATCCGATGCATGATCACGACAATATCGCGAAAACAGTGAGCAACTAACATGGACGGCCTTTTTTTACCACGATTCAAAACTTGACACCTGAAATCAATTATCTTTTCTGTTAAACTACCATGTGTAAATTTTCATTACAATTCTATGCTCAATCAAGAGAACATCGTAAAAACAGTGAACAGATAATAACCCCTTTTGCCGACCCCTGAGGCAAGATTTGAAACCTGAAATCAAAAGAGCGTCCCTCCAAACTTCTATGCGGAAATTTTCATCTCAATCCAATGTAGAATAACGTCAAAATCGCAAAAACATTAAAGTTAGATATGGACGACTCCTTCAGCCGACTTCTGATCCGCAATTCGAAACTTGAAATCGATTAATCAGTGAATATGGACGACCCCTTTGGCCGACCCCTGACCCTAAATTTGATAACTGTAACCGATTGTTCGTCTCTCAAAACACTCATGTGCAAATTTTCATCTCAATCCGGTGTATAATAACGCCAATATCGCAAAAACATTAATCAGTGGATATGGACGACCCCTTTGACCGACCCCTAACCATAAATTTGATAACTGTAATCGATTGCTCGTCCCTCAAAACACTCATGTGCAAATTTTCATCACAATCCGATGTATAATAACGCCAATATCGCAAAACATTATTCAGTGAATATGGACGACCCCTTTGGCCGATCCCTGACCGTAAATTTGATAACTTTAATCGACTGCTCGTCTCTCAAAACTCTTATGTGCAAATTTTCATCACAATCCGATGTAAAATAAAGCCAATATCCCAAAAACATTAACCAGTGGATATGGACGACCCCTCTGGCCGACTCCTGACCCGAAATTTGATAACTGGAACCGATTGCTCATCTCTCAAAACACTCATATGCAAAATTTCATAACAATCCGATGTAAAATAAATCCAATATTCCAAAAACATATACCAGTGGATATGGACGACCCCTTTGGCCGATCCCTGACCCTAAATTTGGTAATTTTAATCGACTGCTCGTCTCTCAAAACACTCACGTGGAAATTTTCATCACAATCCGATGTAAAATAAAGCCAATATCACAAAAACATTAATCGATGGATATAGACGACCCCTTTGGCCGACCCCTGACCCTAAATTTGATAACTGTAATCGATTTTTCGTCTCTCAAAACACTCATGTGCAAATTTTCATCACAATCCGACGGAAAATAACGTCAATAACGCGAAACCAATATTTGTCTTGTATGGACGACCCCCTTCGGAAGGGGTCATCCAAAAATCTATAACATTTTTCATCATTCCTGGTCCTAATGAGCATCCATGCCAAATTTCAAATCTCTAGCTTTTAAGACGGCTGAGTCTATAGAGGACAAACAAACAAACAAACAAACATACAGATAATTGCTTTTTATATATATATAGATAGATGTTTTTCGTTTTGGTTAAAGCATTATCCAGGAATTTTTTTTTTTTTTAAATATATCTTTATTAGTACCAATTCATCATTACATTTATATTACATTAATACATTAAATTAGGTGTTCAGTTCAATAATGAACTTTCAGAGCCCTATAGTTTAATAATCACTAAAATTTATTTATTCGACTTAAATTTGCTGAGCACAATCAAGCATTTTTATAAAGGAGAACATCCTGTAGTGAAAAAAAAATATTTTAAACTAAAAACTAAAGCTATCCTAAAATTAAACTAATTGTAGAGAGAGCTAATCTCTGCGATGGAAGACTGCATCGATTTGCCTCTGAAGTTGGAGATGATTTTGTTGGCCATCTCTTCGATAGATTCAATGCCTGCAATCCGATGAAGATCTTCGGTGCTGTGCCAAGGTGGAAGCCGCAAAATCATTTTCAGAACCTTGTTCTGAATCCTCTGGATGGCCTTCTTCCTCGTCGCGCAGCAGCTAGACCAAATCGGAACTGCATACATTATCGCTGGTCGGAAGACTTGCTTGTAAATGAGCATCTTATTCTTCAGGCACAGTCGGGATTTCCTGTTGATGAGAGAATAAAGAGATTTAGTGTATTTATTACATTTTGATTGAATATCTTCAATGTGATTTTTAAAAGTAAGATTACGATCAAGTGTAAGTCCCAAGTACTTCACGTTATCAGACCATTCTAATGAAACCCCATTAAAAGTTATGGAATGATTTTCATTAGGTTTTAAAAAATTTGCTCTTGGCTTATGGGGAAATAAAATAAGTTGAGTTTTGGAAGCGTTAGGAGAAATTTTCCACATTTTCAAGTAATTCAAAAAGGAATTTAAATTTTGTTGCAATCTACTGCGTACCACCCGTAAATTTCGACCTTTGGCTGAAAGCAAAGTATCGTCAGCAAATAATCTTCTACCTTTTCCTTCTGGGACATCAGGAAGATCAGAAGTAAAAATATTGTATAAAATAGGCCCAAGTATACTACCCTGAGGGACACCAGCTCTAATGGGTATCCTTTCAGAGCATGAATTTTGATAGCTTACTTGCAAAGTTCGGCTAGTCAAATAATTTTGAATAATTTTGGTGAGATATACAGGAAAATCAAATCTAGCTAATTTAGCTACTAAACCTTTGTGCCAAACACTGTCAAATGCTTTTTCAATATCAAGAAGAGCAACACCAGTTGAATAACCCTCAGATTTGCTAGCGTTAATCATATTAGTTACACTCAAAAGTTGATGTGTAGTAGAATGTCCATGACGAAAACCAAATTGTTCATCAGGGAAAATAGAATTCTGATTAATGTGAATCATCATTCTATTCAAAATAACTCTCTCAAATAGTTTACTTAAAGAAGGAAGCAAACTAATTGGTCGATAACTTGAAGGCTCTGAAGCACTTTTTCCAGGTTTCAAAATTGGAGTTACTTTGGCATTTTTTCCATTTATTGGGAAAATAAGCCAAGTGAAAACATTTATTGAAGATTTTAACTAAAAAATTTAAAGTGCTTTCAGGCAACTTTTTAATAAGAATATAGAAAATCCCATCTTCCCCCGGGGCTTTCATATTTTTAAATTTTTTGAAAATCAATTTAAGTTCATCAATATTTGTCCCACAAGAACTTTCAAACACAATTTGCTTAGAAAGAATATCATCAAATTCTAGGGAAATTTGAGCATCAATTGGACTTACAACGTTTAAATTAAAATCATGAGCAGACTCAAATTGTTGGGCTAATTTTTGAGCTTTTTCTGAATTAGTTAAAAGAAGTTTATCCCCATCTTTCAAAGTAGGAATTGGCTTCTGGGGCTTTTTTAGAATTTTAGTTAATTTCCAAAATGGCTTTGAGTAGGGTTTTATGTCCTCTACTGCTTTAGCAAAATTTTCATTACGAATGAAATTTAAACGACGTTTGATCTCTTTTTGAAGGTCGCAATAAATTAATTTCAAATAAGGATCCCTAGTTCGTTGAAATTGGCGTCGACGAATGTTTTTCAGTCGTATCAAAAACTGAAGATCATCATCAATTAAAGGTTGATTAAATTTATGTTTAACTTTAGGTATTGAAGCGGCTCTAGCATTGACTATTGAAGTTGTCAAATTTTCTACAGCCAAATCAATATCTTCTATTGAATTCAATGGAACGTTTACATCTAAATTACGTTCAATAAAATTCATATATCGCTCCCAGTTAGCCTTTTGAAAATTAAAAGTTGATTTTAAAGGGTTTTCAATGGGACTTTGCGATAAAGAAAATGTTACTGGAAGGTGGTCTGAATCGAGGTCCGCATGAGTAACTAATTGACTACAATGTTCGCCTAAATCCGTTAGAACCAAATCAATTGTGGAGGGATTTCTAATTGAAGAAAAACAAGTATGCCCATTAGGATATTCAACAGTATAATAACCTGCAGAGCAGTCATTAAACAAAATATTCCCATTTGAATTTGATGAAATATTATTCCAAGATCGGTGTTTTGCATTAAAGTCACCAATAATAAAAAATTTAGATTTATTTGTGGTGAGTTTTTGTAAATCTCCCTTCAAAAAATTTTTCTGTTCACCGCTACATTGAAAAGGCAAATATGCGGCAACAATTATAATTTTCCCCATAGAAGTTTCTAATTCAATTCCAATTGTTTCTAAGACTTTTGTATTGAAAGAAGGAAGAAGTCTAAATTTGAGACGACTATTGATGACAATAGCTACACCCCCACCTTGTCGATCAAGTCGATCATTACGCAAAATTTTAAAGAATGCATTGCTTTTCAAGTTATTGTCTGGCTTTAAAAAAGTTTCAGTGATGGCAGCAATATGTATATTTTGAGTTTTCAAAAATAAAAAGAACTCGTCTTGGTTTGCCAGCAAAGATCTAGCGTTCCAATTCATAATATTTAAACATCTATTTGGATCCATGAGGGAATCGTAAAGTCATAATAATTTTGTTAGCATAATTAAAAGAAGTTTGGAAAGCTTCAAACATTGAATTTGCTTTCAACATAAGTTGCATCATTTCCATTAAATTTTGATGCAAAAATTTTAATTTTTCCTCAGTAATCTCACCCAAATCAACAAAATTGTTAGAATCAGAAGAGGAAGGAGAAGAAAAAGTATTTGAATTCCGGGGATTTTCCCAAGCCTTCGCATGAACATTGAGACTTGGTTTTTTCCCATTTTTATTAGTTAAACCTGAAGAGGGCAACCCATTTTCAACCACCTCTGAGAACGATAAACAACGAGTCTGTGGCGCAGAATCAGCCCAGGTAACATTAAAATCACTTCGGGTATTACCCAGCCGTGATTCCAATGTAGACCGAGGCTGACTGCGAACAGGCAGGTTGTTTGCCGGTCTGACGTGTGTAGACGAAAAAGAGGAAGGAGGAGAAGAAACTTTTCTGGAAACTTTGGGGTTTTTCCTAGAAGCAACAATTTTTGCCCTAACGGGACAATCTAGAGAATTCGAGGAATGATTACCTGCGCAATTCGCACACTTAAAAAATTCTGTTTTTGGCTTATCACCACCAAAAAGGCATTTAGATTTTTCATGATCGAATGAGCCGCAAAACATGCATCTGGCATTCATTCTACAATTTTTAGTGCCATGACAAAAAGCTTGACAAAGACGACATTGCGTAATATTTTGTAAAAAATTGGTATGGGATTTACGAAAAGGTTCAAATTTTACTCGACAATGAAACATAAGACGAGCCTTTTCCAAAATTTTCAAATTATTAACCTGATCCTTTTTAAAATGGATCAAATAAAGTTCAGGAGCAAAACCAACACTACTGGTATTATTCGTGTTGGTTCTTTTCCTCATTTGAATTACTTGAATTGGAGAAAAACCTAACAAAGAATTTAATTCATTTGTGATCTCATCCGGTGTCTGATCGCCGGTGAGACCACGAAGTACAACTTTAAAAGGACGATCACCTCTAGTGTCGTACGTAAAAAATTGGTGTTTTTTATTATTCAAATAATTTAAAATTTTTTGAAAATCATTAAAAGATTCCGCCAATATACGAGCAGTTCCCCTTCGACCGATCTGAAAAGAAATCTTCACATCCTTGACGGAAGTGACGATTTCTTTTCGAAAGGCATTGAAGTCAGGAATCGTGACCGTTATTGGTGGAATCTTTTCGTTTTTAAGAGTATAAGAAGAAGAAGAAGGTTTCTTAGTACTCTTATCAGAATTAAATATGAATATTTCCTCATCACCGATGTTATGAAGGACATCGAATGAATTGGAAATTTCAACTTTTTTGGCAGATGGCCCTGGATTAGGTTCAGCAATCCGTTTTCTTCCGGCCCTTGAGCCGGCCGAAGACTTCCCCATGCTGGAAAGAAAAGAGAAAATATGAATAAAGGAAAATGAAAATAATTTTAGCACTGAAAAGTGCTGATTGAAATACAGGTAAGGAAAAAATAAATAATGTAAAATGTTCCTGCAGGTACACAGCAACGATACGATGCTCCGGCGTACGTGTTGACGGCTCAACGGTACAGATGGAAGTGACGAATTTTTCTTTTAAAATTATTAAAATGTTCCTCTTACCAAAACAAGGTACTAATCACAGATTTAACCTTGATATTCCATTTTGAAAGGGAGTTTTATTTTACTTAAATGATGAGAATTATGATTAGTTTGGAAAAAGACCACTCGAATACTGTAACCAGTAACTTTGAATTTATAAGGCGACCTTAAAAACCCGAATATTGATTAGCCATGTACAAGTTTTTTTTTATTCATTGTTCAGATCCATAAATCGATGTTTTAAAAAATTCAAATCCAAGTCTAACTTCACTCCCAAATCTTTCACTGAGTTCTACCGAGCAATAATGCAATCGTTTTCTTAGCGATATTCATGGGTGATATTGCTTATTTTTCGAGAAAATTTTATCACGTTGCATTTGGAGGAATTGAAAAACATTTTTAAATCGTCGACATAAACCAGTACGAACACATTAGACAGCACTTAAGTAAATTCGTTCATAACAGTGATGAAGAGAAGGGGTCCCAAGTGACTCCCTTGTGGAACACCGCTGTTGACCGAGAAGGTACATACTGGATTTCACAACCGCGGCGCTGCCGTAAACCCAAGGTGGATACAATACATACATACATTAAAATGTAATTGTATACAATGCTCTCAAAAAGTTTGGGCATTGTAGAAAAAATTTACCTATCTACCCCAAAAATCACTGAAATTCTTTCTATCTATCTTTCCAAGATTCTAAATCATTAGTGGTTATTAATCCCTATTATATAGTGATTTCTTATAATAATCGAGAAGCATGAATATGGACCCGCAAAATAAAATTAACTACTGAAAGGTGTTGATTCCAAAGTACGTTCTAGATTTTGCCCCATGGGGTTTAATTTTGAAAAAAACCACTCAGAACTCGGCAGAACTTGGAATTCAGGGAACCACGAGAGAAAATTCGTTTGGTTACTTTACTTTGGTTAGTTTACATGAACTGAAGCATCGCTAACCCAGGTTTTCTTTTTCGTTTTTATTTCCGTAGTCATAGTGGCCATAATCATTATCTTACTGCCCCCAATTTTAACTTGTTTAACCCTCTACTGCATGAACTATAAATCCGTCGAAACAAAAGTCAATGGAAATATCTTTATTAAATCTTAAAAACGAACACATACACTTACAGGGTGACAAAAAGTCCGGTCACACTTTTTTGGGGTCGCCTGTAGCCTACACGTTGCGTCTCTCTGGTGCCATCTATATGTCAAATGAAAGGGTTAACTTTGCTACCCAAAGTGGCAGAGTTTCGTTTCTGTGCAGATTGTTTACATTGAGTTATGAGCCATGGCAGAGTTAAGAACAGCTGTTATCGCTGCTCGGTTGGCGCGCAGTTGACGAGATTAAATTTTTTGGACGAGAAGCTGTTCATTTTGGAGCAAACAGTCAATCGTCAAAATGATCGAGTTTGAAGTGTGAGCCTCCAGCAAGCTCCTGCGGCCAAGCTGAACGTTTCCGGTTCCAAAATAAGACGTCAGTCTTGCTTCCAGCAAGATGGCGCCCAATCCCACACCGCAAAGATTGTTCAGGCGTGGTGTGAGGAAAACTTGACCGATTTCATTTCTAAGATTGTAAGACCTCCGTCGTCTCCGGATCTGAATCCACTGGATTATTTCGTGTGGGGATACTTGACTATAAAATAACAAATTTGGAACAATTCAAGCTAGTTATCACGAAAATCTGAGACGAGATGCCAAATGAGCACGTGCTCGCCGCTGGTGCGACTTTCCGAGACGTCTAAAGCTGGTTCGATCAGAGAATGGTTGTAATTCCGAGATAGCGTCTGTGAAGTATCATTATGAGTTACTGAATATACACTATGAAAGCCAGATTCAGATTTTCTTCTTATTCTTTGAAATATTGAGATTTTCCTGTGTGACCGGACTTTTTTGTCACCATGTAGGGGAAAGGTTTCCTAAATGGGCCTATCGGGTTAAATGACCCTACGGCTGTTTGATGAAATGGCTGACTAGACAGCTTATCTGACCAATGCATTTTGAGTGTGATACGCTTAGAACATAAGGCAAGAAAGAATTTTATGAATTTACATACTCAAAAAAATTTAAAAAATCATACAAGTTTTTGATACATTCTGATATAATATTTCGACTTTTAAAAATTATATGTAAAGAAGTTTAAATCGAAAACTTGGATGGTTTTTGTTTCTTACTCAAATGAACTTAAGAAATTCAACATATTTCAGCTTTAGTGGACGTTTAATAATGATTTTATATCGGAATAATAGAGTGTTTTTGTATGCCCCCATCGTGTTTGTAAAATGCCTCCATCCTAAAATAACAGGTTAAATAGAATAAATAAATGATTTTTACCACTGAACCTTCAAATCTAAGCTCTGAATAACATCTTAAGAGAGAATTGGAGATCTAAAAACAGATTTGATAAAGTTTTTCTCATGGATGAACTGCCTCCATAGTATGGCAACCCTAACTTTTGTTTTATTCCAAAAAATTATAATATACATAGATTTTTATAAAACTTCACCTTTGTCGTACGGAAATCATTACTTTCTAGCAGTTTCAGTGAAATTATACGGAAATATTGCCCAAAAAACTGAAATTTTGTTCAAAATATAAATAGGCGCATTTAGCCCGCACGATTTGAGGTTCGGCATTTTAGACAACACTTACAATAAAATCGTTTTCTTGGAAACAGAAGAAAATTTTAACATAAAAATTACTCCATTGTATAGAAAACAGATGCCTGCACACGTGTATATAGTTTTTGTACACATATCCGATGTGATATTTGATTAAATCAGTGTTCTGCTTAATAGGCGCATATAGCCCGCTCCTCCCCTACAGGATCTCAAAGAAACTTGATTGTTTCCTCGAAAAGATTTCTTTTATTTCTTAACTCTAAGCGTACATCTTTCGAAGATTTGATGGATAGCATCTCACAAATGCTTAAACCACCAACCCATAGAAAGTGTACTAAGTATGTATACCGTGATCGGGATTCGATCTTATGCCCGCTGGCTTAGAAGACTGGAAGGCAATCCTCTACGCCAAAGGATGCGGCATTATTGACCCAATCGAGGCGAAAGATTTATTCGACAATTGAAGAGAGATCAGAAAAGGCATTATTGACCCCTAACAAAGCAATTTATGCAAACAAAAAACCAAATTGTTTTTTCAGTAGTTTTATTTGCTTTAACAATGAGAGAGAATGAGATTTTTATTTAAGTTTTTGATTTAAGTTCTTAAGTTTTATAATTGCTGATTGAATTTTTGGATGCATTAAAATTTTTTGAATCTTCTACAGTACTGACTTATGCTGATTTTTTTTAAACTTCTCGGAAATATGGGTTTGTCTGCAACAGAGGGTTAAGACTTCAGATTAAGAACATGACAATAATAAACAAAACTATCATACTACTCTCACTTGCCTACCAAATAAACGCCAAAAAAAAAATACACACAGAAACATTATTTCCATTCAGGATCGCTTTATCGCTCAATCTGCGGATAACTTGAGTAGGAAAAAAACCGGGCACATGACCGAAATCGTATAAAGTCCCATCATCAATCGAGAGCGATGGCAAGTGGCCAATTTGACACCAAACGATCCAAATCCTGATGCCCGCGGTGATAAGATATCGCTGCCCGAATGAGGGTGGATTTTATTGAATAGCAGCAGCACATTGCTTTTTTTTCTTCATCATCGGGCAAATTTCATACCCGGATTAGGCCAAAAGCGTCAGTCTTATTGTGCCAGAGTGGAAAACACTTGACAGATAGTATTTCTTGGCCGTTATCGGTTATCTGTTTCATTGAAGGGTTGAAATTGTTCAAGCGAAGGTTTTCCAAAACCGAGCACGCGAGTCGTCTCGAGATAGATAACTGTCGTTTTTAACTCACTCTCAATAAAGATGAAAACACTTGTTTATGCTATTGTAAACTAGCTATTGATTGATCGTTTCAATTGACGTAGGGAGATAACGAGCCTAAAAATTTTGATACCGTTTTTTAACCCTGTTCAAATCAAACCTTATAAATACAATACAAGTGATTCATTACAACGCAAGCTTTTTGATGAAGTGGCTTGAAAATTTCCAATATCAAAGACATTGCAGTTTGATGACCTCAAACCTTTTTTCCTAGCACAAAACTTCTAATGATTCATAGATCACCAAAGTTCGCACCCCTCTTGATTGTTTTATAGCATTGAATAGATTTCGCACTGCCTGAATAGTTCCTTAATTAAGAAACCATCGACTGAGGCGTCCTATCAGGATATGCAGATGTGCAATTTAAACTTGACGTGCTTCGGGTGTCACCCTCAACTTCTTCGATGGCGTTGATTGTACGTTTTCTCTCAAGTGTCCACCACAACACAGTCCGGTCATGATCAGAGCTCTTCTCAGTCAAGGTGCCAGTCCAAGTTCAAGTTTACGGTACAGAATGAGATATGGCTCGGGGTGCGTTGAGAATCTACTAAGATATTTTATTACCGGTTCTGTCTGCCGGTTAATCACTACTGTTGACCGACTGTGATGATGTGTTTGGGAAGCAAATAGAGACATGCGCCCAATAGGAAGTTTTATAACATGAAAGATTAATTAGCTGGTCGTTGTCTCTTAGCAGTTAGCAGTGACAATTGGCCATAGAAGTAAAGTGACATTTTTGGAATTCTATGTCTTCAAAAATTACTCAAAGATATAAAATTTAAAAAAAAAACACTTCAAGAGCATTTCTTTCTTTTTAATCTCGCTGAATTAAGGCAAACGATCAATTGCATAAACAGCCGTCGTATGCCAAGATATCAGAAAATAACAGGCCCACGCGATCTAATCAGAATCCTTTTATCTCAGCAAGCTATCTATTTTTAAAATCTCATATCTCATTTTCCTATAGTGGATCAAAATGTTAAAGAAAATTCGAAAGTTTAAGAGTGGTTTTGTAAAACTCAAAAATAAAAATTAGTATCCTTCAAAATGTACGAAAAGAATTTGAAATTGAAAACATTCTATAGACAAAAATACCGAAGTCATTGAAATTATGCAATGACTTCGGTATTTCACACGGTAATCACAAAATAAAAGGCATGTTTTGTAACAAAATTTGTGTTAAAAATGCAGATTTTTGTGAACTGTCTTACATTGTTACAATAACATTGTTATACTTTTTTAAATCTTAATTTCATTTGAAATTTAACTCTAAAAATTGATTTTCGTTGCGCATGCTTGAGGGGGTTGAACTATTCTCCCTCCCACCCCCAGAAGAAATGAATTTACTATAGTAACCGAAAATTTCTTGATCCCAAAAGGTGTCCATCAGCCTGCATCAGCCGAAAATGGAGAAGGAGCCTTCTTGATGTCCGCAACAAACGAAGCGCAGGCATTGCATCTGACCATCACTTCGTCCTTGGCGAGATACGACTGAGAGTTGCGCGTGTCCAACGGCGCGAGGAGAAAGTCGGGTGTCGATACGACGTCCGCCGGTTGGAGAATCCAGAGATGAAAAGGGCATACGTTGAACAGCTAGAATCCCGAGCCTCGGAGCTGCCGACAGACGGAACAGTCGAAGAACAGTGGTGTGGAATCAAGAATGCCTTTATCACGACGAGCCATGGTACTCTCGGTAAAGTTTGTGGAAGAAGAAGTGAATGGATGTCGGATGAAACTTGGAGGATGGTCGATGATCGGAGAAAGGCGAAAGTCGGAATTGAGCAGGCATGTACCGGGCCAGCGAAAGGAGCCGCCCGCTTACGATATGCGAAGCTGGAAAAGGCAGTTAAACGAGCTTGTAGACGAGACCAGTGATGTCAAACTTCCAGATTTTTTCTGGATCTTCCAGACTTTTTGTACTTTTGCCAGACATTTTTTTAGGTTTCCAGACTTCCAGACTTTGGTAATTTCTTCCAGACTTTTGAGTTTCGACACGAATTTTCAGTAAAACAGTAAAAATTCAAAATTTTCTGAAAACAGTAAAAATTTAAAATTTTCGTTGCAAAATGGCAGGAAATGATTCGAGACAGTAATTAAAGAGAGAGGATTGCCACGAAGTTGGTAGTAAAACAGGAAGTAAAGCAAAAAACTTAGTACCACAATAGTCTCAGGCATTGATAGTGTACAGAATGTATGCTTATGATGAAGTAATAAGTGGTATTCCTAGACTGCAATATTGCGAACTGGCGATCAAAAAAAAAGGTCATCACCTATCAAGTTCGCCATTCAGACTTTAACACACTTTTCCAGACAAAGCTGCCAGACATCTCTGAAAAACAGTTGACATCACTGGACGAGACAAGAGAGCCTGGACAAACTCCCTAGCCGAAGAGGGAGAAAGAACCGCCGCCAATGGAGATATCCGATTAGTTAATGACATTTCTCGCCGCCTCAGTGGTGCAAGGAATAATGCAAGAATGCCGCAGAAAGACCGAGCAGGTCAGTTATTGACCGATCGAATCTGGGATACTGCAACATTCCCGGTCGACTGGATGCAGGGTATCCTCGTAAAGGTCCCGAAGAAAGGAGACCTGACAGAGTGCGTTAGCTGGCGAGGCATAACGTTGATCTGTACAACCCCCAAAGAACTCTGCAAAGTGATCCTGAACAGGATCCAGGAGAAAATCGACGCTACACTCCGACGACAACAAGCTGGATTCCGATCCGGACGATCATAATCATGTGTGGACCACATCACAACGCTACGAATCATACTGGAACAAATCAACGAATTGCAGGACTCTCTTCTGCTGGTGTTCGTTGATTTCGAAAAAGCATTCGACCGACTTAACCATGAAAACATCTGGGCGGCTTAAAGGCAACGAGGGGTCCCAGAGAAACTAGTCCATCTCATCGAAGCACAATACGAGGCATTTTCGTGCAAGGTCTTGCACGACGGTGTCTTGTCCGAACCAATCCCGGTAACTGCTGGAGTGAGACAAGGATGTATCTTATCACCGCTACTTTTTCTAATCGTAATGGATGAGATTCTGATTGGATCGATTGACTGTGCACCGAACCGAGAATTGCCGTGGAATCCTTCAACAATGGAGCACCTGAACGACCTTGACCTGGCTGACGATATTGTTTTGCTCGCCCAAACACAACCAGATATGCAGAGCAAACTCGACGACCTCACCGAAAGTTCCAAGGCAGCAGGTCTCAAAGTCAATGTCGGAAAGACCAAGTCGATGGAGATCAACACAGGAAAACCCTCCAGTTTCATGGTAGCTGGGCAACAAGTTGAGAAAGTGGAGTGCTTCCAGTATCTTGGTAGCCAGATAACGCCTGATGGTGGTAACAGGAAAGACATCGAAACCCGGATCAGAAAGGCCCGATTTCCGTTTGCGAGTCTCCGAAACATATGGCGGTCACGCCAGATCTCTCTTCGAACGAAAATCCGAATCTTCAACTCAAACGTCAAATCCGCATTGCTGTACGGGTGCGAAACTTGGTGCACATATGCGGTAACGACGCGAAAACTGCAAGTATTTGTAAACCGCTGCCTGCGGAATATCATCCGCGCTTTTGGTGGCCTGGCAACTGGATCTCAAATCAGGAACTACATCGCCGGTGTCATCAAAGGGCGCTAGAAATCGAGATTCGGGAACGTAAGTGGAGATGGATTGGACACACGCTGCGGAAAGATGAAAACGAGATTTGCAGAATCGGATCGGATCGGATCGGACCGCACTTTCTGCCTAAGTATGTACTCATATGCATTCTTAGATTATTAAGTTCGACAAATCTCCAATGCAGCGCGCCATCATACCCGGACCCATGGCTTCGAATGAACTGTTATGGAGTGAATGTATTGTGTTGATGTAGGTTTATTTTGGAAGAACGATTCAATTAGGTGGGCTAGTTTACTTACAGGTATTCCGGCATCCGTGTATATACCTGGACAGCTGGCAACTGATTGGATATTTTTATTTTATAGTCAGTTATATGAGGAAACACATCTTACCTTTCGGCCACTAATGGGATTCGAACCCAAAAGTTTTCTTGCCGATACTGGGGATCGAACCCAGTACGCCTGGCATACTAAAACCATACTCGCACCAGCCTATCCACTAGACCACATCGGCGCTAAGTGTGTCTTGTAAAAACAAATCGGCATAAAATGTTGATATGTTGGAAATCAGCACTGCAGAGCCATCTACTATACTTTGAATGGTGAAAATATATTTTGATTGATTTTTAGGACGAATTGGTTACCTAAAATTGTCATATGGAAAACACTTAAATTTACTCTGTTCGAGAAGAAAATCATTCTTTGCATCAATGCAGGCTGAATTGGGATTCTATTCGCTCATAAAAACAAGCATGTTAAAATTGATACCAACAGTGAGAATACGAACAACGGTTGCTTCGATAATTTTGTATGTTATTTGACGTTGACGTTGTTGAATACTCAAACCATTGACCCCCATCGTGAGTGTACCAGGTACTTCAGCCGCCTGTTATGATGTCTCCTCTCAGGAGGGAGCAGCACTGAGCGTATAGAAAGGATTTTCGATAAGTTACATGGATGTGCTCAAGCCAAAGGGAAAGGTTGTCAAAAACATCATAGACATCTAATGAGCCGTGTTACAGGACAAATTTGAGAATTCCTTCGAAACCGTGACAAATAATTTTATCCGTATTTTTTTCTTGAAAGTAGGAAGAAAACGATACATTTACTTAAAAATGATCTTGAATTGAATAATAATTAACTGAAATACTGAAACTTCATGAATCAAAAATCAAATAGGTACAATTGAAATATACACTAACTGACGTTCTATATTAGTGTTTTTCAGTTAATCAGTTATATGGAAATTGGTGCAGGTTTTAAAATGAAAATATAAATAAATAACTGAAAATTCTATAAAGTTTCCATGGTGGCATTATACAATGATTTTTTTTCGTTCCCACATCGTAGTGTGATTTCTCCACGCATGTTTTTCGGTTCCAAACGTTGCCGGTTTTCGGCTTGCTATGACTTTTTTCCCTAGTCGTTGGCAACGACTCGTTGCCTAACTAAATTCATGGAAAATTAAAAATTGGATATGGAATGGCTGACGATTGACTTCATAATTTTCTTGTGCTTGAGTGAAGTTACTTCGGAATTTTATTTCGGAAGACCAGCCTTCCAATTTTCCACTGACTTCCGATAAAGGAAAATGAATTAGATTGTCGGAGATCTGTGTTTTCCTGTCAGTTCACCAACGACAATTCTAAAAAATTGATTTGGATGCACAATACCTTTTAACTGAATCACCAAGTCAGCTAAGAAAAAAAAATAAAAAATTCTTAATTTAACCAAGAATTCAGCTAATAATTTCGCTCAATTCTATGCTTCAAAACTGCCGAGCCTCTGATAGATGCATTTTTTTTGTAAAAAATTCCTTAAGAGGGCGGTGAGTTCGAAAATTTAGTCAAAGGGGGCGGTGAGTGAAAAATGTTTAAAAACCACTGGTCTAAAACATTTGTTTAAAAGTTTTATTGAAAAAACTAGCTTCATGGTAGTTTTTAGGGACTCAAATCATATCAGGCAGTCAATTTATTCCATAAAACATGCATTTTATAAGGCACATAAGCAAAATGATGGTGGAAAATATCCTTGCCTACTAACTGCTGTTACTGACACCGAAAGTTATCACCTAACCATAATCATAACAGTGTTCATTTTTATTCCATAGACCACGGGCTGATTATGAACAGCCATTAATTTACGCCCACAGGCTGTATCTTAAAAATAATTTAAAAATCCTCAAATGAAGAAAAGAACCAGTCATTAGTTAGTGTAAAAAACTGAGTAATTTTGTTCATAATCAACCCACTTGATTCTACATCTCTACCGTAAATAATCAATAATAGAATCATTGAGTGGGTGGAAAATCAATAAAATTCTTATCAATACAATTTTCATTAACATGATTCATGGAAAAAGTATTGGTAAATGTCGAAACTGCGAAAATGAAATCAGATCATTTTAAAATATATTTTTCTTGACCAATTGTTCAAGTAATTCGATAAGAAAAATATCTCAATTTACTTCAACAAGTTGATTGGATCATACTTAAAATATAAAAAAAAAACTGCAAACAAACTAAATTGTTTTCAACCGCTGTTTTCGAATCCTATCCCGGAGGTTATCAGCGCTAATGAAATTGCTAATCATGACACTTCACCGTTAGAATACCTACGGCTTATTCTTATCAGCAATTGTTTTACTGACAATTATAAACGCACTGTCTATCATAGCCCGCGGTCAGGTTGACATTCTTCCTTCTCGGAAATACAGATTAAGTGCGATTGGAACCTTTTAAATCAATCTCCTATAACATGTATTTAAGAAGAATGAACGCATTCCAGGATTTATGTAGCTTCTCTGAAAAAAAAATTACCAAAAACTGTGAGGTTTAAAAAATTTTGATTAAGATTTTTGGATTCTGAACAATTTATGACATGAATAAAAATCTTTAAAAAAATATGTTACTTTTAATCCAGCTATTACTAAGAAAATAGCTTTACACAAAACAGACTGTACCTAGTGTTTGGGTGTATTATTTGAATAGTTGCAGATTATTTTAGACTTCAGAGATTCTCAACTCAAATAACGTAGTTCGCTCAACAACAGACTCGTTCTCTTTGTTCGATTCGGAGCTCAGAAGTTTGAACTTATATTTTTAAAGGTAATGCTTGGAAGTTCAGAACTTTTCTTTGGATAGCAAAAATTTGTTAATTCTTTAGGTTGACTCTTATGCCGTTTTCGTTTATCTCCACTAGCGCGGGGCAAAACTTTTTCTGAATAAACAAACAGAATCGTTACCCGGGACGATGCAAATATATGGTTGCTATGTTCACCCTTATGCTTACCCCCAACACTGACAACTTTTACGGGGTGCAACCGCCTGCTTGAGGTTCAAATTTCGGGCAAAACTTGTGGACTTCTGAATTAATAAACGAACAAAATAACAGCAGTTAGGGCAAAGCTCGTGGGTAACTAGGTTAGGTGCCAATAAACGAAAACACTATTAGTAAATTGAATAGGTTCCAGCACCTTAAGAAAATTATCTGAGAATCACTGTTTTCACATTCTTGGTAGTTCATCCTGACAGGTACTTAGTAAGCTGAGCTATTTAGTAAGTATACTCAGCTGCTTGAAATAGCTTAGCTACTCAATACGATTACCTACTAAGTACCTGAAGCAAGCTTTATCGATGGCTCAGCTGGGAATAGCTTCGGAGTAGTTCGGTTACTACCTCTAGTGCTGTAGAGTGTGCGTTATCGGTTGATCATCGCTTTTTTCGGAGCTAGTGATTACAGAAAATTTCTATCGAGGGGCTCTAATAAGTGGGTTATCGATAGCACTTTCACCGTTAAGAGTCAAAAATTTTCGTTTAAACGTCAGTTGTGCGGCCTCGTTTGTCGCTAAAGGCAACGGCTTAGATACCTTGTAGTAACTACACAGCAAAACAAAGATGGCTGCGATATTGGAGTGAAGGTCGTGTGTAAACAATTGTGTGTGATAGTAGCGTTCTGTATAAGTAATTTGTGTTATCAAAAAAACCGGGCCAGCTTCCCACCGAAGAAAAGTTCGACAGTTCGCGTCGAGAGTAAACTGGCTCGGGAGGTTCTTATCAAGTGGCGACGACGACGACGCGATTTGTCCAGGTATTCGATGATGATGAATGGGTCGCCGGCCGGGGTTTAGTGGCTCCTAAATATGTGTTGTTGACGCGCGTTATATTGTTTCGTCTGAGTCCGTTATGAATCGCACAGTTGATATTTCCCAGTGAGAGGGAACGATAGAAAAAAAAACAGTAGAATCTCAAGTGTGCAATTGTCGCGTTTTAACTAGGCGTAATTGTCGGATCAGTTTCAGTCGTCTGGTGGCCAGTAGGGCGAACACAGAATCGGGAAAACAATCCTCTAATTAACCAGTCCGAGGACCGCAGTTCGGGACTCTAAACACCCAAATAGAGTTGTGAAGTTTTTTGGGGATAATCGATATCGTTGTGCGGTACGCGGTTGAAGAACCAGATCGTTCGCGCGGTTCGATTGAAGTTTGCTGATCGACCCCAGCTATGGTGATACTAGTTCGGTGCTGCTGTTAGATAATTTGTGCTGGAATAATCATACTGGAATAAGTGCACGATGTCGATAATGAAAGAAGGTTAGTTTCGAAAAGCCGGTTAACCGGTGTGAGCGTTAAAACAGTAGAAGAAAGATTGAGTGAATCATTGCTGCTGTTGTTGTTGATTGTTATGAAGCTGTTTAACACATCTGGTTGATGCTGTCTGTCAACATGAAGTGGATTAACTAGTTCCCAATCCGGCGGGAGAGATGAATGGTTGGAGGTTTCGTTTATCCGAGTCATCGTGATCTTGATGTTGGTTTCACACAACATGTAAATAGCATAATCAAGACTAATATTACTACAATATGATATTTTGATGTTGTGTGAAATCTCAAACCAGTTACGACTTTAATGCATCGAACTCAGACTAAAACACATTTTAACGGTAAAATAAGAGAAATTCTTGATGGTTGAAAATTTTGTAATTGTTTCTCCAAGAAGCTCCAGATTATCAGTATCGCAAATAAATGTCCCTTAGAAAGTTCCCACATTATACATCTGCTGCTGCATTTAAATCAGGAAAAACCACACAAAATGTGTCACAACACGTGTTGCCTTTGGTATTTTTACCTTCAATTTTCTATAATCCAATTAGTTTCTCAAATTAAGCTCGTTTGAATGGAAGGAGAACAAAACCCCTATATATTGGCACGTTTTTTGGAGATTAATAGGCGCAGTAGCAGAGCTAATCGGTGAAACTTATTTATCATCAAAAACGTGATAAGATGATTAAACTTGAACTTCTATAGTTCAAACCGACGGAATTCATGAGTTTTTGATTTTTTTTTATTGAAAAATTGCTTATAAGTCCATAGCTCTAAATACAATTTCCATTTACTTAAAACCACTGATGCACAACAACTCATTTAAGTATTTTCCTAGGTTTTCCGAACATGTTAATATTCAGAGTCAACTTTTGCTTGGTCATTTAAAATTTATTTAGCTGTACCTATTTTCAATCAGCGAAAGTCTAGTAATATTTTTTGGCAGATAATAAACGAATTTTTGAATACGTAAAACATGTACCAAGTGTTTATTCTTCAGGATTGAGAAAGAAAAAATTTGAGAAATTTGGAACTAGATTTCAAACAAAAATTTACAATTACTCAAGTAAATATGACCAATATTTTCAACTGAATTCTCATATACAGTAGCAACACTTAGTTTTCATGGTAAAATTTTCTTATCGAAAATCGACTTTATTCGTCCAAGAAAATCTAATAGTCGCTTCATACCTTCCTATAAAGCAATTATTACACCTCAACGAATGCTTAACATAGGGTAGAAACACAGTGCACGCGAGTGAGTGAACGAGCAATTCGCGCAAAGAATCGCGCCTCATTTGAAGATGTTGAAAACTGAGAGACCGTTCACAGTGCAAGCGACGCGATTAGTACTATTCGCGCGAAATACCATTTCGAAAATTATCCGTCGCAGCAGTCGCGTGAATACTTTGTTTTGGTTCACCAAAACTTCATATGAACATGCACTGAAATTATTTCTCGGCAGTTTTATTTGAAAATATATCGCGTTATTTTTAAATATTAAAAAGTGATTTTTCTCGATTAACTTTTCAAATGAATTCAATTTCAACTATGACAAAGTTTTTCCAGCATATACTTGTCGGTATGCTATATGTATATGGACGAAATAGTGACCAGCAATTCCTTAAGAGGAATTCGTAACATTTTGCGGAACCATGAATTTGAAATAATGAATGCTCTTTGTGCTGTAAAAGAACATTACTTCAGTGAAAAATTTAAAAATTGTGAATTTTTATTTTATTGCCAAGCAGCATAAAATGCGTATTTAATGTACCGGTGCAAAGGCCGCGCGGTTTTTCTCTACTAATTTGGAGATTCCGCTGTAAAATTGCGTGGTCATTAGGTCTCGCACGATCCAAAATTTTTCATTCCATTTTTAATTGCTTGAATAATTTTACCCTTCGTTTCATAAAGTAACAAAGTTGAAATGATGTATGGAAAAGTTGAAAAATCGTATTTTATTTTAATTTTTTTTCTCATTGTACTCATCCAACTGTGAAAAATGATTTTTGAGGAAAAATAAAAAAACATGAAATGAAGGGTTAAGAACGTGAATTTTGACGCCAAAATAAATAAGATGGTTTATAAAAAATAATTTACTTCTAAAAACAAATACTCCACATATTTGGAAAAACACTTTATAGCCCTTTTTAAAACATGGATAAAAAAATAAAAAACATTTTATATGAATGAATAAAGACTTGGTAGAATTCGATAGTATTTGCACTTCTTATATTAACATGTTTAGCTGTCTCTCTTATGTTATCTTTTTTTGCTTGATTGCGATTTTATTGTGTGCATAAGGAACTATGGAAAAACTTGAATTTTGATTAAGTATACCGGCCCCATGCATGCTGGAATTTTATGAAGCATTGAAGGATCGAAAATAACCATACTTAACTTTTCCACGAGCAATGCCGTTTATAACTTTTCTTTGAGAACAAATAAAATAACTTCTCTGAAAGTCGTTGGCGCTGATACTGATAAAAACTCCGCTTTGGGAATTCTGCGATAAAAAAAATACTTGAATGGTTTTATGACGCTTTTAAAAATTTTAATTGAATGTCATTTTCGAATTATTTTATAATGATTTAAATAAAAGTTACCCCTTTGAACTATTCTTCCAATTCCCCATAAATTGCTTTTATAAATATCCTTTCCTTTACTATTCATTTAGTTTTTTCTCAGTGCACTGTGCACGCGTGCACTGTGTACGATCCTGAAAAATGTTCGCGCGAAATTCATTTCAGGTTCATTTAAAAATTGCTCGCTCGCTCGCTCGCGTGCACTGTGTTTTTGCCCTTAGTCATAATTTTACCTGAATGGTTATAGAAGGGCAATGCAAAATTTCTTCAAAACTGGTTTATTCTATACATGTCTTCCAGTAAGAGGTTAGAATGATTTTTTTCAATCTTTTAAAATTTGTATGTTCTGATGTTTGTTTTGTTGCGTTCATTTGATATGTGCATTGAGAAATTCATGTCACTTTTCGGAATATGTAACTTAGAAAAAACCCAGATTATAAAGCCTTCCTCTAATAACCGATACGAATGGTTTTCTAAAAAGGATTTTTTCGTTCGTTTATTAAGCGAAGTCTTCAACCTTTAAAAATAGAACATCATTTCAACACCTACATGACAAGAAACTATTAAACAGGTTGGAAGCAATTATAATCAAAATTCTATAAACAGATTCGTTATAGTTTCGTAGGATGGCATTCAAATAACGTTCTTGTCAACGTATTCATAACTTTAACGAACGAATATATAAATGTTTGTCTGTCTGTTCCCTATAGACTCGGGAACTACTGAACCGACTTTCTTGAAACTTGGCAGGTGGGTGCTTTTGAGGCCGGGAAAGGTTCCTATTTCAGTTTGAAACCCCTCCCTCTTACTAGAAGGGGGGGAGGGGGTACCTAAAATAAAAAGAAATATTGGCATAACTTGAGAACCGTTCAAGCAAATGGTACCAAATTCGGCATGGGAGGGGATTTGCCTACGAGAAACATTTCCATGAATGATAGATTCCTCTCCTTTTTCCAGAGGGGTAATAGGAGGGAATTCTCTTTAACAGTTTTTAACATAACTCGAGAATCAGTCAAGCAGATGGAAAGGAAGGGGCGGGGGTTTCCATTCATTTATAATTGCTAAATTCGATAACAATTCGAGCAATTGCCCAGTAAACATGAATCGGCAGAGAGGTAACTCAAATCGACAGAGGGATCGTAACGATCTCTCTTGCGATTTTGCATCATCTAATCGGCAGAGAGGAACACACCATACGCGTGCCTTGAGTGAGTGCCACGAAATAATCTAAAACACGCCCTCCAGAGAAACACACGAAAACAATCCGAATCGTGTTTGTATGTTTTCCTTCGAGACGCGTGTTTGCCTGCCTGAGAAGTCGACTCCACTGTACGAGTGTACGATTCAAACTGATTTCGCATGTACGCAAAGATGCCAATATGCCTGATTTTTCAGGATTTGCCTGATTTTTCAAGGCTCTGCCTGATAACCTGATAAGCCATTGAATTTCTCTTAGTTTTTTTTTAAATATGCCTGATTTTGTCTGATTTTTGTGAATGTGCTGAAAAATGGGTAGTAAGGAACTGGATTAGGTATCATTGCTGAAGTTAAAAAGCGAAAATGTGGCTGAAATAAAGGAATAGAAAGATTCCCTTTCGTTCTTAGAGCATCTGTATTCGTGGTCTATTCTTGGGTCTAATTTATACAAGAATTGAACCAAAGAAATTAGATCCGATCCAATGAAAAAACTGG
Source organism: Uranotaenia lowii (assembly GCF_029784155.1). Classification (NCBI taxonomy): domain Eukaryota; kingdom Metazoa; phylum Arthropoda; class Insecta; order Diptera; family Culicidae; genus Uranotaenia; species Uranotaenia lowii. Next base: position 359,072,637 of record NC_073692.1, read on the forward strand.
CAACTGCACTCGTGTTCCATTAACTGTCAAACGGATTAGAATTGCGTCAAATTGGATCCGAATCTCATCAGTTTTGGATCAATCTTTATACCAGATCTAAAAAAAGTTGAGTTGAAACTGATATAATGGATCACCAGTGCGGTTGCTCGGGTCGGAATTTGGGTCTAAACCGGCTGTTTGGACCACGAATACAGGTGCTCTTATTTAAAAGAGGGAATTTTTTGATTGCTTTAATCCAGTACAATTGTTTAACCAAGTAGGCTCACAACACATATTAGAGTGAAAATTTGGAGTGATGACCAAAAAAAGGTCATCACTTCCGAAATTTCCGTTACTTTAACGTAGCCTGATTTTGCCTGATTTTTATTCCACAAGTTCCCTGATATAAAAAAAAATGTTGGCAACCCTGCATGTACGCATTCGCATTCGTTGCCTCTAAATATCTCGGCAGGACAAACCGAATGAGAATATTTGCGTTCTTGGAGTGTCGCCGAAATTAACCGTTTTATTCTAAGTTCGGTGACTCAACTCTCAATTTTTTGCATGCTCTGTCGATTTTTGAGAGGACGCGCTTACTGGGTGGAAGCAAATGGAGGATTTCTGAATATGGGGAAACATTCTATGATTGTTTGTAACTATTTTAAGAGGAGAAATCACCGTGAATTTGTTTTATGAAATGAATTTGCGGCTTTATCGGTGAGGGTTAAAGAGTTGAAATGAAAGACGGATAGAAGAACAGAAGAAAATTCTAAGGTGGTGAAAAGAGCGAAGAGCATTTGAAATAGAAGCTTGACCACATGCTAAATTCTTTGTCCCGCATCAATTAACTGTATTGAAGAAGTAGTACCCAATAGAGAAGGCACTACATTTTTCGATACAGTTAATTATGGATGGTTCGACCGCCATGTGAGTGTGCACATGTGCCGAACGGACAAGTGCACATGTGTGCACATGTGTCCGTTCGGCACATGTGCACACTCACATGGCGGTCGAACCATCCATAATTAACTGTATCGAAAAATGTAGTGCCTTCTCTATTGGGTACTACTTCTTCAATACAGTTAATTGATGCGGGACAAAGAATTTAGCATGTGGTCAAGCTTCTATTTCAAATGCTCTTCGCTCTTTTCACCACCTTAGAATTTTCTTCTGTTCTTCTATCCGTCTTTCATTTCAACTCTTTAACCCTCACCGATAAAGCCGCAAATTCATTTCATAAAATTGTTTGTAACTTTTCCAGATTTGCATTGGGAGGTTAGGAAGAGGGCAGGGAGCCCATTCAAATTTTTGCAATACTCGATAACTATTCAAGCGAGGGGAATCAAATTTGGCACTCGAGGGTATTTGGGTGATCGAAATGTTCTCTAGATGGTTTGAAGCTCTTCCCACCTTTCATTGACATGGGAGGTTATTTGGATACGGAAAAAGATAAATAGGAAGAGAAGAGGTGCCATCGCAGTTTTTTTAAAGTTAGAGAGCCAAAAGGCACCGAATTGGGTATGATATTGTCTTTTGATACAAGTATTGTTTCTATAGTAATTTGTGACCCTTCCCTCCTTCCATTGTGTGAGATTGGAAGAGAATACGGGAGCCTCATACTTTTTTGTTGCATATCTATAGTATTAGTCATACGAAAGAAACCAACAGTAGTAGGGGAGGGTTTTTGGGATGAGAAATGTGTCCATTCTTATTCGGGAACCCTACATAGAGGTCCGAATAGGTACAGTACCGTTCATAATTGTATAGAAATTGGAAGCAAGCGCACTGTCACTTCGCCTTTGAACTTCCATAACTTTTTACTCTGATGATATTTTTTGATCAAATTTTTTGCGTTAGATAGATCACTACTACACTATTATATTTCGAAATTTGAGCTTTCTGGAGTTTGTGTGGCCCGGGAAACAGTAATTCTACGAAAATCGTACTTTTTGGACTTTTCTCATTCAAACTGCAATATCTCTAAAACTACGCTACATTTTTTATTGAAATTTTGCAGAGTTATTGTTGAAATGTAAAGCTAGCATGTCTGAAGTTTTCGAAAAGTTCTATCGATGAGATCAAAAGTTACGCGAGGTGCAATTTTTCAGGCATGGATCTAGATATGCGATGTCTATAGAATTTTGGACGAATGTTTCCATAGGAAAATCATATTCTCTGTTTAACAACCAGTGTAGGTATCTATTCCAGACGAAAAATTACAACAATAATTACAAGAAACGATATTGTTCTCATGAATCGTCCAAAATTCTATAGAAATCGCATTTAAAGGTTCATGCCTGAAATATTGCACCTGGCGTAACTTTTGATCTCATCGATAGAACTTTCAACAATCACTCTACAAAATTTCAATAAAAAATGTAGCGTAGTTTTAGAGATATTGCAGTTTGAATGAGAAAAGTCCAAAAAGTCCGATTTTCGTAGAATTATTGTTTCTCAGGCCACACAAACTCCAGAAAGCTCAAATTTTGTGATATAATAGTTTGATAGTTGATCTATCTAACGCAAAAAATTTGATCAAAAAATATCATCAGAGTAAAAAGTTATGGAAGTTCAAAGTCGAAGTGACAGTGCGCTTGCTTCCAATTTCTATACAATTATGAACGGTACTGTATATGTATTCAATTTGCCGGTCATACTAGTGTTAATTCCAACAAAAGAACAGTTTTTCCGAATTGATATTAGGTTTTGCCTATCAAGTTTTCTCCCTGCTTGAAGGGTTGAAAAATAAGACAAAAAGTTTGTTGCCTCCCCTCGTTAATATTCAAGCCTTGATATTTTTAAATTATTGCTTCCATGTTTTCGTCTTTTTGGGAAAGAATTTCAAAATTATCCTAAGGAGGAAACTGCTTACGACTAGTGAATTGTACAAGAAAAAACTTCTGCGTTTTTAGGCCCTGTGCGAGTTCCAAACACCATCTCTTTGAATTTCGACGTTTCGTTCCACATTCGTTCGTTCAACATTGCGATTTTAAAACTGATTTGTAACACACTGATAACTATTAAAATTTAAAAAAAATACAAAAAAATATGTTTGTTTGTCTGGAGAATCTAAAAAAAAGATTATCATACAATAATGGGACACTGATCAACATTCAAATCTAAAAAAAAATATATATACAAAAAAGCATTTAAAACCATCACTCCAAAATTTGGAGAATTCACTATTTCTAACAGTATGTTAAATAAATTTTCTATGCTAAACAAATTGATCAGTATGCATGTGATCAAGAAATTCATTAGAAGCACTTTTGTGAGGCAAAAAAAATCGTTTTTTTCGTTAACTTTAAGGCGACAAACACATTAACATTATGCAAAATAGTTTGAAAAATACCACATACCACTGAGTGTTTTCAGCCATATTGATTCTCGTGTAACAGTTGGTCAATATTAGAAAATAGGATTCTGAAAGGATGTATAGGGGTCTGGAAGTTTTATTTTATAAACAAAAATTTGATTTACTAAACAAATTAAATTTTTAAGGAATCTTTTTATCGGGAAAATGCATCATTATTGGGTAAACATTAGTAAAATCATTCAAAAATGTTCACGCGCCTTTCTGAGAGAAATATGTTTTTTCAATGTTTTTTTAGACTCGTTTTTCAATACGACTTTCTACGAACAATTGCAAAAAAACTTTGAATTTCACATTTTAGAACATTGATTAGAATAGATTTCAATAAGATTTCTAAACATTTGTCTTATACGTTTGCGTTTTATGAATCATTTATTTAGAAATTTGACAATAATGACTGCATAAATCTATATTGCACATAATCGAGAAATCGAGTTATTTAAGATCGAAAATTTGAAGTGCTTATTTAGGTCCGCAATGTGTTAAGATTAAGTTAACAATTAAGGTTACTGAAAAGTATTAGACTAGAATTAACTCAAAACAAATGAATTGGTTTTTATAGTAAAGTGACCCGATTTCCAAGTATTGTAAAAAAAATCCGAATTTTGCCGGATTTTTCCTTACAATTTATAAAATAAAACAGTAAACTTATTTTGGGCTCAATATATTTGGGCTAACTTTGTCTTTATTGATTTTATTAAGATTTTGAAATACGATTTGATTGCTGCTTACGTTTTGTTAAAAAAATTAAGGTGACAGTGCCTTCTCAATTTTTTTTTTATATAATCACTGATTTATGTTTAGATTTGTTCGGATTTTGTGTTGAAAAATAGGAAATCAAATGCTCGAATTTTAACACGTTTTGAAACAAATTTGTTCTGCTTTTCTTAGTCCGCATAAGTTTGGGAAAAATTCTGCAATGCTTACTCTAGGGAGCCCCTTTAGCTTATATTAGAGTGAAACTACTTCAGTTTTTTTTATCCTCGAAAATCACCTAAAGGAAGGCCATTGGAAATCGGAACTTAGATTTTCCGGATTTCGTTTGATTTGAGGTTAAAAAAAAGAAACTTTGAATGCTTTGAGGAACCCCTATATCAAGTCGGATTGAGCTGAAATTTTGCACATGTCAATTTTTTTGGCCAATGTACAAAATTTTGATGAATCCTTGCAATGTTCTTTTAATTCAAATTTAAATAACATTTAAAAGCTCGTATCTGAACTTTTATCCGAATTGATATTATCGATCAAATACGGTATTTAGATAGTTAGCAATTTCATTGTCAAAAAGGATCTTATATGTAGTTGTTTCTTTAATTTTTAATTTTTTGACCAATCCTGCTATATAAAAATTATAACAATTTACTCTGTTTGGGAATGTTTATTTTATCAAATGATTTTTTTCGAAAATAAGCTTTTATAAAACCTGTTAGGTTCATAAACGCATGTTTTCTAGAGAGGTTTTCAATGGACGTTATGTAAAGATTGGACCATTGCTCCACATTGCTCTGTAACAATCTCCAAAATCAAAGTGATGACAAATTCAAAAAAATCTTGAGTTGATTGGCGAAAACCTTAGCAGCAGGTAATGGCGATAATTTATACAATCGTACTTTTAAGAACACGCAAAATAACTCTGAGCAAAATCCTTCTTGACGCTTTGCAAGGATTTTACGAAGTTCTTTTACTGAACTATCGCAATTTTCCTTTTTTTTTTAAATCCCTGTTTGGTTCTGAAAAACGAAACCAAGAACAAAAACGTCTGAATTGAATTTCTCTTGACACTATTTGTATTAGTAATAAGAACATACTCTACCGAATTCAACTAAAAGCAAATATCAAAATGAAACAAACATAAACTTTGTTTTCATATAATATTTATTGGCTTTAAACAACGGCTTTCAATTATGTTTTAAGGTTTTTATAGAAGTTTTGTGTGATTCATATGCAGGTTCTAGGCGGAGTAAAGTAATAACTCGGTTTAAGTCGCTGTTTTACTGGGCTTTCACATTTTTAGCAAGATACATCATTTCCGGTTAAGGCTATCAATTTGAATGGTTGTTTTGAATGTTTATTGAGCTGGACATGATTTAATAGTTTATTTTCATCATATTCAGCTCAATAAACATTCAAAAACGACCATTCAAATCTATAGCCTTAGACGGAAATTATGTCTCTTGCTTTTAAAACAGTATTAGGCTGGAACAAATATCAATTTCTTCTTTTGTCACCCCCCCCCCCCCCCTTCGAAATTTCCAAAAACCCGAAGGGGGAAATAAATAAAGTTTGAAGTAATTTATGTTAACTCTAATAAAAAATTCCAATATCTGAAAGTTTACAAGACTTAAAAATTAAATTTAAGAAGATGGGAGTTATTTCACCTTTTGTTTTCTCGATTTCATTGAATTATTCGATAAAAAATTACTTGATTTATAGGTTTTGTGCAACAATATAATATGAAATTTTGTTGCATACAAGCTTCCGTGCAATTTATTCCAATTTATTTGTTTTTCGCATTATTTTTTATTGTCCCCCCCTCGCGATGTTCCAACTCCGAGTGACAAAAGAAGGATTTGAAATTTGTTCCGGCCTTATTAGCTCAACGTTGAAGCCCTGTAAAACAACAATAAACTAAGTTTTAACGTTATTCACCTTGAACCTACATATGAATCATTTGATTGATACATAGTTTTGGAAAGTAAAAGACACAAGTTTTTAATTTAAATTAGTAATATTTTTTAGTTTACTTCATTATACGATAGATTGAGTTTAAACAATTGATCACAGGTTATCGTTTTAAAAGTTATAAACACTTTCGCGAAGGATGATCGAGAAATTGAAAAAAAAATGTCACATCACGATGACTGCAGAACTGTTGCTTTTTGCTCAGAAAAGGAAATTACAAGCAATAATTTTTTAGTTTACAAACCTACTCAACAACAAAATAAAACTCAAGAAACGCTCAGACGAGCGACGCGTCGTTTTACTTATCTAGGGGCAAACAGATGTACCAGCCAGATCTTTCTGTAGTAAGTGGCCATGTAACAACTACGCGTTATAGTAATATTTTCCATGTTTACAACGCGCGAGAAGAATATCGACGGATGACAAATAAATACTTGTCTCGACACAATACCTTCAAATGATAGCGAGTAAACCCGCCCCTGAAGGTGATATTGAACAGGTTTGGAAAAAAGGTGATTTGATTGACGTTTCAAGCATTCGTTCGATTTAGTGTAGGTACAATTGAAAAGTGGATGATTGATTTATCGACCCCTTCAAGTGCAGCCCGGGCTTTAAGTATTTCGATGGAAGACATTTAGCAGCGCAGAGATCGCGGACGAGTGATTTGATTGATACCTTTTGGTTGGGGTATATGTGCGTTTTATCGCTGAAACGGACACCGATAGTGATAATAAGGACAATAATCATTGTTTGTTAATTAGATAATGAACCGGGATTAGATTACTTACATGTGTATTCTGTGAACTTTGGATTGATTAACCAATATACTTAAGGTGAGAAAAGCATTATTTCTCAAATAGAGTTTCAAACATTAGATAGATATAAATATTTTAAGTAGAGAAAAGAAAAGAATTTATAAATTAACAAAAACACCATTAGCAGGCTCGGTTTCACAGAAAAAACAAAAATGATGTTGATTTTTCAGAGCAAAATATTCAATTTTTCATACAAATCTAAGAGTTTAAATTTACTCATGTTAACGTGATTTAAAAATTCTGCAAAAAAATATGGATAAGTTTTGAACGAAAACGAAGCTGTTAAGGTTTTTAGAATGATCCCAAATCGATTCAATCTACCGGATCCAATGCGAAGCGGAAATATGAAGAGGAAAGCAGCTTTGTGAACCAAAAAAAATTGAGGCGGTAAGGTCCAGTGGACAAAACTGTGGACCGGAAAGTCTTGTGTGCCAACCAGTGATGCCAACTGTTTTTTAGAAATGTCTGGAAGATTTTGAAAAAATGTCTGGAAAAGTCTCGAAAAGTCGGGGTGACGAACTCTTTGTAAGTGATGACCTTTTTTTTTTTGGTCGCCACGCAACATTGTAGTCTAGGGAATTACACTCATTACTTTATAATAACCTTACATTCTATACACTATCAATGCCTGAGACTATTGTGGTGATGTCAGCGGTACTACGTTTTATGCTTTACTTCCTGTTTTACTACCATCTTCGTGGCATTCCTCACTCTTCAATTACTAATTCAAATCATTTCCTAGCATTTAGTAACGAAAATTTTGATTTTTTATTGTTTTGTCAGAAAATTCATGTCGAAACTCAAAAGTCTGGAAATGTCTGGAAGAAATGACAAAAGTCTGGAAGTTTGGAAACCTAAAAAAATGTCTGCCAAAGGTCCAAAAAGTCTGGAAGATCCAGAGAAAATCTGGAAGGTTGGCATCGCTGGTGCTAACGCCAGTAAGAATAAGGCTTTAGTTTGGGACGTGGCCAAATAGTGTGAGCCCCTTTCCACATCGTAAGTTTGGCCAAGGTTAGATTGAGTCTAATGATATTGAGAATCAAAAAAAGCCGGAGCGGAGTCAAAAACAAGCTGCTTCAGACAACCCAATAGATCGTAAATTTTATGATCAACTGCTGTGTGGAAAATCGGTGTGTTTCGATCACTGGCCTGTGATTGACTGAAATTTAATTTTTATTGATTCACTGTTAAAGAAAACTATATGTAGAAGACATAAAAGTGAAAAAATAGGATTTGCTCCTTAATTGTGTTTATTCTGTTCATTTAAAATCGTGTTTAGACATAATGGGACACCCTATACCAACCCCTATGGGTAAAAAATCTGGGGCGGATTAACATTAAAATTAACTCATTTGTTTCTTGCTTAAAAGCTACCTTCATAAAACTGATAAAATTCCATAATTATGCACACGAAAACTTCAATGTGTGTTTTCTCGGAAGTAGCTCTTCACTCTTAAGGTTTCATATGAAGATAATTCTAACAATAATCACGAGAAAAGTTCTAACTTTCAATTCGATTTATTTAAAAAAAAAGATCAATTTAATAAACCATTCTTTAATGTGATGTTCCCAAACCAAAGAACTCCATCTGTAAATTTGTTTCGTTTTAATATTGATGTCAGAAAACGCGATAACATTGATCACATTTTTGAAAACTTCAAATGTAATTAAAATTTTGTTTCAAAATCTTGAAATATCTATTTTTTGAAGGCTCGCAAACAAACACACTTCCTGATGAAATCAAAGCGTTTAGAAGCAGCAGCTTGATTTATGTGACAGTTCAACTTTTTTTCCTTAGTAAATTTATAGTTTTGGTGCAGTTTTTGTTGTACTTTGACGTAAATTTTTGATATTCGAAAAATAGGGACGTTATCCTAGAGTAAGCCAGTCTAGAACAAAAGTCTAGAAACCTTATCAAATGGTAAAGTTTGATGGAAAAAAATAAAGGGGAATAGTACGAAGGCCTAGAGAATTGAATTAAGGTGAAATTTCGTTTTTTTTATTTAAAATTTTATAAGTAATGTTAAAAAATTTAGCCCCTTAATTTATGCAGCATTGTCCATCTTTCGATTTCATTTGTTTTTCGTCTTTAACAGATTAAGGACCGCGATGTTGTTTTTTTTTAGATCACGAAGAAATCTCAATCAAGAAACACCAATATTCAGCATCTCAGAGTTCACTGGACCAAAAGTAACCAATATTGTATCTTTGAGCCAACGAAAATGTTGTGTTCAATTTTGAAGAGTTTTATGATAAATATTATATCATTTGAGTTTGTTCCGAAATGCCTAAGCAATTGATAAACTAGCATTTGTGAATATTATGAAGATGTTTTGTAACTTTTATAATCAAGAAAACTCGTTAACACCATAAAAATTAGGACTGATCAATGTTATCGATTTTTAAATCAAATTCAAAGTAGTCTAAATAATTTTCTAAAACCATGTTCTACGTTCATTAGAGTCCAGTAGAAACTGGTTTTAAAAATATGAAACATGCCACATTCCGCTTGACAGAAAAAATAATCGAAAAATATTGAAAACAGTGATCAATCTTACCTCGTTTTACGGTATGGCAATATTTGATGCACGAGTTATTATCGCGCCAGCAATAAATTTTATTTCGGAAGTCCGGACTTCCGACTTCCGACCGACTTCCGACTGACTTCCGAGAAAGGAAAATGGAGAGGCTACTACATAGATTGTCGGAAATCTGTGTTTAGCAGTCAGTTCACCAGCGACGTTTCTAAAAAAAATTCTTAAATGCACAATACTTAAATTCAAAGTCTTCCGAATATGTATAATGCTCAAAACGACCATACAGGAATATTAATTTGAAACACCTTATTGACTCTTGGAGGATGCTACTTATTAAAGCAAATGTAGATATTTAAATTTGCTTTTTTTTGTTTTTCAAGATGCAATCAACTTTTTTTTTAAGTGTAAGTGCCTTGAGAAAAATGTAATAAAAATCTTTTCCGAACTTTCAGCTTGTAAGAAAGAAATAGAAGTAGAAGAAATCTGTTTCTTTATTGCCTCTAACTGATAAAATAATAAAGATATATCGCAGGTGGTCTCCTGATGTAGAATGCAATTCACAGATCGTAGATAGGTGCAAGATGTGGGTTCGAATCGCACTGGGGGACGCACAGTAGTCCAATTCCAAAATAAAACCTGGCAAAAAGTCTATTTCAACATGTTTTGCTCTGAAACTTACTAAAATTTGTCAATAATCATAATTTTACAGGAAATAACTTATTATTTCCATACTTCATTTGAAATTTCTTTTCTTTTAATTTCTACCATAGGAACTTGAAAAATTTCAATAGCTCATTAAGTAGGTCCCAGTAATAAAATTTTCTAACAGATTGCTGTTCAATCTCTCACTTCCTAGAAAGGTTATATATATATATATATATATATATATATATATATATATATATATATATATATATATATATATATATATATATATATATATATATATATATATATATATATATATATATATATATATATATATATATATATATATATATATATATATATATATATATATATATATATATATATATATATATATATATATATATATATATATATATATATATATATATATATATATATATATATATATATATATATATATATATATATATATATATATATATATATATATATATATATATATATATATATTTATATATATATATATATATATATATATATATATATATATATATATATATATATATATATATATATATATATATATATATATATATATATATATATATATATATATATAAATGAATTTCTGTCTGTCTGTCTTTCTGTCTGTCTGTCTGTCTGTCTGTCTGTTCCCTATAGACTCGAAAACAACTGAACCGAATTGCTTGAAACTTGACAACTTTTCCATGAAGGGGGGAGGGGCCTCCCAGACAAAAAAAACTTTTTTGCATAACTCGAGTACACATCAAGCAAATGGTATAAAATTTGGCATGGGGTGGTATTTGGAAACGAGGAATATTTCTATGAATATAAGGTACTCCTCCCTCCCCTCAGTGGGGTCATAGGAAGGGGAGAGGGGAGCTACCTTATAATTATTCATATAACTCGAAAACGGGTATTTGGGAACGTGACATATTCTAATGATTGTTTGAGACCCCTTACTTCTTCCAGCGGGGAGAAAGGAAGAGGGAGGGGAGTTTCATACAATTTTACTGCATCTCTCTTATCAGTTTTTAGCATAAATCTAGAACATTTCAAGCAAAAACCATCATTTTTTATAAGTTAGATTGTTTGCGTACGATTATTTGAGACCTTCTTTTTTTGGGGTGAAGCTTTAAGAAACAGATTAAAATTATCAGATCTTTAACACAAATTAATAGAACAAGATTCAGAATATTAGTTTAAGTTATCTTTGTGTTGCAATTCGAAACTCCAGCTGCAGCTCTGATTTTATAGCGGTTGCTTATGAATTATGTCATAATACAACAAAAAAAAATGAATAATTTCTGAAAATCTCATTTTATTTTGAAAGGTGTAGCAAAGCACACCGGGTCAGCTAGTGGAATATAAAATCATCACAAAACTACAATACAAATTAAATTTAATCAAAACGGACTGACACGAAAAACGCTCTGGTGCCGATTACTATCTAATTTTTTTTATTTATTAACACGTCAATATAGAAATTTTACGTTACATGAGATTTTTTTTTATAATTCAACAAATACTTATCAAAATTGTGAAATTTAGAGATGTAGGCTTTTTTATTTTTTTTTACTTTATTCAACTTTATTACGACCGAAGAAGTTATCATTTATTTTATAAATGGTTGCTTTAACACAAAACACTGAATTTATATTTTACACGAGAAAGGACACCCTATGTTCCAATTTTTTTTTGTTTGACTCTTGATTTTATTTTTTCATACTTCACATTATTAAATAATACCATATAATATTCTAACTTGTTTTTAGGTTTCAATTGGTTCTCATAAATTTTGACCAGCAAAAGGGTTCTGAGTTTTGGTTAATAATCAGAAGAATATTTGAGAAACCGTAATTAAATCATGTTTTGGGAGTTATTCCTAATTTAAAAAAAATTACACATAAATTCATACTGATAGTGCTTCAAAATATGATATGGAGGTTTTATCACGGAAAGAAGATATATTATTTCCAACAATAATCCACTTATATTCAATCTTATTTCTGATTATTTCTCGACCAACGATACATATCAAACTTTAAACTATACGTACTATTGATTCAATGTTTGCTTTTGTGCATTCAATAATTTATATAATACATTCAACTATATGTGTACGATTGATTTTATGCATTCAACTATAAATATAATTGATTCAACTATAATCATATGATTGATCTTCTGCATTCAACAATAAGTATAGAAAATTCAACTATAAGGGTATAGTTGATTTAACTATAGATATTATAGATTTAATTATATTTTTAAAATTGATTCCATGTTGCCAACTATATTTTTTTCATAATAAGAATTTTATTTTATTACACAATTAACAAATTTATTAAATCACATTTTCACTCTCACATTTTTCGTTCTTTTAAGCAGCTTCGATCAAGCAATAAAATATTGTGTTGATGCTCCTCATGTCAGCAGCTTGAAGATGCCCATCATTTCGATTTTGCCTGAGTGAACTTTTGTCACCGCCACTAATTAATAATCATCCCGGTGTTATCTAAGCTTTTGGTTACTTTACTTGTCTGCTATTACTGGCATTACCCAAAAATTATCAGATCTTTAACACAAATTAATAGAACAAGATTCAGAATATTAGTTTAAGTTATCTTTGTGTTGCAATTCGAAACTCCAGCTGCAGCTCTGATTTTATAGCGGTTGCTTATGAATTATGTCATAATACAACAAAAAAAAATGAATAATTTCTGAAAATCTCATTTTATTTTGAAAGGTGTAGCAAAGCACACCGGGTCAGCTAGTGGAATATAAAATCATCACAAAACTACAATACAAATTAAATTTAATCAAAACGGACTGACACGAAAAACGCTCTGGTGCCGATTACTATCTAATTTTTTTTATTTATTAACACGTCAATATAGAAATTTTACGTTACATGAGATTTTTTTTTATAATTCAACAAATACTTATCAAAATTGTGAAATTTAGAGATGTAGGCTTTTTTATTTTTTTTTACTTTATTCAACTTTATTACGACCGAAGAAGTTATCATTTATTTTATAAATGGTTGCTTTAACACAAAACACTGAATTTATATTTTACACGAGAAAGGACACCCTATGTTCCAATTTTTTTTTGTTTGACTCTTGATTTTATTTTTTCATACTTCACATTATTAAATAATACCATATAATATTCTAACTTGTTTTTAGGTTTCAATTGGTTCTCATAAATTTTGACCAGCAAAAGGGTTCTGAGTTTTGGTTAATAATCAGAAGAATATTTGAGAAACCGTAATTAAATCATGTTTTGGGAGTTATTCCTAATTTAAAAAAAATTACACATAAATTCATACTGATAGTGCTTCAAAATATGATATGGAGGTTTTATCACGGAAAGAAGATATATTATTTCCAACAATAATCCACTTATATTCAATCTTATTTCTGATTATTTCTCGACCAACGATACATATCAAACTTTAAACTATACGTACTATTGATTCAATGTTTGCTTTTGTGCATTCAATAATTTATATAATACATTCAACTATATGTGTACGATTGATTTTATGCATTCAACTATAAATATAATTGATTCAACTATAATCATATGATTGATCTTCTGCATTCAACAATAAGTATAGAAAATTCAACTATAAGGGTATAGTTGATTTAACTATAGATATTATAGATTTAATTATATTTTTAAAATTGATTCCATGTTGCCAACTATATTTTTTTCATAATAAGAATTTTATTTTATTACACAATTAACAAATTTATTAAATCACATTTTCACTCTCACATTTTTCGTTCTTTTAAGCAGCTTCGATCAAGCAATAAAATATTGTGTTGATGCTCCTCATGTCAGCAGCTTGAAGATGCCCATCATTTCGATTTTGCCTGAGTGAACTTTTGTCACCGCCACTAATTAATAATCATCCCGGTGTTATCTAAGCTTTTGGTTACTTTACTTGTCTGCTATTACTGGCATTACCCAAAAATTCGTGTTTTTCGTGTTGTGAGCTGCACATATCTTAGCAGCAGGAAGAGGCAGAACATCAACGAGGGGGAAAATAAGCTAAACAAATCCCCCGCAAAATGATTCCCGGAAAACGGAGCTGGTGATATCACCTGAAACAAAAGGAAATCTTTATTCTATAACATCAACAAACTCCCATAACAAAGAAAAAAATATAACATCAACAAAAATAACGTCAGACTTGCCTTTTCGCAAAAGATAACCTTCTAGCAAAGTAACCGGCTCGGGTCCGTTCTCATCGATCATTCTCAATTTGACAACAATTAAATTTAAAGCTTTTTTTGGTTTTTTTGACGCTGGGCAAACAAATTACACTCTCGTATGAAGATACCAAAATTGGAGAGGAAATCTAGCAAATTGAAAACATTAATCACTTTTATAGTTGAATGAGTAAAATCAATCATACAATTGTTGCTCAATCTATCATATTTAAAGTTGAATCAATTATACAATTATAGTTGAATTTGATATGTTTATAGTTGATTGCGAAGGTCAATCAGCAGTTTGTAGTTGAATCTATTATATTTATAATTGAATGCCTGAATTCAATCATACGATTGTAGTTGAATCTATCATATTAACAGTTTAATCAATCATGCCATTATAGTTGAATTTTTAGAATATTTATAATTGATTCCATAAATTCAATCAGCAGTATATAATTGAATTTATTTTATTTATAATTGAACGCGAAAAAATCAACTAAACTTTGATGATTGATATAAATAGCTGTAGTAATTTATTTATTTGGAGTCTTTGACCGTGAAGTCATACAGACTTAAAGTCTTAAAATTAAAAATTAACCTAAGTAACATACAATGTATCATTTTAAAATTAAGTTAAATCACGGATCGAACGTTTAAACATCGAATTTGATACGTTAAAGTCGAACAGATGAGAAACTTCGTTGAAAGCATGACAGCATCGATGTAGTGGATGATTTTGGCCAAAACTCGTTCTGCTTCTTGGTAGCCAGAGAAAATTTTGATTGCGTAGTTGTCGAGCTGGAGCGTGCAAATTGAGAGAATGCAGCAGTTGCGGGCAATCAATAACGTTTGTTAAGATGTCGTACACGAAGATCCGTTGCAAGTACGTCCTCCTATTACTCAAAGACGTCAGTGACAGAAGACCACATCTCTCGGAATAAGGTGGTAAACGTACAGAATCTCGCCAGGGCAATCTTCGTAGTGCATAGCGAAGAAATTTTTTCTGGACCCTCTCTATCCTTTCGATGTGAACGGATTGGTACGGTGCCCAAACAGGTGCAGCATATTCCAGTACACTTCGTATTAACGAGCAGAATACTGTTTTAAGAGCATGGGGGTCTTCAAAACTCAGTGTATTTCGGCGAAGAAATCCGAATAAGGCAAACGCTTTTGCTGTGGTTGTCGAGATATGCTGTGCGAACGAGAGCTTTTGATCGAAAGTAACTCCGAGATCTTTTATCGTTGAAACTCTTTCTAAGGTGGAGTCCCTGAGCGAATATTCGTATACAATTGATGCTCTAGTCCTGAAAAAACTTATGCATTTACACTTTCCGACATTCACTACCATCCCATGCGTATCACACCATAATAATAATTTGTTCATATCTTCCTGAAGCGCAATGCAGTCCACTATCGAGTCAATGACTCTGTAAATTTTTAGGTCATCGGCGTACAGTAGTTTAGTCGAGTTGAGGTAGGTAGCTATGTCGTTTATGAAAAGCACAAAGATAAGCGGCCCTAGGTGACTACCTTGAGGAACACCGGATGGCATGTCGAATTCTGTAGAGTGTGTTCCTCGGATGTTTACGTAACCTTGGCGTTTTACCAGGTAGGAATGCAGCCATTTTATTATCCATGAAGGAAAACCGTAGCGTTCGAGCTTTGTTGTTGCTATGCTGTGTTGTACTTTGTCGAAAGCCTTAGCAAAATCGATATATATTGAATCAACTTGCATTTTTTTATTTGTTGCGGTGTGCAATTCATTTACATAGCACATCAGATTTGTCAGCGTTGATTTTTTCTTTACAAATCCGTGCTGGTATTCGGTGAGTATTGGTTTAGCTGCTGAATATAGCCTTTCGTATATCAGAGACTCAAGGACTTTGGAAAAGCAGCACAATATTGATATGGGCCGGTAGTTCTCTACACGGTGAGAGTTTCCAGATTTAAGGATTGGAGATACTG
Source organism: Uranotaenia lowii (assembly GCF_029784155.1). Taxonomy (NCBI): domain Eukaryota; kingdom Metazoa; phylum Arthropoda; class Insecta; order Diptera; family Culicidae; genus Uranotaenia; species Uranotaenia lowii. The sequence goes on from NC_073692.1 coordinate 359,088,889, forward strand.
AAGCAGTTTTCCAGTGGCTCGGAAAAGCACATTCGGAAATCGATCTGTTGAAAATTATACG